>NW_027286764.1:6991135-7591135 GCF_022747635.1 Hetaerina americana
GTAGTTCCTTCCAGAACACCCACGACATGAATGCCAAAATAGTGTACATTCTATTACAAATTTTGGGTTTACCCTCACTCACGATCTCTCCTGGGTGAGACACATACGGGGAATATGTGGAGAAGCTAACAAAAGATTAGGATTTCTTAGAAGTGTACTGGGTAAATGTGACGAAAACGTCAAAGAGAATTGTTATCTTTCTCTGGTTAGGCCTCATTTAGAATATGCTGCAAGTATATAGGATTCTCACAGAGTCGGATTGATTGCCCAATTGGATCGCGTGCAGCGTAGAGGAGCTAGATTTGTACAACTTTGCTATGATAAACTTAGAAGCGTAACCAAAATATTAGCTAGGCTGGGAATCACTCACAGACCGAAGGTTAAATTACAGATTGAAGCTCTTGCAAAAATTGCAAGGAGGTCTCTTTAGCAGTGATATTGAAAATGTCCCCCCCATCGTAATACCCCCATCGTACTACGGTAGGAGAGATGCAATTTTTTCCACGAGCGTTAGGGGATCATAATAACAGTTCGACGGCGGTAGGGTCGTATTCGGATCAAAATTAGTCTGCTGTGTGTTATCAACCACTGCCAAACACCCTAAAGGTGGTTTGCAGAGTTATATAAAATAATAAAAAACAAAAACATCCGTTTATCTTCTTCTCACTTCCTTTCGCGCCTCGGGCGCTTTCCCCACCCTCCCGAGCGTCGTTTCATCGGCAACATTTTCGGTCCACGAGGCCTTCGGAATTTCCTGGGATTCTCTGATCTCCGTGCACCGCTGTCCATATCTCACAGCAGTAAAACGCGGTGCATGCAATCGGAATGAATCTGGCTCTCAAGCGACGTTTCGCGCGACTCCCTTTGCTTCCGCCGACTCGCCATCCCTTCCTCCTCGTCCACCCCCTCCCGCCCACGCACCCCCCCCCCTGCCCCCGTCTCGGACCGGGCCTGCCGCTGCACCGGAGGGCGAGACTCCCGGCGCCACGACCGGTTTGCCAGCGTTTGACGGGGGGCGTCCCTGGGCGCGACGGAGACAAACGCGGAGAGTGGGGGTCCGAGTATCGCCCCGCCCTCTCCCACGCGACGACCCCTCTCGTCCTACCCCCCCCCCCGGGCCAGGGGAAGACTGAGCCCAAGGTTGGACGCGGGCCAGCTGGCCGCAGCTCGCCTTTCAGGGTCGACCATTGGGGAGTGCGTGCAGACCGTTGACTTTGGGCACCATCGTCACCAGAGGATTCCCGGCCGCTTGCAGGTCCGCCCCTGGATGGTTACTGGATCATCGGAAAAAGAAGTGTAGTGTTTCGCTGGTATACTGGTAGTATATAGCAAATAGATGGATCCTCACGAAGTTGGATTGATTGCCGCATTGGATCGCGTGCAGCGTAGAGGAGCTAGATTTGTAGAACGTTGTTATGATAAACTTAGTAGCGTATCCAAAATATTAGAGCAGCCAGGCTGGGAATCACTCACAAAGCGAAGGTTAAATTACAGATTGAAGCTCTTGCAAAAATTGCAAGGAGGTCTCTTCAGCGGTGATGTTGAAAATGTATTATTACCCCATTACGGTGGGGGAGTACCCCCTACACTAATGGGGTAATGGGGTTTACATGATCCTCCCACTACGGTAGGAGAGATCATGTAAATAAAATTAAAGAGATTAAGTGTAGAACATATAGATTTAAGATGTCATTTTCACCACGAACGATGAGGGATCTGAATGAATAGCATGGTCCGACCGCGCTAGTGGTAATAATATTCGGGTCAGAATATTATTACCCCTACCGTGGGGTGTGCATTCACTGCCACACACCATAGCGGTGGCTTACAGGGTACTAAAATATCTAAATAAATAAATTAAAATCTTACCCTATAATTTGTCAACAATGAGGTCATATTCTTGGTCGAGTGTCTTATCATCTGCCAACCCAAATGACCTTGGATTTACGAGGTGATCAAGGCCCATATTTATAGTCGCCTCCCAGCTTTACGGGGTCTTTGAAGTCGAAATAAGCGATAATCTTTGACGTAGAAGACTCCTAAAAAAATCCCACCGCTAGGTTATCACGCGGAATATTTTGACGAAGAATATCTGTCCGCATTGCGGAAGCTCGGAGAAGACTATGAGCATGGACTTAATCGCATACTTTAATTTCCTCATTATTTATGCTCAAATCTACCGACGATAACGGGTAACCCTGTCTCACTACCCTATCCGTCGCTTTCCACCCATATTCTCGCCCTGCTACCTTTACCTCTGTTGTTAGATTCGCACACAAGACTCGTTTAGGTCGCCTTTCTCTAAAGTCTATTCCAATATTCCAGCAAATATATCAGCAAATTTTTCCAGTTCGTCGAAATCCACGGAGCAAACAAAGGCACTCTGATAACAATCCACAGTGCTCGAGGGTGTTTATTCTTGTACGCGTGGATCCTGTTTACGGTCCTGCTGCGCTGAGATGCCGTGATTCATCACCGAGCCCCCGATTCCTCCGCCCCGCGTCTTCCCATTGGCAGCCGCAGAGAGCGAAGAGAGCTAGGTCCATGGACTAGGCGTGTCCCTCCAACCCCTACAAGCCACCCCCATCGTACGCCACTACGGAAACCTTCCTTTGTATCACGCCCGAAGGTGGGAGTCATAATTAAAATAGAAATGCCGCGCGATTGACGGAAACCAAATAGACTCGCTGTTTCAGAAAACGACACCATTTCTCGAAGGAAATACGACTCAATTATTACAACGTGGAACGCACCAGGGAGGGGAGATGCATGTCGAATGCCGGCCGAGGAGTGAAGCCAAGCTTCCTATGTGGAGAGGTCACTAGCTTCGAGGCGAGGAGCAAGTCAAAGGTTAAATGCCGAAACCTTGGCTGTAGCACGCACCTTGGCAGCCGGTTTGTCCACGGTCGCGCATGTCACCATTTCACCTCTTCGGAAGGGATCGTAATGGGGCGGTGGCCAGCGTACAGGCTTCCCACCAGGAGGGCTTGGCTTCAAATCCTGGAGACAACGAATCTTTATCAGTGGTATCGCGATCCCCACTTGATGTGCTTTGTGGAGAGCACTTTGAGTGAGTGCGACATCCGTCGGATGGGACGTTAAGCTGTGGACCCTTTGGCGCCTTCTGACAAAATTAGGCTAATGCCGACGCCGGGTTTCTCTCCACCCTTCCTTTCCCATTCATCATTAATGGCGCAAATGACCTCAGTTGTCGGTCGCCTCCCATAAAAACCACAACTACTACCAATTCCGAGATGGACGTAGATTAAATCAAAATCACTGCTCATGAGACATCCTTCCAATTTACACGAGAGCTTTAATATATTTATTTAGCCTTCGCTTTGTGAGTGATTCTCAGCATGGCTCCTCTAACATTTTCTCCCGCACCATCGCACGGAAATATATCACAAATTACGTTAAAACGTGCCTTACCGCTGCTATACATATCACCATTTCTACTTTATCTTTTGTCATCTCAAGCAGTAGGATTTTGCATTATTATTTTTTATTAATGTCATGCTCCTCATTACTCTTTATGGAAGATTATGTTATTAATTTCTTTATTTCTGTTTCAGTGACATGATAATATGTATACTACGTGAAAAATAGTTTTTACAATTTATGTATCTTTCCTATAATTAATAGCGTTTTCGCGGGTTTTTCACACCACATGTCTTCTCGTCCCGGGTGTTTTCCTGTGCGGGTTTTTGTTGGGTGAGCGACGCTACGCTCTCCCCAGCTTTTCCAACAATCCTCAATCTTTGCTTAAACTCTCCTTATTTTATGGTTCCATTAATTCACTGTCAAATAATATGAGTACATGAGATAATATTAAATAATATGTGTGTGTGTATATATATATATATATATATATATATATATATATATATATATATATATATATTTATATTTATACACATACATATCGTGTGCACATCTGTGCATAATGAATGTCTTTATCTAATAGCTAATATAATATGTATACGACGATGGGTTAAATGGAAGAAGGGACCATTTGGTCTCAATTTCGCCCAAATAAAGACTATCCAAGACATCAATATTTTGGATACGCTACTGAGTTTATCATTGCAACGTATTACAAATCTATCAAATCTCTGCACCTCCTCTACGCTGCACGCGTTCCCATTCGGCAATCAATCCAACTTCGCGACGGTCCATCCACATCCTACCAAATACCAGCGAAACACAACATTTCTTTTTCCGATGATCCAGTCACCAATAGCTTTTTAAACACTTGCGCGCCTGACCGGAGGTCAAAATGAATCATTGAGATCGAACGCAAGTCTCTTGGTCATCCATTACGAATTCTTTCGATGGATTAATACCGAGAGCAACGTTGACCGACCCTACCGTTTTTCAGCCCTACGATTCGATCCTCGAGTCATGACGTGCGTTACCTGGCAACAGCGGGCGTCTTTTGTACCCCAAGCGCTGAGATCAAGAAAAAATCCGACGACTGAGAAAATTACTTCAAATTCTCCTTTTCATTATTCTGACATGCTTTAATAGTTTCAGATTCTCGGTAGATAACATCATGAAAAAATATCAGCGTAACGCTGTCACACACACGCATGTCGGACGCCACGAAAGCGGGCCCGGCGTGGGCAAGCGGCCCTCGTCCGTGCGCTTGTGTCTGAGGCGAGATGCCGCAGCGGTAGACCGTTGAGTGAAGACCGGTTTTGAAAGCGGCAAATTTGATTAAGCTCCATGCCATAACGTGTTTCATAACATAATCGTCGGCCGAGACGCGACGAGACAGAAAAATCAACACACCTACCACTCCCCGCGTGTTTTTCACTTATTGCACGCCTTTCAAAGTTTGACGTGAAAGTGCTCTTGGGGTCCGGTCGCATTTTTAATTAATTCTAATTTACACACACATATGCACACGAACTCTTCTGTTTCGCCCGTCTCTTCCTTGAGAGAGGTGTCTGTGACCATTAAGAATTCGAAACCTAATGAGTTTCTTTCCTTTTTTGCATGTTTTTGTGTCCACTACTGCTAACTTTTATACATTATATAAAAGTATAATTATATATTATGTATATATATATATAGACAGATAGATATTGCGAGGCATAATGAACACTGAATTCGAAAAAAACTAACAGATTCGCTTCGAAAGTTATCTCTCAAAGAAATGATTCAAGGCTATCGAGTTTCACATTAGACATTTACCAACAAATTAAGCACGGCTCCGGCTTTGCCCGGCATTGACGGACCAATTCATCCGTAAAAATGTAACTGCAAGGCCATCGAAAGTCGCAGGAGCAGTAAACCGAACTTCTTAAGTTAAGCGAAAAAGTTCACTTCTAGAGAAATTACCGGACACTATTGCATGTAGCGGCGGCTGTTTACAGTGCACGGATCATCTTCCCAGCTGTCACCATGAATCACAATATACTCGTACGCTTCCAATGATTTAATTGCAAAGGAAACAACAGTTTTATTGTCAGTCCTCGTTGGAGTAAATATATATATATATATATATATATATATATATATATATATATATATATATATATATATATATATGCATATGCGGCTGCAATGGCGTCTGACCCCAGTGGGGCGGCCAGTAAGTGATGGTGTCACGTTAAAAACACTATTGAGGAAGGCAACGGGAAACCACCTCAATTATCATTCCCAAGCAAACCAGCAGCAGCACGACAGAAGACGCAGGAGAAGAAGACCAAATGAGTTAGTATAGGAACGTGGAATGTTAGGACAATAATGAGGACAAGGAAATTGGAGAATGTTAAGCGAGAGATGGAAAGGGGAAATATAGATATTTTAGGTCTATGCGAGGTGAGATGGAAGGATAGTGGGAATTACTAGAGTGATAATTATAGAATAATATACAGCGGCGGGGACGAGAGCCAACGAGGGGTTGCCATAGTATTAAATAAAGAGGTAGGAAGAAGCGTAGTCAACATAGAGCAGGTAACGGATAGAATACTACTAGTAGAGATAAAAGCAGAACCGACGAACTGGGTTATTATTCAGGTATACATGCCACCGAGGAACCATAAGGAAGAAGAGGTCGATAGGATATACGATCAGTTAGAGGACATAATCGCGTGTGTTCCTGCAGGGAAACATTTGATAGTGATGGGGGATTGGAATGCGACGGTAGGCGAAGGAAGAGATGATGAAGAGGTCGGGGAATACGGTTTAGGCACGAGGAATGACCGCGGGGAGAAAGCAATTGCGTTCTGCAGGAGACAGGGGTTAGTCATCACCAACACTTGGTTTAGACATCACAAAAGACGCAGGTATACATGGAAATTGCCAGGTGACTCAGAAAGGTATCAGCTAGATTATATCCTGGTTAGACACAGGTTTAGGAACAGTGTGATAAATTCGCACAGCTTCCCGGGAGCGGATGCGTACTCTGACCACAATTTAGTGGTAATGAAATGCAGCGTCCGTTTCAAAAGGATAAGGCAGGCGCGGCGAGTTAGAAAATGGAATGTAGAAGCATTAAATGGTTTAAAAATGAAGGAATACAAACAGGCGGTAGAGGAAATCATGGAGGATAGTAAAGAGCTATGTAGTATCGAAGAAAAATGGGAAAGTTTCAAGAAAGGGTTGTCTAAAGCCGGAAAAGACACTGTTGGAACCGTTAACGCCAGGGAAGGGTTTCAATCGCCGAAACGGACATCGCAAAAGACAAATAGACAATACTGGAACCGTAACGCTAAAAGGACTAGGAAACCATGGATCACAGATGAGATGATTACAAAGATGAATGACCGGAGAAAATCGAAGAATATAAATACAGAAATAGGCAAAATGAAGTACAAAGAATTAAATAATAAATTGAGGCGGGCAACAAATAAAGTAAAAGAAGCATGGTGGAAGACGCAGTGCAAGGATATGGAAAGTCTGCAGAGGAAGGGTGAAATTGGTGCGCTGTACAGCAAAGTTAAATCTTTATCGGGTACTGATTAACTTTGCTGTAGATCCGTTTTTAGCAGATTAATAAAAAAAGTACCATGTAGTACTACAGCTTAAAAATTTGAATCCGTTTGCATCCATCTGAAAAAATGGAGGCTCTTCTCCTTAGTACAATATTTAGAGTTATTTTAATTTAATTCGAAATATTTACCAATATTTACCATCAAACGCCTCTTAGCACAAAGCCTACTGTCGAGCCTAGCACGGAGGATTAAAATGCATTCACTAAAAGACTAAATTTAATTGCATTCATTCAAGCGCGACTGAATTGATGGGCTTAAGTGATGGGGACGCTAACTTCATGTTGGTGGGAAAGTTATCTTGGTTCAACTGGCTATACAGAAACCCACAAAGAAGTTGACTTTCACCGGCTGTAGGTACTAAGGTGCCTCGGACGGCGATTATAATGTGTGATGCATATTAAGATTGATTGTGTGCCTTGATTGAATTTCGCACATCCGAAACCGGTTTGATTGATTGCGGGGGAGGGGACGTGCGCTTGAGCGCGGCCAAAAGGGGGGCCGCTCATGTGTCGGGGCGAATATGAGGGCCTCGGGGCTAATGGTGCCTTCGCCCAGGGCCGGGACCTCAAATTCACACTCTCCCTCTCGGCCTCGACGGATCGCGGAGCGCTCAGAGAGGCACACGGACACCTTAGAGCCCTGGAGGCTTTGGAATTACATAGACGACGCATTGCCCCAATCCCATGGCGTGGTATCTCTGCTTTCCCAACTATTCTTTCGTCTTGTGTCCGCGTCTATTTCTCCTTTGGTGGATGAAATAGCTCACCAAAGCCATCTTTTGACCAAAAGAATTGTGACAGTTGGTCACATAAACCCCCTAAGCAGATTTCAGTGTAATTTCCGTTTCCTCGATAGCTCAAGTGGGTAGGGCATCGGCCCGACAAGTCAAAGATCCGTGATTCGAGTCGCGGTCAACGAAATATTTTTCCGCTTATGATCTGCTCGATTTCACATTCTCCACCATTCCTGTGTTAATCTTTTATAAGTTTTCCTATCCCTTTTCCTTATATCTGTATCCATGTGAATGTATGTGTGTTTGCGGGGCTCGGGATGATGTGGTGGCTGGCGTACAGGCTTCCCACCGAGAGGGCCTGGGTTCAAATCTCGGAGGCGGCATATATTTTCCGGTGGTATGCCGATCCCTGTGCTTTGTGGAGAGCACTTTGGGTGAGCTCGACGTCTGTTGGATGGGACGTTAGACTGCGGACCCCTTGGTGCCTTTCGTTAAGAACAGGCTAATGCCGACACCGGGTTTCTCTCCACCCTTCATCCTTTTTGATCCAACCCTTATGGCGAAAATGTCCTCAGCTGGTGATCGCCTCCCATAATATTACTACTAATACTTCTATCTTCTACCTTACTTCATTCCATCCAAAATACCAATCCATACCTTCAGTTCGCTCACCGAATATTATCTCTTCTGCTGCACGGCCAGATAGCATTGCTCCACTTACTACGATCTCCTAGATTCACCATTCCTATCTCTCTCGAATTTCTCCATTCAACCTCATTCCTATCTCTCTCGAATTTCTCCATTCAACCTCATCTCTCCCCCTATCATCCTTAAGAATATTTTCACCCATTTTGCTATTTCCAATCGATCACCACTGTACATCGAAAGCCTCGAAATCTCGCTAAGCCACTTTCCTCAAAGAACGCAGGAGTTGCGCTTTCGAAAAGCATCACTGGATTGCGAATCCATAGGCGCCAAAAATATGGGGAACAAAGACCATGGCCCTCAAAGGTTAATGGTCTCCTGCAGCCGCCAGCCGAGGCAGTGACAGAGAGAGGGAGATAGAGAGGGGGATAGAGAGGGGGATAGAGAGGGGGATAGAGAGGGGGATAGAGAGGGGGATAGAGAGGGGGATAGAGAGGGGGATATGACTGTGGATACCATGGCCGTACGGGATTCATTTTTGCACAAAACGCAGTCACAGCACTTAAGGATGAAAACACTGTGGTATAACCTAATAAAGCGTATTCACGAAGGCTCTTGCCCCTCCCTCCAATTCGCAACTCGCTCTAGCGGTGGAATGGGAATCGCGGACGTAAGATGCCCGCTCCACCACCTGCCAACCGTCCCAGTGAAGGACTCTTCGGAGCCACGCAGCTGCAGAGGAAACAATTTCTTAAAAATAACGTCTCATGCTCTCGCGAACACGCAAAGCAGAGAGGCCGAAACTCACCGAAGGACGCAGGAAGAAAAATGGAGATTTGCACGAGCATAACTTTATGTGACGCACCCAATGACGTCAGCGCGTCATAGCAACGGAGAAAACCCTTTCCAGAATGAGGACGAAAAATTTATAACGGTTTCCAGGGCGACAGGACAATGGCAACGCCCCCTCCCACTCATTGGTGAATTATGGTATATGCGGACCACGCCCACGAGAATCGCCTCCTCTTCGGGCGTCCCATCAAATGGGTTCGTTCGTTGCTTGGGCTCTCGAAGTGCTCGGGTGGTTGCTCGCGGGAATAGGTCCACTGGCACATGGCCCCATTTCACTGGTCAATTGCATTAGTAAAGTGACCAAACCCCGTCGGTCGCTCCTGTGTTTTTTCAAGCAAAAAGGTTCGCATGCGTGCATGGGAAAACATGCGGTGATTCCATAAATTGTAGAAATTAACTCAACGAGGTGCTTGCTGGTATCCACTTCCCTTGCCCTCGATATCAGACCCTGGATTCGCAATAGCAATCATGTACTGTCCAACACCAAGTCCAAGAGCGTCGCGCTGTACAAAATAATCCCCATATACTTTATTTTATTTAAGAATTACGTTGCAATTAGGCAATTGTCCTGGTGGGAACGGTCAAGTTTAATTAATGATCACTCTTACAACGAAAAATACATACGTACACGCACTATAAAAACAGATAGGAGACAAAATATTCTTACATACAATGACACTTCCACACCACATACAAAATGCAGTTCACATCACATACAAAATGCCGTCCACATCACATACAAACAATATTTTAATAACTGCAATGAAGTTTATCACCCAGTAGCAGCTTTAAATTTATTCTTAAAACTCCTAAAATTGGATGGAATTTTACATTTCGAAGGCACTGACGACAAACGAACTATTTGGTGTGAACTATTGGCTGTCAATTTGTAAGGTGTCAATCTTAAAGTCATTTTAAATCGCTTTAAAATTTTGTATGATCTTTAAGCGTACGGCTGTATGTCAGACTTTCTATACGCGTCCGTTTTGCGTACTTTTATTTGATTTCAATGTTTAGCCATAACAAATAAACAGGATCTAGGATTGACACCTTACACTGACGACGTGTTTCGAATTAATTTTCGAAATGCTTATTTCAAACTAATAAGTAAGGGAAAAAATCGGACCGGGTACGGATGGGAGGAAGGTGTTAATCGGAGCAGAGCACGTTGAACATTTCGCTGGACCCCACGGCTGGTTATTTGCATACGAACGCGGTGGCGTACGACGTGGGCACTCTTCCGGGGCGTTCCGGAAGCGCAGATACGTAAAGGGGTTAGTCACACCCACTCCGGGGAGAGCCAGCCGATAGTGGGTCTCAATGTTGGGAATGGCAATGGGGGGTGGGGCGAGGGAAAGGCACGATGGTGAAGGGGGTGGGGTCGATGATTTTACACCTCGATGGAATGCACGACAGCAGTGTGAACGATCCACAGAAGAAGGAAGACTAAGAACATCCGGATACATTCGAGGGATGAAGATCGATAGAATTCCAAAGACTGCTCTAAAATGCAAAAGAAACCAGAAGAAAGATTACGATGAGGAAGTCATAGGGGTACTTGTTTCGACGAAGGGAACGCCTTGGCTAGATAAAAGAGAATTATAAGGCATTAATCTTATTAATTCTTGACTGAGGAAAACTAGCGCAAGTGGAAAACCCAGCTTTAATACACAAGGTTTGTATAAAAACTATTGGCAACAATTTTTCCTGACGTGTGCTTGAAGGGCTGAATACCAGGCCGCCAATTTAGTGTGCGCATGATCGCAGATCGTATTGGCATTGGTAAGATGACAGTGCACATACCATCATCATTGACAATTTGGCGATGCGAAATATCTGCGCTAAAGTCGTCCTGAAGGTCTTAACGGACGACCAAGAGCAGAGTCGAGGGTCTGTCTGCTTGCAAAAATCTGCAACGACATCGCGATGATTCCCCAACCCCCTTACAGTCCCACCTTGGCACCAATAGACTATTTCCTATTTCCAAAAGTGAAATTCTTCTTCAAAGAACACCACCATGGGACCCTAAGTGCCTTCAAAGAAGCTTGAAAGCGCACCCTTAAGGACCTTCTGGGATCCAACTACCAGGGAGCCTTCGAGTCGTGGAAAAGTCGCTCTGGCAGAAGAATTGAAGAAGGCATTGTAGCAATATCCGAAATAAATCTATTTTCCCTGGTAATATTTATACAAACCATGTGTAAGAGCGTGAAGTCGTACGATGGCCGGCGACCCCACCATCAGAGAGACTCTCGCGAATGGCAGGCGCGTGGTGCGAGCACAAGCCCCTCTGCGTGCGTGACCTCGACCCGCGAGGGGGCCCCCGAGATCCACCCTTCCGATCGGTTGGAAACCACGGACTGGACTGGGATTAGTTCCGTTTGCGCATCCTCGACCGTCCCTCATTCCTCAGGTATTCCTAACGCTTGGGCCAAGCAGAACGGGAAGAAATGAGCTTTCTGCACTGAATGTATATTCTCTCAAACGGCCCAAGGCAAATCTACCCGCGGTGTGATCAGCAATGCTGTGTCGTGAAAACGAACATATTTCAAGGCCGACGTCGACAAACACTATCTCCTCACTTGAATTCAAGGTCCTAGGTCATGGCAACGCTACTTTAGACCCCTCGTAGTGCTACTGATTATTATCATTCCGGTTCGGGAAATTGATTTTCGATTGATACAAACGCCGATCATACTTTTTGGAGGCCTGTCATGCAAATGGTTTTGCTTCATTTTTATTCCCTTTTTTCGCATAAAAATAACTAATTTATTAGGTGAATGAACCCTTGTTTTAAATTGGGTCTTACTCCTGCTTGTATACAAGTTTGCACGTTATTTAATAGTTTTTCAGCGAATATTTTTCCCTCGTATGTCGAAATACGACGCGTACTCTACGGCGCATCCGTTCAGCAAATTCCTCTTTTATTGAATCCATCTCCCAAATAGGGGCTACAAAACGCCCAACCTTTGACCTTAAGGATGTAATGCTGAAACTCGTATGTATTTCCTAAGAAAGGGCCTCAGGGCGTTGCTAACGGTCTCGCAGGCGACAAGAGGCCTCCGCCCCCTTCCCGACCTCGACCCGCTGGTCCAACGAGATGGAATATCGAGTGGTCACCACCACCGCTCCAGGCTCTTCTCCGAGTCACGCGACGTTTCGGCCGTCGAGCGAATGAAGAAGGACGCGAAGTCCTATTTTCAAGGGCGTCTTCCAGGTGGCACCCGAGATGGGGCACTCGAAATATAATAAACGAATGCTCAACTGCGCACTCCAGAGATGAACGGAGTGACCATGCTACGGACTTGGCGGCGCTCTAGTCGCTAGTGCTCAGACAATCTAGGTATCCAGGGAAACTGCAGAGGAGAATTTCAAACATTGAATGTCCCAAACACTCTCGGGAGTCAACTCGGGGAAGTAATGACTCCAGACGGCAGGAAGAAACGCATTCATGAAAAGGTACACTTGGGAAATGTACGAGTAGTTAATAGTAGTAGTATTCAGGGGAAAAGACCGATAGCTGAGGTCATATGCACCGTTAGGGATGGATGCAAAGGAAGAAGGTTGGAGAGAAACCCGGTGTCGGCATTGGCCTACCGTTATTGAAAGGCGCCAAGGGGTCAAACAGTTTAACGTCCCATCCGACGGACGGACGGCAGACAGCACCCCCAAGTGCTCTCCACGAAGCACCTCAATTGGGGTCGGGATAACAGTCAAAAAGATCTCCCGTCTCGAACCCGCGCCCTCTGGGTGGGAAGCAAGCACGCTAGCCACTGGACCATACCGATCCATTCGGGAAATGTATCGATGATACGGCGAAAGGGCTACGTGATGATCATTGTTACCTATACTCAATGCTGAAAACATTTTGTGGCAAATTTGAAAACCTCCGGGAATAGAACATGCGGAACAATGCAATCGAACGAGCGGAGCGGTGAATTCCACAGGACTGAACCGCAATGGCACAGAGGGAGACGCTCTCGCGAGACCCAGAATGGAAACAGTCGGAGGCACGCAGTCCTGGAATGATATCATTGCAAAGCCACGCGGGCATTTGATTGCAAATTCGAAGTGACCCGAGTTCTTTAATTCACGAATGAGCACGTTTGGGAGCAACTGGAAGAGATAGACTCAAGAAGTGTTTAGTTCTTCACTCGTTGCGGCATTAGGGATCCAGGCGCAAATAATAGGAATGAAACAAAGATTACGACAACTATCTCCTCAAGGGTAAACGTCTGCATCACCTTCCGTTCGCGGTTGGCGGTGAATCCCTGGGAAAATCCTTCGCGACAACGGTACTCTTCGTGTTACAGAAGAGGCGGATGCAAATGGGTGGCAGAACACCTTTTTAAAGGTGCTCTGCCTCCTGCCTCATCCCCCAACGACAAGAGGAGCCCTCACACAAAACTTTCCTTTTAAATGCTTGTCTCTGCCTGTATTTGAGAAACGTCTTGTATGGCTTTATGCTCAGCCTTGCGGATAACACAGTTTGCCGAAACCATGACGTTTGAGCTTAAAATACGGAGCAAAAATTTTCATGGAGGTATTACTTCATTAAAATGGTTAGCAGTGCTTGATTATTCACAGCTAACTACTTCCGCAGGAGTTGACGTAAGTGCGATGAATTTTCATCGCATAGCCCCTCAAACCCCACGCCCCAGGTCAACCTCATGAATCCGACCTCGTTATGCAGGCATCTCACGTGCCAGCGAGTAACGACCGAGGCTCCACCGCCCCAAGGAACACATTTCACGCCCCTGCATCTAGGCAGCACCCTTCCAGGGACGTAAAACCCTTTTTCTGCGCGTGTGGGTGACCCTCGCAGTGTGCCTAGCTCCCGGGAAGGAGACGAAATGTCTTCCTCCGGAAATTATCCGGGACAGAAAGGTTACCTCCAAGTTCGAACGAGAATAAAATGTGCTCGTCTCTGATAATGGTGAAAAAACAGATGCGGAATGGTGAGTACCAGTGGAACCGTGGGGGAGCACCATGAGGCAACGTTACCGGGTTTAATCACGGTTGCGTCTGCTCACGCATAACCAGCAAAAATGTTAGCATAGTACGTAACTTAATGGATTCCAGGGCACTGTGAGAAGCCATGAGAGAATAAACGTGAATCAGAGGAACATCATGTGAAGCCCGAGCCAAAGGACTCATTCCCAGTCGATCTTCACCCTAGATACGGTTTCGATGACCTTTGGGTTGAAGAACGTGTTTCCAGCATTTGAGCACATATTTCCCCCATATTTGGCGATTTTAAGTATGGAATATTAGTGTACACACCGGAATATTATCGGCATAGGCACGTGACTACAAGGAACATCAATTTCGAATGAAATATTAATCCATTTCAATGACAATGACCTTCGGATGCGCCGATCTCATGAAAATTTATCTCGATATTTTATTTTTTTATGATCCTTGATGTTGGTGAATTCCTGCACTATTATTTACGTTGATATGTTTTTCCATCGATTAAATTCCGTGATGACGGAAATGCTTGACTAGTGGCGGAAATGCCTGATGATTTTAGAAAGGTGATTTAAATTTGTTACGGATTTCGTTAATAGTTTCCTTTTTAGTATGGTGCATTACTCGCGGTCAGAAATGTCCGAGTAAGAAACTCAGATTTTCGGATGATACTCAGTTGAATTTCTGGTAATGAATCACGAGGGAATTAACTTAGTGCATGTTTCATGTTAAAATTTAGCGGGAGAAGACATTCATTGCTTTGTCGCCCGTGTGCTGCGTAGAATCTCTGATTGGTTATCTAAATTACGGGTGGTGTCCTAACACCCCCCGCCACACGCCCTTGCGGCGGCTTGCGGGGTATTAAGTGGATGTAGATGTAGATGTAGACACCGGCACACTATTGATTACAACACACTGGTGATGGTCCTTCGCTGTATCTATTATGTACAATCACGAGGGCGACGGCCTGGAATGAATTACACTTTCGTTATATTCTCTCCGGAGTCGAGTTTACTAGGGCTACGGAACCTCGCGAGAAATTATGAAGGAGCTCACGAGTCGACCGTTAGTGCTTGCGGATCGCAAGGAATAAGAGCACAGAAACTCCGTCGAGGGGTTAAACCAGCAAACGACACCACGACGACGAAGAAACAAGCACATATCGATTTATCAGAGATGAAATGAATGCTTCCTATAGGATTCCGAGGGATGAAAGGATGTCTTTGACTTCTCCCTAATTATTTTTGGATCGATCTGGGGGCCGCGACAATGTTCCAACCCCGTATGTTCGCAAAGAGCCAAAGCGAAGCGCTCCCAACGATTTTCTTCGGCTGCCGATTGTCTTAGAAGAGAAAGGAGTCGCAGATACAATGCAGGATTGGGCAGCTTGTCTGTTAAAAGTCGTTTCTCCTGGACTGACCCCACTAGACGGTGGGTACGACCCTGTTGGAAGCCTGGAATTATCCGTGAATCTCTACCGAAATATCCAATGTAAATCGAAATTCCCGAGCTATTCGGTATGAGATTGCTAACTCTATAATATTTAATACATCAATGTTCGGAATCGATCAACTTAATTGGATATTAACACAATTCGATGGGAAACGGCGTGCGAAAGAGAAATTTCACAGTCCGCATAATCCTTCTCGAAGAGGTCGTCCTTGAAATTGACCCGTTACGGAATCAAGACACATAAATATGTATAATTATGCGTTAATTTGTCATTACTCACCTGGGCCGCCTGCGTATATTCTCGCCGCAGCCTCCGAGAAGGAGAGGTCGGGGGTGGAAAGAGCGAGCGGCCCTGGGAAGGACGGCGGGCCGGGTCGGAACGGACAGAGGGCGGGGCCGCAACCCCGGGTGGAGTTCTCCCACTCCCGGTGTTCTCCTTCCTCCTCCCCCTTTTCCCCGTCCCGCGGCCCTATTGCCCCGAACACCCGCAGCGGCGGAGGGCGCAGAAAGTAGAACACTTTCGGTGAACAAAACAACAGCAAGATCCGAACCCAGATCGCCCCCTCCCCCTTGCCATATATATATATATATATATATACACACGCACACAATCACACACACGTACGTACGTCGCGATTGCAACCTCCGAGTGGTGCCGCTTCACACGCACAAACAAACACTGACACGCACACGGTGCTCCACCAACAGGGAGCGGCACCAAGGACGACGCACCAGCACCAACGGAGCCTCCCTATACCCAGCCAAACCCAACCCTCTCGGTCGAACCACGGGTGGAGGCGATGTGCATATATTTTTCCTTGGGATGAGCTGGACCCAGCATGCTTGTATGTCTCGCGGCTGCACGAACGCCGCAGGCACCGTAACACAAACACGCACCAACCTACCAGCGCTTGGCCCGTTCCATCTCCGCCGGAGAATGCGACGTCCGCTCTGCGGCTTCCCTCACTTCGGTGGAGGGCGGACTCCCGTGCTCTCGAGTCTCCTCCCTGACCCCTCCCCCCGTATTCGGGTCTATCCCGGAGTTGGGTCACTCCGTGCGGAAAAGGAATCCATGGCGACGTGGATCGAAGGGTGGGGGGGGGAAGAAGGGGGGTTGAAAAGGGGTCCGTGCGAAGCGGTGCAGTTCTGGGGGAGGTAGGAGTACTACAGGGATCGCGCGCCACTCCCCAACACACCCCTTCGATGGAGACACGGGGGCTGAAGAGGGAGGAAATGATTTCGAAGGCGACTCGCCCCTCCCGAAGATGCGGGGGCCGCCGAGAGAGCGCCCCTCCTGCGCCCTCTCGCTCGAGGACCCCTTGCGCCCGGTATAGGCCAACTCTCAACAGCGGGAACGCAACTCGGCCCCTTGGATTCCAGGAACACGAAAGGACTGCACACCTAAGGCGCACTCCCCGGATGGGACGCGGCTTCCGTGGAGAGGGAACACCGCCGAGGGGAACACCATCGACTCACCCGGCTCACTTCCGGGAGCCCCGACGACGGTTGAAAACGCGCGAACACACACACACACACTAAATATCTAGAATGCAAATTTATCTACATACGTACGTAGGCTATATGTGAATGCATTGAACGACTATGCCACACGTATGCAAAATCAGGGCTATATATGCCTTCTTATATAAATATGTATCGTGTATAAATGTGCACGTCGGGTGTATATATACATATATATCGATCTCCTTCGTGTCTCGTGTCGCCGATCGCCCGTTTCCCCTGGAAATGCTTTCTCTCCTCTCTCACTCGGTCGCATCACCTTGGAAACGGGATCTCCATCCCTGCGAGCTCGCAATCCCGATCCTCCGGAAGCACCCAAGGGGGAGAGCGGGTCACCGGCGAGTGGGGGTCGGCCGGCGGCGACCACGGAGGGCGCGAGGGGCGGACGGACGACGCGCCGCCGGCCCTGGAGGCGGTGACACACGGAGATCCACCCTTAGCGACTGAGCCACGATCACTCCAACGGACCTCGGAACTGCGCGGGACGGGTAGCGGCGGCGGGGGAGGGTCTTCTACTCCCTCTTGGGCTGGGGTTCCCTCCGCGCGGGGGGTGGGAGAGATCCTCCCCACCGGAGGAAGAACTACCCCCCCACCCCTTCCACCTCCTTCCCCTCCCCCCCTCCCTCGTGGGAAGGGACCACTGCATCCCTGGCAGATGCTATTGATCGGGCCACGCGGACCCACCGCCCCTCCCGCCCCACCCATACAGCCCTCCCCTCCTCACTTCCCCATCTTCTCATAACCGCCCCTCCAGGGTTTCGTGTGATATTGCGATGAATCGAATGTGATTCCTGCGAGATATCGATCGCGCTGCGATGTCTGAGAGCTTCCAAGAAGGATGTGACGTTGGGTCGCTCAAATTTTGCGATGTAGATCATCGGCGAGAAATTAATATTGCGAGATTTAAATGCGGGTTTTAGATGATTAAAATATGTTATTATACCGCCGTGATTGATAAGACGTAGCTTTGAATATTTTCCTGCGAGTTTGGAGCAAAATATGAGTTCGTCATAAAAAAAGAGTAAATGACGTCTCTCCATCATACAGGATGTCACATTTTGTAGATATTCTTCGATGGTTCCCTAATTTACACCATGGCTCGAGCATGCCACCTATTTTCTTTTTTCATTGGTGTTAATTTATCGTGAACTGTAGGCTTTGTCATAATGAGTATGTACCAGTTTGTAATACACCAGGGAAAGTCAAATGAAAACCTTGAAACATATAGTTTTAACCTCATAGTAATTTCTTAAATAAAAACTTCTAACTTTTATTGTTTTCATATAAACTCTCCATGGTGTGAAATAGAAATATTCCAGCACTTTGAAAGTTCACGATAACTTCAGAAATACTACCATGGCTTTCCCTGCTGCTAAGGCCAGGGGTGTCAATACATACTTGGTGTCCCTGACCCGGTCAAGGGGAGTCTCTTAGAGAAGTAATAATGCTGCTTAGGAACTATCTCACGCGTAAACTTTGTTGAGCGAGAAAGATGAATCATCAACTTCATCAATCATTAATAAAAATCAATGTTTCCTCTCTTATCTACTCAACAAACAAATGCTCCTCTGTGGTGTATGCTGCTGCCATGTTCACACTATAGTTGCACCATACTGTTGCTTTCTGGCATCTTGCTGCTACCTGTGGGACGATCATCAAACCATGGCTA
The DNA here is from genome assembly GCF_022747635.1 of Hetaerina americana. NCBI lineage: Eukaryota > Metazoa > Arthropoda > Insecta > Odonata > Calopterygidae > Hetaerina > Hetaerina americana. Next base: position 7,009,980 of record NW_027286764.1, read on the forward strand.
TCAATATTACCAACTAAAAAGACAGTGGGACAGAATTTGCAAATTTTAGTGAATTTTCAAGGATTTCAATTGATTCACCCTCGTATTCCATAAACCTTAAACATAAGTAATTCAGGTGCTGCCTTAGGCTCCTTCCACTACATATTTGGTTCAATTTTTCCGATATGACCATGGAAACTGTGTCAAAGTGTACTCTATTTCAATTTCTCACTAGTTCAATGGTGTAGAGCAGGGAGGCTGAATGCCCTTCCGGTGTCGTTGAAACTGCTGGACGTACGTAGGCGGTGGTATCTCGTTCGACCTTCATTAAGGAAGTCTTCGATTTTTTCGAGGAAGAGTGTAGTATGAACTGAACTGCGTGTATGTATCGCCATCTCCCAAAGCTGCTGGTGTTCATATTTGCAACCAAGTCGTGGGGAATACACTTCGACGCCCTTAAACCTTCTTAGTTCATAAAATTTGGTTTTCGTACTCGTTAAAGACTCGTAGCAGCTGCAATATCTCCATAGTAATAGACAAAATATTGACTCAAAACCTTTTTGGCAATAATAACACTTTTAGATGCGGTACTACAGTGAGTAGAGAGCTTGGCTACTGAAATCATGTTTTGGGTTCGATTCCGGCGGATGCATCCAGCTTCCTCCAAAAAATGTGATTTTTCAGGCACCCGATACTACGGGAAAATCGCAGATGTCATAATCGCAGACGCGTGCCTTAAACACGCCGCTGGATTTAGCATTAGGTGAACTTTCCCCATCCAAACTGGTGAAACTAACGGGTTAAGTGCAGTTTTCACAATGTCAACAATTATTCATGGCCATCATACGAGTTAATAACAAAAAATACCCAAATCTGTGTACCCCCTGCCAATTATTTTTCAGAACTACTTAAATTAATAGACAAAAAACAGGAGTAGGCTCGTTGAGGCACCCTCCGAAGGAAAATGAGACGCATCCATTCTAGGTTTCACCTACATTCTTTGTCAAATGAGTAATGTGGTTAATTCTGGGCAAAGAGGTTTGAAATCCATCCTTACATCTAGCTCCTTACAGTGGATGCATTAGTTAAGTGCAAGAGCCTCCTCTATCCAACCGTGACTGAGCCAGAACGAATGATTCACAGCCTAAGGCCTTCATGTATAATATATGTATTGGTGTACGTTGTGGTAACAGTAAGTAACGCCTTGAATTGATTTTAAAGACTATTTTATCCAGGAAGATATTTTTCGCATCAAATTGCCATGAGGATTATAGTTCACAACAACTTTTTCCGATCAGTCAGACACGAGAAGGCCTTGGTATTCCACTAATGTAACAGCGAACGTGACGAAATACGTATACTATCACAGCTCAGGATGTGAAAGTGCGTTGCGTTTAGGACGAGTGGAACGGAAGGTTCTCTCGTCTATGGATTCACATGACCGACAACCGAATGACTGATAAATCGGTCATTCGATTGGCATCAGCCAGTCTGCAGATACCCGGTTAAGCGATCAAAGCTGCTTGATTGGGAGTTTGACCGCACGGTACGATTAGATGTGGAACTGGCTAAAGCAGTGCTACCGCAGCATTCGCCGCTTCCTGGCGCACACGCCCCCAGACGAGCCTGCTGGAGCTGGAAGCCGAGTGAAGAGTCCGCGGCCAGCAAGGGTTTCCTCGTATTTAAACAGGGTTAGGAAGATCGCGCGGCTGAATGATCGAAAGTAACAGGAACTACGCACATATTTGAGCTCCATTGAAATAAAGTTTTCCATTCATTCCAAGGGCAATTTCATTTACCTACTTATGTACAAGGATTGCCCAAAAAGTAACAGGGATGTTGGGCGGGATGAAGGGAGGAAGAAAGTACTCAGAGCTGAAGAGGGACCTGATGTAAAGTAGGATGTTGTGTTTTGCTAGGGGTCACAAATTATTTAATTAGTAATTATGTCCATCCAAAAACCTACCTTAACCGGTAGATTACCTAATAATATATATATATATATATATATATATATATATATATATATATATATATACACACACATTCATGCATGAAATAACAAATACTCATTCCCGGTCTAGAAAATATTTTTTCACTCGTGATCTGCCTGATTCCGCCTTCGCCACTTCTCCTGTGTGTGTCCTTTATGTGTGTTCCTATCCTTTTTTCCTTATATCTGTATATATATATATATATATATATATATATATATATATATATATATATATATATATATATATATATATATTATATATGTATAGCTTTGGAGCTCCGGGCCAGGAAGTTGGTAACGATGAAGGATGTGTGGCTTGGCGCTCTATCGCGTCGTGGTACCAACAAAATAAACACTTAAGGTGGAGGCACGTCTTTCCTCTCGGGCTGCTCGGATCAAACTAGCGACTGGCTGCGTTGGCAGGGCAGACCTCCACCACATATCCCGACCGCTTTTATCGTGCGGCCATGGATAGTCGCGTCACAATAAAATCATGTGCATCACTTTTACAATGGACCATTTATGTATGTATGTACGAGTATTTATATACGTGTGTGTGTGTGTATAAAATCACACACATGTACATAAATACAACACACATGTACATACACTCACCCACAGGAGAGGGGTCTATTCGGCCCCTCACCGAGGCACTCTTCCGGACCCCATTCCAATTGGGACTCGTCCCCCTCTTTCCCTTGCGATCATAATTGGAGTGGAGAGAAGGACGGGGGGGGGGGGCGGAGGGGTGCGCTTTGAGGGTACGTGTCTGAGGGTTGGAGAGGGCAGAGAAATCATGAAATTATTATCCGCTCTCGCCCCAGCAACCAAGCACGCCGTCCGATCGATAAAGACCCTCGAAGTGAGTGGAAGAGGCAGGAAGACGTCGCAGGGAACCCCGCCTCCACGTAGAAAGGGAGCCTGGATTAAGCAAAAGAATGGATGGCCCCCTTGCGGGCGACAACCGTGTCGAGAGGGAGGGAGGGACCCACACCCCCTTGCGCAATGGGTCACGCTGCACCGACCGTAATGCCATCATTTGGAGGGAGACGCAGCGGCTGGGCTTCGTGAATCACAATCATTAAAAATTCATATTAAAGAGAAAAACTCTCCTGCTATCACTCCAATTATGCCTTCGTTGGCTCCGTGCTGGACACGTTAACTGCTCGCGTCGCCAACCCTTAACGGGCGATCGTGCATTCATTCGCACGTGGACGACGAGCACGAGGTGGCGCCGTGCAGGGTGACCCCCTCATCTTCACTCTCGCTCGAGATAAACGAAGGGAACCTCGCAGCTCTCGAAGAAGGCCATTTCCCAATCACACTACTATTCATCTGCCTCGCTCGCTATTATCGAATCTCAGTTCGAATGAAACCGAAGCGTCGGAAATCGAAAGATTCACGAATCGAATTAGCTCGTCCCTCAAATCGATGATGACGTAAACACTTCAGGAACACTACTTTGAATCATTTAGAGCAGTGGTTCTCATTCTACAGGAAGCACTTCTTTTATCAATTCCAAAATCGGCAAATGTGTCTCTCAAAGATTATCTCTGGGAATGGAAGCGGCGGAGGAGGAAAGACGATATGCGAGAGATATGAGATCCCGGAGCGACTATTTCAAATCTCTACTGGAACGACCTTTCGTCAAAGACTCGGGTGGAGTGCTAATCCCGCCATGCTCGCCCTCATTGGAGAAGGCCTAAATAATTGAATGGGGCCTGCCCTGGATGAGAATCGTGAAATGCACTCCCTCAAAGATACCCAAAGTTGGCAGTATTAATGACGGATCGACAGGAGCCAATTGTTGCGATCTGTTGCTATTAAACATACACCCGATTTTATACTGTAACTAACACTTAATTTATTTACCGCTGATCCAGACATATGCCGAGATATAGACTCTTCAATTGTAATTTGAGGATACGTCTAGTAACCTCGTAAATTTTAGTGCTTGGTGGTAGTAATGGAATCACGCATCGAATCTGAAAAAAATGAACATTGCGCGACGAATTTCCGGGAAAATAATTGCTTACGCAAGTAGACTCGATGTAGTAGCGCAAGATTGATGGTCCAAGTTTCCAAAATTCCCGATAATGACACCTACTTCGAGCGTTCCCATGGAAATGATACTCTGGGGTCATGGGGACGTTGCATTGAAGAAACTTTGATACATCAAATGAATAGTGGGTAAATATTCGTGAGAGAGATCTAAGGAGAGGTGCTGTTGGTTTTGTTTAGTCTTCACTACGATAATTACGCGTCGCAAACTGATTTCGTAAACCAACAGACTACAGAATAACCCTTCCCGAAGAGAGGGGTTTGTTGGGAGAAATCCTATGGAGGCAGGAAGTGGATGAAGGGGGTATTGACCGGCAGTGGGATGTTGAAGACTGTGATAGAGGGGAGAATGTTGGGCAAACGATGGAAAGGAAGGAGCAGGATAGGGATGTTGGACAGGATGAAGGGAGGAAGAAGTTACTAAGAGATGAAGAGGGACCTGATGTAGAGTAGGATTTTGTGTTTTCAAAAGAATCAGTAAATATTTAATTAGGAGATGTGTCCATCCAAAAACCTACCTTAACCGGTATATTACCTAATAATAAATAATACATACATATATATATATATATATATATATATATATATATATATATATATATATATATATATAATTATGCGAAATTATCACGGATGTAAATAATAGTGTACGTCAAGTTAGCACTAGCGAACAGAAACAAAAACACAGAAATACACAAAAAAGAAAAGAAACTCACACGTTTTCGAATTTTCGGAGGTCAAGCCACCTATCTAAGGGAGAGAAGGAAGGAACAGAGGAGAAGGTTTTAGCAGAAGGGCTGGAGACGCTGGATGTAAGGGGAAGGTGGAGAAGGGTTTGCGAGGAGAAGAGTTGGGAGGGGAAGACTTATGTGCAGGAATAATATGGAAGGTTTTAGGAGTGGAGGGGAGATGAAAATATGTGAATGTTGGGGTAATTAATGTCTAATTTTAACACCTGGAAAAATGTTCTATTGCTCATGAAGCAAAGAGCCTACTAAGCGATATCTCCTCCGTCCACTTCCCTCGTCACCCAAATTTACAATTCCAAAAAGAAATATTTCCAATCATTTATGAAATGAACCAAATGAAGAACTCACTCACTTTAATCGCCTTTCTGTCTCTCCTAATCCTAACAATCTTCCTTCTACATAGTTCCAAGTGTACCTTCTTAAGCCTGAGAACACCGGACGCCCTACTCTCTCTAGCACCAACTCTCGCTCTCGCTTGTAATTCGCCTTTTTTTAAATTTTTACTATGACTTCGATTTTTTACTAATTATGATTCCCGATTGTCCGAGGCAAGAGCAAATATTTATACCTCTAGGTACTGCAGTCCATCTCCCTTCTCTTATCTTTGTTGTCTGACATGCCCAAATGGTGTTGGGTCCTGATCATTTCCTCTTTGTCTAAGTTAAACTTGTAAACCCAAAGCATAAAAGGAATTAAGAACGGAAACGCGCCGGTGAAATTATCATTTACAAAAGGAGGTACTCGATAACAGTAATTGAGTCCGCCTGACCTTCGTGGAAGCAGGGTTAGAGGGGATGGAGGAGGCATCTGAGGACACAAAGGAGGATTAGAAAAGAAGCTGCACAAGCAAAGGAGGGTCACCGGGGGCTGATTACGGCCGGACGGGAAGAACGAGAGGCCGAGAAACGTGGAATTCTCGGCTGAATACTCGAGAACACCCTGACCAAGTCCTCAGCAAAGGAGAAGAAACGTCCATGAAATCCCGATCCTAGCGAGGAAAACCCAAGATTATATTTAATGTGGATAAGGTACAAAAGATTTAATAAATAAATTGACAAATATCCTCAAGGCAACTGGCGAGTCGGACATGGAAACGGAGGCAAATATGGATTTGACCGGCTTAATTGAAGATGTGGGATTAATTCTCCCATCCGTGACAGGTACCAATTTTGAGTGGGGCAACCTACTAATCATTATCTTGTTTTTTTACCACCGCCACTGCCTCCCATTCGACAAAACTCGACCCTTTCTTCAGTTTTTGATTCCCCAGTTGCATATCTGAGTGGCCTTGTGATTTTCTGCTACACTCATTCTTCGTGTTGAGTTCGTTTCGTCTTCAGGAGATAACTTTCTGCACTCCCCCCAAGCTGCGTCAGGTCTTTTGGATCTGGGATTACGGCCTCACTCCCTCCGGAGCCTCTCAACGGGACGACGTCGAATGACCGACCACTTCGCTTCAGACGCAAAACTCCGCCACCAATCGTCTTTCGCTGGACTCGAATTTTTTCCTTTTCCTCAGTATATTTGAGGACCTCAGTTTATCTCAAGACTTTCACGCAAGTTAACATAAGTTGCAATACCGTTGTGCAGTTTAAATAAGGAAGAAATGTCATTCCTTTTCAATTGTCCATCATAATTTATTCAATGAGCACGAAATTCGGATGAAAAATTGTTATCTTTAGTTTCAACTTCGACTTAATGCCTGAAAATGAAGCTTTATTGGACCTCGATTTTAAAGAAAAATTTATTCCTGTGAAATAAGGCATATTATATTAAGTTTCGATGAAAATACAAATACTACGCGGACTTAAACGCAAAATCATTAAAATTTTATTTAAAAAAATAACGAGCTACAATGTCATATCGGCATACATTTCTTTTGCGCATGTTTTCCCCTAACTTCTTCGAAACCAATGCGCATCGAAACACGGAAGGAACCATCTTGGGGAGGCCGGGAAAGATGGAGTGAAATGACCAAGCAATTAATTAGTGTAGTCCATACACGCTTTGTGCACGGAGTGTGCTGTTGTTGGCGAGGGTTGTGGCGCGGGCGACGAGTTACAAGAAGGAAAGTGGGCGCGCGCTATAATTTGGCGCCACCACGGACGATCGCTCGTTGATTTTCCTCGCAGTACTCTCGATTGCGTCATTTTTTCTTTCAAAGTTGTTTCACATTTTCCTCCGAGGCGACAATGGCGGTCAAGAGCGGAATATTAATCTCCTTCTAGGACTTCCCCCTTCGACGAAAACAAACGAGGACCGATGAAGGGCGCTGTCGCGAGGAATAAAATCGCGTGCTAAGTCGAATCGGCGAAAATGTTTCATCGCTTTACATCTTACAACTGTCGTTCGGGCGATACCGACTGAATGACGTCATCGACGCACGCACGACTCGACCCACACTCGAGCACTTTGGTTCCAAACAATTGATTGAAAGGTTTGCGAAGATTCTCGAGTGGCTTTTTCGAACGGGCTCTAAAACGTTTGAGTAACTCGGTCGCCCAGGTGACATATTTGTAATCATTAGGTTGTCAAGCACGGCTAAATAAGACTTATCCGCATCTAATGTAAATTTACGGCATTACTTGGGCCCAAAATCATTCGTATTTGACGAAGGAAAGGTGGGTCTGTCAGTGCATGTGCGACGCCCAAATAAGGAGACATGAACTTACGTAATGAGACTGCGATGAATGACCGATGTCCATCTCTTCAGGGTTGCATCTGTAATGAAAAAGAAAAAAGATCATTAACTGAGGTTGTCGAACACAAATGCAGTGCAGAGCCAGTTAACAACAGACAATGGCGATTACCATGACATTTATTTGAGTCGACCTACGTTCCACCCCACCGTGGACTATACAAACGGTGCATTGGAAGGGCTTGGGCGTTTTGATGACCCCCAGATCTTTGCTGGCGGGACAATGGCCGTGATAGGGTCACCTATGAATATGTTAATCTAGATAGATCTACGGGGAGGAGCTAGACGAAAGGTAGTCCGCGTAGCGTGTGTTCCTCATTGAGGCGCCTGAAAAAGGCGTCTGACCTCAGTGGGGCGGCTACTTCAGTGAGGGTGACACGTTGAAACCACAATTGATTAAGGCAACAAGAAACAACCTCAATAATATATCCTAGGGAATGATGATGGACGCAAGCATCGAAATTTGTCCTAGCAACTACAGGACTCGGCCCTCTGGGCGGTGCGCCGTTCCCGGCAAAGGAACAGGGCAGCCTTTCAGGATCATCGTTACACGAAATCATCAAGCAAGGTCGGGACCAGGGATTATGATATTAAAACGCTCGTCTATTCAACTGTCTTCGCTGTTTGTGTTGGTTGGTAAGCATTTCCGGTACACACTTTGCTCACAATTTTTGATATCCGAGATTTTCCGTGACAATCGTGTAAATAAGCGGTGCGTCCAATAGGAGGAAATTCTTTGGCCAGAGCACCAATCTGTCGACCAGATCGCAGTTCTTTGTCCACTTGTTGAACATCCATCTGGATACTGTGCCTGCCACTCAACTCTCCATCATTCACATCTGTGCGACCATTTTTGAGGTCTCGACACTGATCTCTAAGTCTCGACGGCGGCTGATAATCCTTTTGTTCAACCGAAAATCGAATCACAGCACGCTAGCTGGAGCAACTGGGAGGGGGGAGCAATGATTCTCGAGGACATTGTTATCTGCATTAAGCGACAGGAAAACGATTGCTCAAGCAAAACAATCTCTTCAGTAGCTTCGAAAAAAGTCAATAGATGATGCTGCATGGGTACAACTTCGTTCTGACGCTACAACATTTTAATCAAAGAGAATGGCGCTTACTTTTTCGAGACCTCGTATCTAAAAAGGGATATCGAAATCCCCAAACGAAACTATGAGGAACTGTCAATTGGAAAAAGAAAATCATGGATTGCTGACAACATTATTAGGAAGATATTTATCAGAAAAGGAAAGGAAAGAATGCAATCTCTCTATAAGGTAGAAGAAAATGCAAAGACATAAATATCATAACATTAAATTAAATAAGGTGGGAAATTCAATGGGTAAAAGAAGCAGGGAGGAAGACGCATTGTGAGGACACGGAGAGTTTACAATCGCAGGGAGAAATACCCGCATTCTACGGAAAGGCAAGAGCACTTTAAGGAAGAGAGAAGGGAAATTTCTTGCGCATAATTGAAGCTAAAACAGGGAAATTATGAATGAAACTAAAAGAGATTAGAGAGAGATGGAAAGAATACATCTGGGATTTATAAGGTAAGGAGATTATGTCAGCAAGTTTAGACATACAGGTAGAAAGATAATATGGCGTAGATGAAGGCAGCTTAGGGCTAGGAATATTTGATTATGACGCAGAAAAGTCATTACGGAGGCTGAAACCGAGCAAGACCGTGGGGACAGATGACATCCCTGTGATACTACCTATGGTTCGAGGAAAAAACGCGCGTAGGAAAGTTTTCACTGTCTATCTCGTTTTTCATTTGTGAGGGAGGAAGTAGGCTGTAGTATTTCTTTAGATCAGCGTTAGTTCCATGCCAAAAAAGGAAAGGCAGCCGTATATGAGGACTAGGTAGCAATGCGTTAGATTTCTCACGCATCTAATGTGGTTCTCTGGATCATCAACAAGAGGATGGAGAGCAGGGCAAATGATTACTTCGGGATGGATCAGCTTGGGCTCAGAAAGGACAGAGGTATGCGTGAGGCCATTGGAGTAATGAGGCCACTTGTAGAGAGGAATACCATCAGGATTTATTTGTCCGTTTCGTAGAATTTGAGAAAGCGTTTGATAGAGCGACTTGGGTAGAGTTTATGAATGCTATACAGGAGATGGAGTAGATTGGAGGCGTGTGCGACTTATCCGCGACCCATACATTTCTCAGACTGCCAAGGTGCGAGTGGTGTATGGGATGGGCAGTGAATTTCACAGGGTTGATGCAGGGGTGTGTTTTATCACTAAACCAATAACTCAGAGCTGTTGACTTACAATGATGAACCCCACGACCGGGAGGGAAACTGCCCGCGTCAGCCGAGACGGTCACCGCCGTATGAGGGTGAGGGAAGGTCTTGGATTAGCGCACCGCCTTGGATTTGGGCGTTCTGTCACCTCTGACGGCATGGCCATTGAGAAATCTGACGTCATGCCTGGATTATTGGCATCAGAGGGACCGAAGGGCCAACAGATACCCACTTCCGGGGAACAAACAATATTTCCTTCATGACAATACGTTGAAATCAATAACTTACGATGTCATACTTTTCCCTTTCGAATGCGATGACTTCTCTGAACTAATTTGATGGGCTAAATTTCTTTACCTTTAGCAACTGGTCGCATTACTTTGGATTCCAAATAAGAGTATTACGAATGTTTAAGGTGTGTTATTTGACCAGCGATGACGTATCGCAACATTTTGCAATTAAACTAATTTTATAGTTAATTGGAAATGGATTGAGAAAAGTATTGATAGCGACTGCCAAAAATCCTGCAAAAATTTCCTTTTGTTGTGCTTATTTTAACAAAATATTAAAATATAGACTTCACAAATGAACCATTTTATTGTTCAAATTTACAATTAAAACTAAATCTTACAACCAAAAGGAAGGAAAGAAACAACAACTCTCTCCCATGATCTCAGCTATTTGAAATATGGATCCAACATTTATAATAATGTAAAATCTACAAAGCAGAGCAATCTCAAATGACTTGGACATCGACATACACAACCCGTGATCCAGCAAAAGGGTGCCCCGCCGCGCAGGTGAATGTAGATAAGGGCTATTATATTTGTGAACTGTCCGCCCGGAATGTGTAGAATAGTAACCGGTAATAAGTGCATGATTTGCACGTGTGCCTGCCATCTTGTGACGTATTTTCTTGCCCCCTTTGTGTAGGTACATGAATAGCTGCTGACCATGTACTACTCGTAATGTACGTAGGCATGTTGTATGATTGGCGTTCGGTCGTCCCCTCTCCACGCGGCTTTCGGGTGAATCGCGAGGTCCCAGGTGCATGAGGAAATACGAGGGAACATTTGTAGAATGGCTGGTGACCTACCACCCCCGTGACACGCCCTTGCGACGGCTTGCGGGGCATTGGTATTGCGGGGCAGATGCAGATGTGTGTGGCAGGGGGTGAAGGTTTAGTGAATAAGGGAGGATATGGGAGAGAAAAGGGAAATGGGAAAAATATTCAGTAAAAAACTATCACTCCTTTCGCTGCGTGCGTGCAAATTTGACTTTTGCCGACTTTATAATGTTATGTCGGCTTGACCGAAGCACGATTTAGTAACCAAAGTATCCTAGTCGACAGAGTACAATTGTGGCTCACGGGCGTGGTCAACATCCCGAGCATCAGCTCCAGGTTTCATCGGTTCGCGTTTCCCCGACGAAAGATGGGCGCGAGGGGACGGAGTATTCGTGGCCTTCCCTGCCACGGGACGAACCCGGAGGCATGGCGCTCGCCCGCCCCCCGGTGGGAGGGAAACCGCCGCAGGCCAAGCGCGCTCTCTCCGCGAGAAGTGTCGCAAATAGGCGACGAAGCATCGCGGCGGCAGCGAGCGGATCTCAGCCTTTTAAGGAGAATGGGCCGCAAAGAGGAGATAAATCCCCGCCTCCCTCGACCAATCCTCGTCCCTTCCCACTCTCGTTGCCAAGGGAGGCGATAAATAAACACGCTCTCCGTCAATGGGACGGGAGCCAAGGGGAGCGAGAGCTCATTGCCGAGGCACGGGACGGCCCCTACCCTAATGCAGCCAAATGTTTTTTTATCGCCAAGTCGCACGCAAACAAACACACGCACCGATGTGCGAGAGTGTTTTCCGAGCGGGAGGAAAGAGACACGGGGGGGGGGGGGGGGGTGAGCCCTTTCGCATTCATCACCACGGTCTCCTCAACTGAGATGACCACCGCCGATGGGATCGGAATACTTATACAAGGTGATCGGGTCTGTAAGATCGCTGAGCGGCTCTCGCGTTTCGATTCGGAGACCGACTCGCGTGGGGAGGTGAGGCGATGAACAGGATCGTCTTTTGGTCGTTCCCAGAGCAGAGAAGACATTTTAGACGGGCACAATGCGCGCGGGATATCACATTGCAAGTCTCTCGCATTTAGCACAGAGAAGCGTGCGTTGGAGTGAGAAGGAGACAACGCACTGCAGTGCTTCATTAGATTCGACGTTATTAATTATCGTTCTTTTTAATCGAAAGTTGCATTATATCTCGCGAAGAACGCGAAATACAACCCCCATCGCTCGTTCATTTTCTCACACGCAAAAGAGAAAATGAGATGCGAGAGAAATAGGTCTATGATTGATCACTTCCACCGTGTCTCCGTTTTTAAATGTTGATGTTACGTTAGCCGTTTTTCAAACTCTGAGAGCCTTCTTTAGAAACTGAACCGCGATGTAAAACTCGTCCTCCGTCCCATCAGTTGGAAGAAGGGAATATCAAGTCTCAATTTCACCCCGAATGCAGTCGTTAAATATAACCATAAACACAGTAATCAACCCGAAGGTCGGTTTGGTAGGTGATGGTAGAGTTCACCCAGTACTAAGCCCTATACGGAGTGTGAAAATTCACACATCAGGGTAGGGGGGCCAGTTCCTTTCCCTGTGCCGGTTATGGTTTCCCAGGAAGATCTGGTACCCGAAAAATCACTTTAGCTTGGGTGGAGCTGTAGGTGCCCAGAGTGCCTTGCCCGGGAATCGAACCCGGGACCCTCCGGTCAGCAGTCCAATTCTCTACCCACTGGACTACCGCGACCTATTCGTTAAATATATAAATTAATTAATTTAGTGATTCCACATTAATACTTTCACGTTAATAATACCCAATTTCCTCAATGATTTTGCAAAGTGCCCAGATTTCACGGCATTCCAAGTTGTTTTGAGCATTCACAAAACCCGCGAGATGCCGCATAAGGCCCCTTCTTCTTCCTTCCGGATGGTGTCGCTTGAAAATATATGAACTAAATCCGACTGTTGGTTCACTAATGTGAACTTGCAATGCTAAAGGTTGAATCTGCCTCCTTAGACCACCCCTGCAATTGCAGCTGTTTTAGTTTTCATTTGGCTGATTTTATATTTCATAGCTTCTGTTCTATGACTCCGAAACTGACACCGCATTGACAAGACAGGCATCAGGATGCTTAGAGCACACACTGTGCGAGGGTATGTTCGTATCTATATATTCGCAAATGTATCCCCCTTTCATCCATCCGACCCTCGCAATTAATGGTCACAAACAAACCTGCGGGGACCTTCTCCTTGTGCTAGGTTTCCTTCTGGAAATCAAAAGAGACCACCAATTTGATGCATAAGTACAGCTAGAAGACACGACCCCATTATGTGTTTTCTCACGTCTGCATATTTTAACCCCTCCCCTTTTTCCTCCTTTTCGTGGAATATACGTCTTCTCGGAGGGTGCGTCGAACGCCAGTAGGACCACTTCCATTACTTCCTCCATGTGAAAGTTCGGCATGTTCTCTTGTTCTACTTGCGTCAACGACACATTTATAAAACTCGATAATCTTGACCTATTATTCTTTCAGCATCTTTTGTGCCGTTTTAGTTTGAATTCTCATTCGTGGATCATTTATTTTAATGCATATTGAACAACATGACGTTGATCTTGGAATCTCAGCGATGTCTCCGTCGATAGCAATCGCTCTTACTTTCTGAATCCTCATTCTTTGGACATCCGAGAGCCTTTTGGGGCGTGTATCTCCATCGCCCGTTAGAAAACAGATGACATGCGGGTGTTCTGAACGATGTCGACAGCTTCGCGCAAATATTCCCGATCAAAGAACAACCCGACTGGGGCAATCACTAATTGAGTCATCCGAGTCGCCTCCTGCGTCCCCGCTCATGCCCATGACCTCGTCAACCACTCCCCCACATTCCTCCTCGCCCCCCCCTCTCCCATTTCGCCGAAAAATCAATGTGAGGGACAGAGAGAGAGAGAGTAAAAGCCATCCAGCCTCCCTAGCCCACCGCATCCCACCTTCCCCCACCCCCTCAACGTCAAAGGGTATCGGGCACCACGAAGCAAAAAAAACGGAGGAGAAAGCCAATGCCATTAGCTCTCGAGAGATAGTGAATCGCTTCAGGTGAAAGTTACCTAACAGAGTATCGGTTAAAGGAACTCCGCTACCGATACCCAGCTACTTTTTCCGGAAACGCACCGATGTTTTAGTGCTTAAAAATACTCCCTATGCAGAAATACCGAGACTAAAGTAAAGAAAGCGGTTCTAGGGCTATCTCCAGCAATCCCAATGGTGCATACGAGTATATCGTATTTTTACGTGGTACCCTGTAAGCCTCCGCTAGGGTGTGTGGCAGGTGGTGATGAACGCACCAGTTATGGAAAACCAAAAATTAATATTTCCCTAAATGTTAGTTACTATATGTATTTATCATTATATATTATATATATAATATGTATGTACATGTATATATAAAAAAAAATATATATATATATACGTATGCATATGTATATATATATATATATGTATGCATATGTATATATATATATATATATGTATGTGGGTTGCTGTAGTCCAGGGGGTAAAGTATTGGACTACTGACCGGAGGGTCCCGGGCCCGATTCCCAGGCAAGCCTCTGAGCACCTGCAGCTCCAACCAAGCTATGTGATTTTTCGGGTACCAGATCTTCCTGGGAAGCCATAACCGGCACAGGGAAAGGAACTGGCCCCCCTACCCTGATGTGTGAATTTCACACGCCGTATAAGGCTTAGTACTGTTGATGAAGGCTTAGTAAGATGGTACCTAGTAACAATGTTCCCAAGTTACTTTTTGTAGACATAACTAACTATAAAATTAGTACAATAAATCAAAATTGAAATTTAATGATAAATATATAGTCATATGTCTTAAAAACTGGTGTTTATAATAGTTCGTATTATTCGCCAGCAAATACAAAATTGTACGTTAAGCAAGATTGACGTCATCCGAAACCTGCGCCATATGTTCTCGCTACATCATCAAGGTGAACGCATCCGAAGTTTTGCGATTTAGTATTCTTTCGATCGTGGCTAATCGATACTAGGTCTTGATTGCCCCGTCTGTGAGTCATTAATATGTATTCAATCCCATGAGACTGGAAATCCATTCTGACACTGGTCAGCTAACAATCCAGAACACTTGCTTGGAATCACCTGCGTAGCTTCAAGTTAATGCAATTCACTTAGCATTGGAGAGAATCGTGATATCACCGCGACGCAACTCAGATGAGGCGGGAAAGATCGCGCATTTGAACGATCACTTTGTGTTGGGCGAAAATGGGCATCGCAGAAGAGGCCTGAGGCAGAGCACAGTGGCGGCGGCCCTGGACCCTGAGTAATAAGATTAAAAGAGAATTAATGAAGATTTGAATGTCGAGTGTCCTGCTGCATAATTCATAAATCTGATCTTTAAATAAAGTGGGTAATAGCACCAGATGTTTCGTGGAGAATCCATGGATAGAGATGATTGGCTAGAGAGAAGAAAGCATAAAGTGTTGAGGGGAGAAAATTGACCGGGGGGAAAAATTGGAGGAGAAAGGAGAGGTGTCACAAGACATACTGAGAGGCAGCGAATAGGTTACACAGTGTGTCCAATAAGTTTGAAGATCGTGGCTATAAAACCGGTACTATTCGCGCCATCTTCATGAAACATTAAGCAACTACTTACTAAAACCTTACCCTCCCCCAATACAAAGTTTAAGTCCATCGGATCACGTGCAGCCGTTCAGTAGCAGTTCGCGTGGTAGTATCGAAGTGGTCGCGGTCATAATTCCACGATTAATGAAAATAACGAGCAGCGTGGTGCGATTTAATTTTGCTTTAAAGCTGATAAAAGTGTGACGGAAACGTTCAAAATGATTAAATTGGCTTACGGTGCATCTTTTAGGTCTCAGGCTACTGTTTGTCAGTGGTATGACCTTTTTGCGGAGGGTAGAGAGTCGGTTGAAGGCGACGAAAGGAGCGGACGGTCACGCGTCACGAAGAGTTACGAAGACATCGATAAAGTCGCAGTTGTATTAGAGCACCACCGAAATGCGAGCCTTAGGTTGATAGGAGAACTAACTGGAATACCAAAAACCATCGTACAACGCATAGCTACGAGCTATTCGAAGAATAGGAAGCTAGGAGCGTGTAACGCGGCGATTGAAACTCACTTTTTAGCCAAAAAAATTAAAATGTTGGGCTTAAAAAGGAACCCTTTTGTGACAATAAAGTTAAACAGTATTTCAAAAGAAGGATCCTTGAAAGACAGGAAAAGGCTGAATGATCGTGCTGACGTGCGTATTACTTCTAATGGAGACTATTTTGAATGAAACGTTTGTTGAAAAAATGTTTGCAATACTTTTAGCGCCGTTTATAGCCACAGTTTTAAAACTTATGGGACGCACTGTGTATGAGAACATGTATTTTGTATCGACAGGAGAGACAACGCAACGGATTATGAGTGAAAGAGGAAAAACTAGAAAATTGGCCCTAGGACACGTAACGAGGGGAAGAGTAGCAAGTACATTCAGGGAACAGTGAACGACTAAAAGTTTCCTTGAATTTTGTACCACAATGTTTCCTACAGCCACCTTAATCAATCTTCTGCATAATATTCGCGACATTAAATGATAACCGAATATTTAAATAGTGACCCAACACGCGAGCCTTCGTCCATTGCATGCATTCTAATATTTTACTTAAATATCTTTGAAAATAAGATTTAAACGTCAAACTAATAATTTGGTGACTTCTGACTTGGTCTGCCCTGGACATGAAACCAGAGAACTGGGTGAGACCAGTATTCGCGTTATTGATCTCAAACCCTTCCATCCCTCCGAGGACGCAGATGGATGTAGCACATTGGTCGTGCCCCCGTGTGGCAAAATGGGGAACTACAACTCAGTTTCAATGCTTATCACGTTTTTTTAAATTAAGGGTGTTGGTGGTGAACGGAGTTTAGTAAATTTAGTAAAAACTATTTCATTTAGAATTAATACGCTATATCATATGTTCCTAATTCCAGAACACGTATCAATTTATTCACATGAAATTCAAGATTCCTGTAAACACTGAATTTTTATATCTTTTATTGCGCAAGTACATGGGTGGGAGGTGATGAAGTGGGTCCGTTTTTCTGTCGGTAAAACGTTTGAGCAGCCAGTCAGACAAGGGATTGCAGTCATTATTGAGTTCATTAGAATATCATAATGAAAGTTTATTGATATGGAACGCAGTTATGTACGGCGTGGAAACACGGTCATTGTAGCTGGATGATAGACGGGATGGATATGAATGGAATAGGGATGTTGGACGGGATGAAGGGAGGAAGTAAATACACAGAGATGAATTTGCAGAGTAGGATGCTGTGTCGTGTTTTTTTGGGAGAAACAAAATATTTATTCAGTGGTCGCATCCTTCGAAAACCTACCTTAACCGGTAGATTACCTTATAATACTCGTAATAATAAAAGCTACGAATGATATGGAAAGTTACTCCTATTCCTCCACCAATTATTTCCCTCCCGAGTCCGTCGTATCTCCCAAGTGTCTTCTATTAAGCTTTCCCTCGCCCTTCCTCGACCGTCCGTTTTCGCTAACATTTCCCCTATCAATACAATTACCTATCCCTCCCCCCCTTCTT
This sequence comes from Hetaerina americana, assembly GCF_022747635.1. Taxonomy (NCBI): domain Eukaryota; kingdom Metazoa; phylum Arthropoda; class Insecta; order Odonata; family Calopterygidae; genus Hetaerina; species Hetaerina americana. The sequence goes on from NW_027286764.1 coordinate 7,027,404, forward strand.
TTCAATGCTTCCTCCATCTTTCACAGATCTCTCCCGGCAACCCCCCGTCTCCCTCCGCCATTCACTCCATTTTAGGGAAATCAGGCTCTAGTAATCCCATGCACAACAAACCGTATCAAAAATGCTCTAATTATAACCTGGCCAAATGAATCTTTAATGCATCGAAGATATTTTATAAGTTCCGGAAAATATCCGTATTTTCATTGAATAAATTTGAAATGCTCTCCCTGGGGCATATGCAAAATTCACCTCATGTCATTCGGATTCGATGCTCCTCGCTGGAGCTTGTCGTGTTTTCTGAATCGCGGTGTCATCCGTCACGAAGCCGCTTCGACAGCCGGGAGCCACAAGCGTGGCTCAATCCCAGGTGACCGGTGGTCACTTCCGGGACTGCGACCCCAGCCCGTGCTCCTTAAATTCGACATCCGAGTATTGATCGCAGCTCTACTCGCACCGTGGGATTTCGAATAATATTTCAAGATCATGAAGAGTTTTCCCACGTAACATTCTGGCTTTAACAAGAGATTCACTGGAAGTCTGTAAATCCCGCTGTAAATATGGGGAGGGGCTGGCGGGGGGAGGGGGCGGTTAGGGGGATGAATAGATAGATAGTCGTCTTTATTGTGGGTCGAGATTGAGACTATGGAGTCTCTTCTACCAACTTAACCCCTCCGGGATTAGGATACGAAGTAAGAACGACAGGCGATCGGGTCGATTTATCGAGTTAAGTTTCAATATCGATAACATTCAAGCAATGCCTTCTTGAAAGGCTCCCATTAGGTACCGGGAACGAATGACGTAGTACCCTCTTAATCCGAGATAAGTTTTAGTTGCTATAATATTTTTTGCTTCAACTCTCTCACCAGGCTCCCTTTCAACACGATATTCGTAAGAAGACGATTGAGATTCCTACTTCACGTCATAGAATTCATGATTTCTCTTAGATTTGCGGCAAATATTCGCGATCTTAAACCTTAAGTGGACTCATTTAATTTTCTTGCAACTATATTTATAATTTCCAATTCAATTATAAATACAATAACTACAACAGTGAAACGATCAAATAAAAAGATCTCTCCCCATGGAATGCAACCTTGACGCGGTGGAGGGGCTTGTGCGTTCCGATGACCCCTAGAGCTGTGCTGGTGGGAGTAATGATAATTATTCCTGGTAGGGTCACCCATGCCAGATAGGTCGAAGGCTGAAGGCAGCCAAATGAAAGGTAGTCTACGCAGCGTCTGTTCCTCAGTGAGGCGTGGCAAATGCACCTGACCCCAGTGGGGCGGCTATTAAGTGATGGTGTCACGTTAAAAACACTATTGAGGAAGGCAACGGGAAACCACCTCAATTATCATTCCCAAGTTTTCCATGATAAACAAAATCGGCCGCCATCGCACGAAATCCTTGGAAAACTGAATGGGCAGCAGAGAGGGAGGAGAAAACGTCAAATATGGGCGAATCAGTTAAGATAGGGACTTGGAATGTTACGAAGAAACAGGGAATGGGGATGTTAAAAAATTAACTCACGAGATAGAGAAGTGAAATGTAGATAGTTCAAAGTTGTAAGAGGTGAGATGGAAGGATATCGGGGATAGTTGGAACGAAGATTATAGCAATATGGATGCACATCGGAGGGTAGGAAAGCCAGCGAGTAGTGGCTAGAATATTTAACAAAAAAAGAAGTAGGAAGAAGCGTTCTAAACGAAAGAGTAGGTGAGTGATAGAATATTTAGGGAAGGGCAACCGAATGTGAGGACTATAGAACAATAAGTTTGATTTCGTACACAGATACGGAGTCACTTAAAATATTCAACAAGAGAGGAAGGTAAACGATGACTTAGGGGATGATCAGTTTGCTTTCAGGAAGAATTGAGGTACACGATTTAATATTGCAGTAATGAGGTCACTGATAGAAAGCAACATCAATTTATTGACCATATTCATTTTTTTAAACATTTTTCACATACAGCAGTAGGGATTAATTTACAGAGAAAAATATTTAAAAAACATGAAAGAAGACAAAACACAATACAGCATAACAATAAACCACGAGAACCGAACATGGACAGGGGAAAAATTTGATTTATTGAATGGTGGGATAAAGCTAGGGTGATGATATTTTTTTATGATGAATTAAAAGGATCGACAGTGTGAGGGAGGGAATTAAGAAGGGAAGAGAGGTGAAATAAAAGTGGGCGCTTAGTGAAGGATATCCTATGAATAGGCAGAGATGGGAATGGGTGCGGGTGGATGGAGTTGGTTGCATCCTGAAGTTGAAGAGAGAGAGCAGTTCAGGGCAATCAGTAGTCGAGTTTCGGGCGTTGTGGAGGAGTTTTAAATCAGCTTCAAGTCTGCGGTTTTGGGGACTAGAAATGGATAAAGAAGACAGAACAGCATTTGAGGGCATATTGCGGAAACATGGGACTCGGTGTTTGACTATTTTGGCAAAGAAGTGAGAGATGCAATCGAGGGATTTAAGATTAGTTCCTCGGCTGAGTTCCTGGACCAAATTGGGGAGCAATATGACGCTATGGGAAGGACAATTGTTGAGACGTACGAATGGAGTTCTTGGAACTTTTATTTCTAGCGGTAAAGAAGACCTAATAGGGACATTGTTTTATTTTGTACAGTCTGAATATGGTCGGAGTAATTTAATTTATGATCGGTTAAAACGCGGAGGTCTTTCATAGTTGGAACTCTGTTTAAGGGAGTTGAGTTAAGGGAGTAGTTGAATGTCTAGGGTTTTTTTCAGAGCAAGAGTTATGATGCTGTATTTTCCAGGGTTTCAGTTAAGCTTCCAGGTATCAGACCACAGGGAAATTTGACTTATGGTAAGTTGGAGGTGAATACAGTCAGAAGTATTTTTAATTTGCTTGTAAATATAGCAATCATCAGCACCGAGAAGGGTATGAAATTTGCAGGAAAGGAGCCATTAACGAATAAATTGAAAATAAATGGCCCAAGGAGACTGCCCCTGGAAACCCCACAAGTCACAGGAGACCAAGAGGAAGAGCCATCCGAGAGTATCACACGCTGAGTTCCGTTGGAGAGAAAGCTAGAAAGAAGACCGAGGAACATACCATGTCTGCCAAACTGTTGGCTGAGTTTATACTGGAGGAGCTGATGATGGAGGGCGTCGAACGCCTTGGAGAAGTCAAGGTGGATGGCATCAAGTTGCCTTGATTTGTCTATTGCCATGACGGCGTGGTGCTAAAAGAAAGCAAGAATTGTCAGGCATGATCTTCCTGGGAGGAAACCATTTTGCGGTGAATGGAGAGGGAAAAGGAAGAGAAAGAAAGGAGAGGGAAAAAATGGAGAGGTGAAATAATAAATCCTGTTGAGAATAATACGCTCACAAACGGAAGAAAGGTTTGGCAGCAATGAGATAGGGCGATAGTTTGAAACATCATTCTTGGGACCTGTTTTATGTATTGGAATGGCATTGGCGCATTTCCATTGAGGAGGGAAGGTTCCTATGGAAAAACCGCGATTGAAGGAAAACAGCGGAGGAAATATTAGAGGAAACACTCTGCGCGTAGTTTTCGTAGTCACGGCGAACGAGAAATTTGGAATACGGCGGAGATCAACGAAGAATCGGAGCGTTTCCACATTTGGGACGGCCTTTAGATAAGTATGGGTTTGTTTGTTTCGTAGATTTTGAAAAAGCTTACGACAGAGTGTTTGAGATCAGAATCAATGAACGCATTGCAGAAAATGGGAATACGTAGAGTGTAGGGATGGGCCTCTTAAAGACTAAAACTGAAACGTTTTCATGTAATTTGTTCAACGGTCAATACTTTTCGAAAACAGAAGTTGAATAGCATCCAACCTTTGCACACTACTTAATATCGACAATCTACAGATAATACGCAACTTTAAGAGCAGCAAAATCTCAGGTTTGGCTTCATATCATTTACGTTAAATTCCTTAGAGATCCACACATACCTTCTTCCCCTTCCACATTTCAAAGGCATCCGATTTACCCTTGCTTCAACGACCATGTTTCCGTGCCGTGCATTTCCTGTCATCCTAACTGAACACCGCCATCGTGAAATCTTCTTTGCCGCATCGAATTCTTCTCCCCACCACTTTGACCCTGTTGGTCCAAAACATTTCCAAGAGGATTTAACTGTTCCAACTGCTGTGGTTTATGTACTCACACTCCAATATTTTACTTAGCTTTCCTATTTCTCTAACGACGAACTTGTTATTATTCAGGTATACATGCCACCGAGCAACCATAAGGAAGAAGACGTCGATAGGATATACGATCAGTTAGAGGACATAATCGCGTGTGCTCCTGCAGGAAAACATTTGAGAGTGATGGGGGATTGGAATGCGACGGTAGGCGAAGGAAGAGATGGTGATGAGGTGGGGGACTACGGTTTAGGCACGAGGAATGACCAAGGGGAGAAAGCAGTTGAGTTCTGCAGGAGACAGGGGTTAGGTGTCACCAACACTTGGTTTAGACAACACAAAGGACGCAGGTATGCATGGAAAATGCCAGGTGACTTAGAAGGGTATCAGCTAGACTATATCCTGGTTAGACATAGGTTTAGGAACAGTGTGATGAATTTGCACAGCTTCCCGGGAGCGGATGCGGACTCGGACCACAATTTAGTTGTTATGAAATGTAGCGTCCGTTTCAAAAGGATAAGGCAGGCGCGGCGAGTTAGAAAATGGAATGTAGAAGCATTAAATGGTTTAAAAAGGAAGGAATACAAACAAGCGGTAGAAGAAATCATGGAGGATGGGAGAGAGCTAAGTACTATCGAAGAAAAATGTGAAATATCAATAAAGGGCTGTCTAAAGCCGCAAAATACATTATTGGAACCATTAACGCCAGGGAAGGGTTTCAATCACCGAAACGGAAATCGCAAAAGACAAATAGACAATACTGGAACCGTAACGCTAAAAGGACTAGGAAACCATGGATCACAGATGAGATGATTAAAAAGATGAATGAGCGGAAAAATGGAAGAATGTAAGTACAGAGTTAGGCAAAATGAAGTACAAAGAATTAAACAATAAATTGAGGCGGGCAACAAATAAAGCAAAAGAAGTATGGTGGAAGACGCAGTGCGAGGATATAAAAAGTCTGCAGAGGAAGGGTGAATTCGGTGCGCTGTGCAGCAAAGTTAAATCTTTATCGGGAAGTAACAAAGGGAGATTGCCATGCTAACGGCTAGAGATAAAGCGGGTAAGGTAATAGTTGACACAGGAATGATCCAAGAGAGATGGAAGGAGTATATAGAAGAACTGTATAGTAAAGAACTTCGACCCACAAAGCTGGATATTGTAAAAGAATATGACGTAGAGAAAGACAGCTTAGGTCCAGGCATACTAGACGATGAGATAGAAAGGGCATTAAGGGAGATGAAACTAAATGAGGCCGTGGGGGTGGATGACATTCCCGCGGAACTATTGAAATGTTTAGGAAAACGTGGGAGGAAGAGGCTATATGGGCTGATTCTTAGTATTTAGGAGGAAGGAATCTGGCCGGAAGACTTCGTAAGATCAGTCTTACTTCCTATTCCGAAAAAGGTAATGGCTACATCATGTGAGGACTACAGGACAATAAGTTTGATATCCCACGCAGCTAAGGTTGCTCTCAGGATCACAAACAAGAGGATAGAGAGTAGGGCAAATGATTACTTAGGGGATGATCAGTTTGGGTTTAGGAAGGGGAGAGGTACGCGTGATGCCATTGCAGTAATGAGATAATTAATCGAGAGGAATATAGAACACAACCAGGAGGTATTTGCCTGTTTGGTATATTTCGAAAAGGCGGTTGATAGAGTGAATTGGATAAAACTAATGAGTATATTGCAGAAAATAGGAATATTTTGGAGGAAGAGGAGGCCAATCCGCAACCTGTACATGTCTCAGACTGCACAGGTGCGGGAGGGGAACGGGGAGTCTGGATGGGCAGTGTTAGGAAGAGGTCTAAGGCAGGGTTATTTACACCGTTGCTGTTCAACCTGTATGCAGAGGAAATGTTCAAAGAGGCATGGGAAGAACTGGAGGTAGGAATGAAAGTGGGTGGGGAATACATAAAATCAGTTAGGTTTGCTGATGACCAAGCTTTAGTTTGTCAGTCAACCAAGGGGTTGCAAGCATTTCTGAGTGAATTGGAAATTCAGTACGACAGGTATGGGATGAGAATCAATATTAATAAAACAAAAGTAATGCGATTTTCTAGAAAGAAAAAGGCTAAGCTAAACATTAAAATAGGAGGGCAAAAACTAGAGCAGGTAGAACAGTTTACGTATCTCGGTAGTGTTTTGCACCAACACGATCATAGTAGTGGGGACGTAAGGAGAAGAATTCAAGTGTGACTCAGTCTCTCTTGAAGAAGGCCTCTGAGAGGGCCGAAAGCTCGAACAATTTACCGTGTGAGTGTCCTTTTAAATGTAGCTATTCTATTATATTTATGTTATATTGTGTCAGCCCATTATTATATATATATATATGCATATATCATATATATATATATATATATATATATATATATATATATATATATATATATATATATATGATATATATATATATATATATATATATGATATATGCATATATATATATATATGCATATATCATATATATATATATATATATATATATCATATATATATATATATATATATATATATATGCATATATATATATATATATATATATATATATATATATATATATATATATATATATATATGTATATGTATATATATATATATATATTCTTTCCTGTTTCAATCAATAATATTCCGGTCGTATCTGTTATAGTGTGAACGGATTTTCCCTTTTACTTCCACATAGGTCTATCATATTTCTGTATTGCACCTGGTGGTTTCCTTGAAGGCAGTGGAGTAGTCCACCTTCCGTTTAAGGAAAATCTCCTATGTCTCGGTGGCTTCCTTTCTTCTTCCCCGTTTTTCCTTCGAATCCGTATTGCCTGTGCTCCGGTTATTTTCGGAAGCATGAGCTGTGTTAGAATGAGATTCGGTAGCGTAAGCCTTGCGGGAGATGTTTAGTTTCTTTTTGGTTGACGATGCCCGAGAGATCACTGAGCAACATTCTCCGATCTCTTCGAAGGTATTTCAAGCAACCTCGGCATAAATATTATGAAGGTAGGAAACCTGAGCAGATGGCCTGACGGGTGCCTTGCGCATCGAGGAGCACCAACCGTGGGATGATGACACCACCAAAATATTTAGCGGTTTGCCACCGTATTATTACACTTGACGCATATTACCGAACAGGTAGCATTCGATAGGTGCCGCTAAAGTAAGTGAATGCCCCTAATAAATGGGAATTTGAATACAAATGAAAATCATTCAAAAAACTTCAGATTCTGAAGAAATTTATCATAAGCACTGGAAATTTATCGAATTAATATTTACATATAGCCCAAAGAAATGGGAAATATGTTGTCATTATTTTAGGTAGTTAGGATTGAATGTTTGATCAATGCACAATCGAAAATAGTTCTACACAGAGATGCGCCACACTGACATATTTTCTATACTGTAAAAAATGACCTTCAAAAGTAAATAAATAAAGACTAAATCGTCCAACGTGCATTTCCTTCATTGCAATCTATTCTCCCGACGACCGCTGCTGCGAAATGCTACTAAACAAATTCAGGGAGTTAACTAACTGAGACCTTTACTCATTAATTTCGTATAATGCCATATTAATGACGCGTTAATTATCATTCTGTTTTCCATAGTTGATTGGGATATACATATTTTTGCGATATTTATGGCTAAACATGGAAATACAAATATTCGAATTTTATTTATGGTTCGCATATATTTTTAATACAGATGCGTGTTCGTAATTAGAGAATAATAAATTAACTTTTTCACCTTCGTGGTTAATTATACCCCATCAGTTATGGTAATTTAAAATATTGTGGAGATTATTTGTAGCCCTGAGTGTAACGTTGATTCTTCATGAAACCTCCGTGATGAAGAGGTCAACATAGAAATATCAGTCCTTAGAAACCAACTTGTTAGCCATAAAATATGAATAATTAGTCGAAGAGGCGCAACTCAAACTTATTTTCTCTCGCCATGTTAAAAGTATACATTGACTGTAAGTCAAATGCAATTAGTCACGTGGTGATGCCAAATATGAGATTCGACTTGAGAGAAGGAGCTCATTTGTTCGACTGAGAAACAAGAACGAAAGCGATGAAGGAAAACCCTTGGATTCAAAATGATATTGGGTCGAGACAGGATTGAAACTTTTGCGAGGCTATGCATTCCCCCCCCCCCCCTTTCACTCATTTTCCCATATTGATGGATCGAAGTATTCGCGAGACGAGGGCGAGAGACGAAAGCATCGTTCCTCGCCCAGCACGCGTTCACTTACTTCGGAGACAACATGTCTCGGCCGTGACGAGACCCATCGTCACGGCCTTCGCCTTCGTCACGGCCCAACTCATCCTCACCCTCTGCCTAATCAGGTTTTCTTATCCGTGAACTACATACAGCAGTCTCCAGTTCATATGGGAACCACTGAAGAACTCCGCTATCCGAAAGGAACTGGAGAAGTTAACATTGTAAAACAGAAATAAATTGTAGTATGTTCAACCGAAAGAAGACAGAATTTAAAATATATTCCCAAGTGAGACATGAGGACCTTTGCTATGAAGACTAAACTGATAAGGTTAACTCAAGTGTTATTCAAGGAATAAAATAACACGAAGGAATAGAAGGAACATTAAGACTGCGAAAAGAAGAGCGCTGGCCACTTGTTTGAAGGAAGACATGTAATCTCTCAGTGCGTCATCGTATTATGTACTTATTGTAATATTTTAATTGCTCTTATTCATTGTGTAAAATAATGTAAATCCAGCTAATGGTGTGCATATAATGTCTCTGTGTATTATTGTAACATATATTTATTGTAATATTTTAAATGCTCTTATATAATGTGTAAATTAATGCAAGTCTGACCAACTTAAGAACCCAAAGGGGTAGTGAGAATTTTGCAGGTTTCCCAAAAATGACCTGTTTCATAGCGTCAATGAAGAAATTTCACCCAGGGGCAGTTACGACACCCCCTGTTGAAAAGTAGTCTCCAGTTCATAATTCTGCCTCCTTCTTCCGATCACCTCATTCTTTCCCGCGCCGTGCCATTCGCTTGCCTCTCCCTCGACATCCTCGGCGTGTCTATCGTCCTTCCTCTGCAATTCTTCCTTCCATTATGGACGGCCCTCAGTGCTTGCCGCCGCTCATCAGGACGCGTGTCCCATTAGGCTCCCCCCCCCTTCTTGTCTAGCGAGTGGCTTCCGTAGACTTCTCTCCAAACTCTCCTAACACCCTATCCATTTGTCGTTAGCACTTTATGTGCTTTTTCCTATTCATCACCACTCTGACTGCTTTATTATCACAGAGTGGTAATGGATTGCATTCGTATTTCCATGCTAGTACCAGGATTTTCTGAAAAATTTCCGAACCCAACGTGAAAAGATGGCAGCACTATTCAACAATATTTGGCGAATGTATTAGCGAATGCGTTGAAAGTTATCCACCAAAGTTTCAGCCATTTTGCACACTCAGTTGTTGCTGGACCATCGCTAGAGGATTTTTGGAAAACTATGAAAAAAATCGGGTGTCGAGCTGCTACTAAATATTTTTCTTTTTGAAAGGCGATACGCCTACGCAAACCAAATGCGAGATGGACTGTGTGTATACGGGGACTCCTCGGCATCATATACGACCATTGAAATTTTGAGCAAATGAATTTAAACGAGGACGTAGCAGCTTGGTTGATGATTAACGTTCGGGAGGGTCAAAAACCGCGACAACCACCGATGACATCGAAAAAGTTCATCGAATGGTGCTGGACGACCGTCGAATTAAGGTCAGCGATATATATCGATAAACATATGGAAAGAACGGGTTTGTCGCACGAGAGCATCATATTGCATTTCATAGTTGTTTCGTCAAGCATAACACCGTCTTTGCTTCGTGATCTTACGCATTCTTACCTCTGTCTCGCATCTTCCACTACTGGTGATCTCGCTCCGTAAGTACCGGAATTCTTCTAGCTGTTTAAGTTCCCCCTCCTCTATTAATATTTGAAAATCCTATCTTTGGCTTGGTGAAACAGTACCAAAATTCAAAGATTATTCTACTTGAAATTTTGATTTATAATGATCGTGCTTCACGTGGGCTTTGGTAGATTCATTCACCTTGCCTTCTGCAAGTGTAGTCTTGTCGTCCGCCAACCGCTGCATATTTACCCCTTCTCTACGCAGTCTTAAGACGCCCATAACCTTTTTTAAGATCTCGCTCGTTCTTCAATCGATTTCCATTCTTTAATTTTCTCCGATACTCGGAAAAAAAACTCAAGAAGGCTCTCTATTTGCATACATTTTAAGTTTCCGAAATGGTTTTTCGAATCATTACACATTCGAATATAATTCGGTTCATCGCCGTGCGAATTGCGATTTTCTCGTGTTTTTGGCCGCGGCCGTTCGTTAAGCGGGAATGGAGTTGGTTCCGGAGAAATCCAAAGGGTTTGTTTGTGTTCTTCTGCAGCGGAGTCGGCGCACGGGAAGATAAACAGTAATTGGACGCGATGGCGCTTTATTTCCCATCGCGTGGTCTGTAAACGGCATTCCCTGAAATGGCGCTGCGACGGAGAGTGGGAATATTCGCGAAAAGCACGCGAGAAAGCAATTCAGAAATTATTTCAAACTCGAGTAATACCCGCTGCTGCTTACGTGACCTCACAGATTCGAACTCGGGCATTTGAACACCGCAGCGCTCCGCAATGGCATTGGCGCGCACATTCTGCAACCGGGCTTAAACCAAATTGCGATCCTTGAGAGGAATATTCGAGCCACACGGGTTTTATTGCGGAACAATCACGCCAGTCAACCCCATAAATGTATGGCCATTAACTTTCCCAGCATTTTAAGCATATAATATATGTAATTTATATGTCCAGTTATTAATAATAATAAGAATAATTAATATTATTGATAGCACATTAGTAGCAGTCTTCGTCTTTATTGTAAGAAACGATAACTCGACGACAGTACTCCCTAGTTGACGGAGATGAAATGATCATAATGAAAGAATTAGGAATTTCAATTTAAGGATTTCATGTCTCGAGCGAGATAGATTGAAAATGCCCCATTTTTGCCACGAACGATAAGTGATCAGAATAACATTGTCCGACCGCGGTAAGGGTGAAAATGTTCGGATCAAAATTAGTCTGGTGTCTATTCACCCACTGCCACACACCCTAGCGGTGGCTTACAGGGTATTAAAATAATACAAACGCCGTCACCCCCACACCGTTTCACGGAAACGTCCGGCGGATTCTAAACACTTGTAAGCAGCGAGACGAAGTAGATTTGAAAACGCTTCCCTAATATAACCCCCTAATGCCATGAACTTCAATAAACCGTTTTCAAATCCCTTCCGTCTCCTAGCCTTGTCCACCTGCTATGCGTGTAATTATACCCAGTCGTCAACATCCCATGGCCACTCGATATGCCCTCTCTCCTTTGAACTTATCCCAACTTCTTCGTGTGTCTTATTCACTATAAATTTGATTTTTTGTTCGGGCCAGATTTTATCAAAGACTAGTTTCTCCTTCATGCTCACGGGTTTACGATCTCAAGGCGAAGGAAGAAGATAACCGAAGCTTTCCCATTTCGGAGCCGTGGAATGAAATGCCTCCCTCGAATTTGTCGTCACTCGAATTGGGAACAGCAACCCTCATGTACCTTCGCCGGCGGTCGCAACCCACCCACTCACTAAATAGCAATCTCTCATGCAACCGGTAAGTAAGCGCCCAAACATTTATAGAATAGATGGCGAGAGTTAATGCGGAGGCAGCTTCGCGACCATTAGGTGTAACTTCGGAAAGCTTTCACTTCGTTCCCTTCGATTCCTGCCGAGTGGTGGGTTGACACCGGTCATTCGGGCGAAAGGACGAAAATGTCTTCACATTAAAAAATATAAAAAAACCGGAGCTTCGATTTCGTAGTTAGTTCCACTGGAAAGGATCAAGGACGGTGGATATCTTTTTTTCGTCGGAAAGCGTAAAAAGAACGTCAGAACGAGGGGTTTAAGTGAGTGGTTTCTGTAGACGTGTCGGAAAAGTGGGACGTTTGTGGGGCCGCTTGAGTATCTCAGACGATCACATTGAAGGTTTTTATTGCGCGAATGAAAAAGATTTTTTCTTTGAAAAGTCGACTTGGACTGTCCTTTGATGGTCGGTCGTGAAAAGTGCTTGTCCAGAGGTGACCACCATTCGTCGGGAGCGGTCGCAGTGGGCCTCGATGCCACGCTGGGGGTGGTCACCACCCTTTGAAGATACACATTCCAGTTGCCCAATCGCAGAAAATACAGCGAGACGTCGAGACATCAAATCGCAAGCGATCGAGATTCGCTCACCAGCGCCGCCAATGATGCAGAAGTATGTTAAAAAACATAAAAACACCTGATTTATTCAAAAAGCATTAATAATTTTAAACGGCTATTACGAGGAAATCTAATATGTACCCATGCATTCACATTTACCAAAGTGTAGATATATATCTAGTGTGTATTTATCCGCATTGTGGGGATAAATTGCAGATATACGATATCAATGTGGACGTGGCAGTGTTCTTTTGTTTTCAATCCTTTCCTCAAGGTGGAAAATTCCTTGGAATGGACCTTTTGGTACGGCATGTACCTGTTTGTTGTAGTGCATGGGTAATTTCGCATCCAGAAATGGAAATTAGCCATGGACAGAGTGTGAATCCATTCTTCAAACCCTTAACGAACTCAGGCGTTTTAATTTTGCTTTCGCGCGTTCGTTTCCTTTATTATCAAGGCAATTAATGAGAAACCTAAATAAATGAAACCCGTGCTGCGCCCTACAAGCCTGCCGGAGATCATTGGATAAATATAATTATTAGATGATCACACATTGTAGTAATTATTATACGTAATCTATCGGGTTATGGTAGATTTTGGATGTACAACAGCTAGCAACAGAAACGGCGAGAATTCCCTTGTCCATCCTAAGGAAACGAAACCTGACATGCAACATTACGATACGCCCCTCCCCATAATTCCTCATACGTACTTCGTTCGTTCCGTCCGTCCCCAACCTATTCCCACCTTTTCCTCGTTTTGATTTGGGAGATGGCTGAGGTCGATACTTAGTGGAAATCCATTCGTAAAGCCCGTATCGAAGACTCAAAGACTTTTCCTTCCCACTTCCACGTTTGCCTAATATAAGTTAATCGTAATTATTGATTGAATTGTTGCGTAACAACAAGCTCCTCATTTCTTTTGCCAACAAAGTGAGCACTGCCCTATTTTTTGTTTCACTATAATCTCCATTCTTCTCCGAAGTATCATCTGAATCCTATCTGCCCGCCACATCTCACACGCCTGTTCTTTGCTCGATCTCAAGAGAAACCAGCTCGCGACCAATGTCATCCTTCCCCCATTTGGGTCATCCTCGCTCGCCTCTCATCTTCGCCGACTCTCATCCATGCAAGGCTATTGTTCCGCGGGCTTTCTTTTCCCGCCCTCTCGCCCCTCCGAATCCTTCCCTCGACTCATTCTCACGACACCGCACACACGGCGCCCCCTGCTCGCATTCCGACCCTATCCCTCGCGCTGGCATCTCCAGTCTCCCGCCCCCGCCACGCCGACCGCCCGCAGGAGAAGACCGCGCCGCGCTCCCACCGAGACGGCACCACTGCGCACCCTCGGACGCACCGGCGGTGCCCAGCCGTGGGGTAAGAAGCTCTACCCATTCGCCAAAATCCCCACACTCCAAAGAGTGAGCCAAAGTGCAATCCAAAGGCCAAAAAAGGAATCCCAAATGCAAACGGATTTAAATGTTAATACACACCTACCCACGCGTCAGTCAAACACGAAAATACTATACGCAGATGGAGAAATACATTTACAACGATGCAATACTTCGAAAGCCACCAAGAAAACGTTCGGTGCATGATGTTACAAAACTAGCCATAAATATCCACTTAGAAATAGATCATTACTATCGGTATTTTGCCGGTTAAAGTAGGTTTTAGATAGACACCACTACCATGTATCTCTTTTTGTCTCTTCTAGCAAAAGAACAACCCAAAATCCTACTCTACCACGAGCCCCTCTTCATTCCTGAGTACTTCCTTCCTACATTCATTCCGCCCAACATCCATATCCTGTTTCTGCCCCTTCCTCGTTTGCCTAACATTCTACCCTCTATCACAGTCTTCAAGATCCCACTTCCAATCATTATGCTTTTCATCCACCTTTGCCCTGCCTTCTTTGGATTTCTCCCAACTATCCTCTCTCTTCCCCACATCACACCCACCACCTCCTCATTACTTCTTTTCCTTTCTGTCCATTTCACCTTCGCCACACGCACATTTCAAAAGCCTCCGAACGACGCCTATCACCCTGCTTCAATGACCACGTTTCCGCGCTATACATGCACATAAACTTGCACATACACATAAAAACTTACAATTAAGAGTTTATAAAATTGAAAAATAGAATGTAAACAGATATACTCAATAAAGCCATTGTTTTAAATATTTTTCTCAAAACTCTGAAGAAATCAAACCAGGTCAACGTTGTCCTAGGTGTTCAGGTTGTCGAACCAAATGCTATTTCTATTCAAAATAACGAGCAATTTAATTAGCATGGGAAATACACTTCGACTGACATTCCTCCATCTCGTAGTGTGCTCAGCGATCGAGGACGCAGAGCGCGGGCCCCTCAACTCTCCGCTCCACTAGTTCCCTCGCCATTTTTTTTCTCACGGCGATGGTTTCGCCACTCGAGAAATCAATGGAGAGCAGCACGCAATCCTGTCGTCAATTCTGCCTGCGTTGACTTGAAAGCGCGACGCAAGTGGACGTCGCTGAAAGGGAGAACGTCTGCGCGCCCAATACCGATCGCGCAAACAAACAGCCACACTCGGGGCAAGCACGGTCGGACCCCGAAACTGACCACGCCGGCATTGTTTTGTTTATTTCGTGTGTTCAAATTACTTTGGTCATGAACCTTGAGTGGATGGATGTTGTGATTAAGTTGCTCAGCATTCGCAAACAATTTTCACAGTGTAAATGAACTTCATAATTTTCCAAAACTCAAAACACGACGTTTTTCCAAACGCTGTACCTAACTCCGTGCAGGACGACAAACTCACCCGTAAGTACGACAGCGCAGCAGTGCAATAACTAAGGCTGATGCCCTGAAAATTTAACCGTGGAAGATTACTAAGTTCTTTCCCATTATGGATATCAAAAACTTCAAAAACGTCAAGCCGGAAAATGTTAATCTTATCGGGAATTCATCATAAAGGAATCCACGACTCTTGGATTAGTGCGACCTTCGGCTGACACGATCTCAAAATTAGGCCGATGTTTGCTAGTTTTCTACGTATTTTCCCGATCAGGAGTCGCACAGAAGGGCTTTCCAATTTGCTCCGACTGGCGTATTCGGCCTCCGACGGCTATCGTGTTCACCGACAGCGCGACTAATATCTTCCCAACAAACGGCCGCCGGATTCGTGATACGCGGCAACGGTGGCGATTACGCACGGGTTGGATGCTTGAACGAGTACGCAGTTTGGTTATACACAAGGCTGAAAACGCTCACACTTGACCCAAAATTTGTTTATCTCGGATTATTTATTATAAATTTAACTTGAATTAATATATTTCCCTGGCAAATGGCTAATACGGAATTCCATGGTCTCAAATTATTTCTTTGAGGGATATTTTAGAGCGAGTCGCTTCGTTGTTTTAATTCAGTGTTCATTATGTCCGGCCAAATCTACCAGAGTCCCTGATTGAAGGAAATGGAGAGGAAGCTATGAGTGAACAGGACGGAGGAACTGTATAAGAAACGCAGCTTTTTAGATTATGCCAATACATCGGCCACGCAATAGATGAAGGAAAACATGCTGATGCGGTAATCGTTGATTTTTCGTCAGCTTTCGACCGAGTGCCTCATAATCAATTATCGTTAAATTTGGAGTCGTTACCATTGGATTTGAGGGTAAAGCAATGGATTAAACATTTTCTTACAGGCAGAATTCAATAAGTGAAAATAGGGGATACATTTTCAAAACAAGCGAACGTTATACCAGGAGTTCCACAAGGAAGTGTTCTAGGGCTATCAATCTTCCTAATTTACGTAAACGATCTATACAATCCTAGGAAAGAATCTTTGCTGATAATTTTACTTAAAGGGAAAAAACGACTACAGTTTTAAAATAAAAATAAGCGCACAAAATACAAATAAGAAAAAAATTCTTTTTTAAACCGCACCATTGTTTAATGGAACCAGCTGCCTGGAGGTTTGTTTGAACTCTTTCCGTCCAATTTTAGGAGTTTTAAGAATAAGTGTAGATCAACCACCGGGTGATAAACCTTATTGGTCAGTGATTATTATTCCATTGTACTTATTAAAATATTGTGCTGTACGTGATGTGGGCTGCGTGAAAATTCGTATTGCAAAGGTGAATGGTGTGTTAACCGTCCGTGATTTTGATCGGAATATGAAATTGAGGAGTGCGTGATTATGGACGGAGTGTGGCGACGGACGGTGCGTTGTATGTAAGGTGTGAACCTAGTCCTTACGTGATGGTAACGGTGCGGTTGGGATTCTTAAAGTGTCATTGTATATAAGAGCATTTTGTCTCATATCTTTTCTTCTTGTGTATTAATGTATGTGCATAGTAATAAATTGACCAGACTTGATCGTTGCTATTTGGAAAATTGCCTAATTGCAACGTGGTATATATAATAATAATTTTTGCCCTGGATTATCTTCCATTGTTCCTGGGAGCTGTGTTAAGCATTGAAAATCACTGTGCGTTTTAAATGAAAAACATAACAGTACAAACGTTCTCTTTTTTATTTTTTTAATGAGACAAACACGTTCCGAGTAATCACCCCCAGCAATGCTGATTCGAGTAGACATCTGTTAATCGTATTTTGTGTCGCGTCTGGAGGTAGCCTCGAGTCGTCGGATCGGCACCGACCCGTTTTCTCATATGGACGCATTGCGTAGGGGTAATCCGCGGACAGTTCAACGAGAATGACTAGTTCGCGAGAAGTAATGATGCCGTTTTGGTGTGCATCGGGAGGATGATATTGGTGGGCGGGGTGTGTTCACGAGGGTGGAAATGAGGCGTTCCTCTTCTTCCGGAGGGTGCGGCGCGTGGCCACAAGGGCGCCCGGGCGGAACGACGCAGTAGGGGGGGGGCGCCCCTCCCAAGGAGCAGCCCGCCTCAAAGGCGACAGTGAATGGGCAAGGGAGGGAGATCGTCGCGCGCTCCAGTTAGCACCAGCCGACTTAAAGCGATCAACCAGCGCCTCCGTTAATTCTTATCTGCATGGAAATACACATTTCAACCAGGGAAGAAAGGGCCCGCCCGCCTTCAAGCATCCTGGGACCTTCGATTTTCTCTTACTTTCTATCCCCGCCGTCAGCGCACCCCGTAGAGTGTGCATACATGCATGCCCCTACATTATGTCGGTCGGTCGGCGGTAGAGCCCTCTCCCGGGTAAAGAGAAAACTCACGGGTCTAGATTCCGGTTACATCCGAGTTTTCCCACGGAACTATATTTATTCCTTATGTTCATACGCATGCGTCTCATTACCTGTTTATTTTCATTTACTCCACGCCAACGTGTTCCACATCTGCCAAGTGCCTCCGATTGTGGTTTGAATATGAATATATACAGGGTTCGTCCGGAAAATAAGTGTACTGACTCCTGGGCTGGGCGCGCCGCTCCAGGCGCGCCCAGCACCGCTCTGACGGGCTGCGATTGGAGGGAGGTATGTTGGCAAGCGACGCTGAAAAAGGCAGTCGGCTCTGAGCTGTGGTGTAGTGAGGAGCTCTGTTAACGCGAACCTCCACGCTTCGACCCACGTCACGGAACGCGATGCCGAAGTTTTTGGAGCAGCGGTATTCCATCAAATTTGCGGTAAAGCTTGGGAAATCGTCTACCGAAACCGTCGGTATGATTGACCAGGCTTACGGGGAGTCAGCCATGTCCAGAAACATGATCTTTCGGTGGCACAAGATGTTCGTGGAGGGCAGAGAAGAGGTCGACGACGAGTCTTCGAGAGGTTCCCGATGATGCCTTCGCGGGAGCGTTCCAGGAATGGGAACGCCGCTGGAACAAGTGTATCGACTCACAAGGGTCCTATTTTGAGGAATATTAGCTTAAGATATGTAAAAGTGTAATAATTTTTTTTTCCTGAGCTCAGTACACTTATTTTCCGAACGAACCCTGTAATTCCAATTAGGTGACTATAGCTGTACAGGGAGGAGATATAATAAAAAAGTGCCATCAAATATTTTAGACCGATTCGTGAATTTCCTTTTCTCGAGTGCTCTTATATTTTTTATACACGCATTATATATAGTATAGGATGTATGGCCAGATGGCGACCATATTACACATGTATAGTAAGTTGTATAGAATTAGAGAATGTAAGATATAAATGTAAGGAAAAAGGATAGAAAAACACATATACACCATTTATCTGTCCTTTATGAGTGTGTTTCCATCCCTTTCCTTATATCTATTATTAATACACACACATACACATACACACACACATACATATATATATATATATATATATATATATATATATATATATATATATATATATATATATATCTTTATATATATAAACCAAGTGTTTCTTTTGCATATGTATATATATATATACATATGCAAAAGAAACACTTGGTTTTTCCACATAAAATATTTATTCACGACCTAGGTTTCGACGCTCAGCGTCATCTTCAGGTGAAATACAGGCCAAAATCTTTCTTTATATAATAGAAGGAATGGGGAGGTGTATAAAGTGTTTAAAATAAAGAAAGTTTGAGTTGGGTTTTTGGTTAGAGTGGTATAGGTGGATGTATCGTTCAGGTGAGCGAGGGCTTTGGAAATATAATCATTGGTGTTTAGAATTACAACAGAGGAGCCTTTATCGGCGGAGGTAACGACGATGTTGGGATTGGACTGTAGGGTTTTTAGGGCATGACGTTCGTTCATGGAAAGGTTATTTTTCGGTCTGAGATTTTTTCTGAAGGATTGATTGGAAACCTTTTCGATAAGGAGACGTATAAAAATTTCGACAGGATGGTTACTAGGAAGGGGTTTTGGCTCATGAGTTGAAGCCGGGCGGAATTTGTCAAGTGCGGGATTGGTTTTTAGGTTACTGAAAGGTTTACTTTGTGATTTCCAGAAGGCGCGCCATCGAAGGTTTCGGCAGAAATTGAGGGTATCAGTGAGTACGTTTATGTGGTTTACTTTTGGTGTAGGGGAGAAGGAGGAGGCCTTTACCAAGAACGGATATTTCATTGTCTGAAAGGCTGGTGCTTCAAAGGTTTACAATGTCATGGGCATTTTCGGAGGGAGGAGGGGTGTTGGGATATTCGGTGGTGGCTGGCGTCTTGGAAAAACCGGAGGGCCTTTGGGAGGAGAGGGAAGGTTGTAAATGCTGCGGAGGTCAGGCTTATATTGAATGAGTGGGGGTGGTTCAGGAGGAGGTGGCGGGAAAGGGTGAGAGTGTGGAATTTTGAGACCAACTCGGAAGTAGGAAATACACAAGTTGGACAGCTTTTTAAGGCGAGTTTGACGTTTTTGTTGGAGGGAACGTAGGGCAGACGAAATTATGGCGTTGAGTTGTGGAATTAGGTGAGCAGAAGCCAAAGAGATTATTTGAAAGAGGGAAAAAAGGTTTGATTTGTGTTGTTCACGAATGCATTGGTATTGCATAAGGATAAGGTGTATAAGCATAAGGATAGAGAGTAGGGCAAATGATTACTTATCTGCCTGTTTCTTAGACTTCAAAAAAGCGTTTGATAGAGTGAATTGGGAAACACTAATGAGTGTATTGCAGAAAATAGGAATAGGTTGGAGGGACAAGAGGCTAATCCGCAACCTGTACCTGTCTCAGACTGCACAGGTGCGAGGGGGGAATGGGGAGTCCGGATGGGCAGTGTTAGGAAGAGGTGTAAGGCAGGGTTGCCCATTATTACCGTTGCTGTTCAATCTGTATGTAGAGGAAATGATTAAAGAGGCATGGGAAGCATTGGAGGTAGGAATGAAAGTGGGCGGGGAATTCGTAAAATCAGTTAGGTTTGCTGATGACCAAGCTTTAGTTTGTCAGTCAGCCAAGGGATTGCAAACATTGTCGAGCGAATTGGAAATTCAGTGCGACAGATATATATTCTCCACACCCACTTTTCAAAAGCCTCCAATCTACGTCTATCCTCCTACTTCAATGACCACGTTTCCGCGCCGTACATAACTACGCTCCATATCAAAGTTCTAACGAGCCTTTTCTTAACATCTATACTAAAGACCCTGTCATCAACTCCCTCCTCCTTGTGAAAACCTCTGTGCCCAGCGCAATTCTCTTTATGTCCCAACGTTGATCGTTTTAGTGACATGATACAATATTTCAGTCATGACTCCCTGTACTATTTCATTTCAATTTTGTTGCGGGTCAGCGCGGGACTGTTGCGCAGGACAACACCCTGGGCTTCATCACGTTTTCCTAGAGGCACGCAAGGGACGAGTGCGAATGAGGTAGGGGATACTTGCGACACGGGCGAATGAAGTGCAGATTGCAATCCCTGACCATGAGCACAACCAAGACGAAATGATGGGCAAGGAAATGCCGGAGGAGACTTCCGGCTTTGTCCACTCCCAAATATTTTATGTTTGTCTCGTTATTTTACAATCGAACGCGGAAACCTCATTGCCCTGAATTCGTTCTGATTCATACTTCATCCCTATGATTTACGAAACCAATGAACAGCTAAAATTCAGAGATGAAGACCAGTTTCGGGCTACTACTTGTACATCAAACAAATACTTGAAAATGATGAAGTGCATCGAAACTGGTCGTGATTAAGTTTTATTTAGTGGAAAATTGTAGTGGTCTTCGCCTCTGTTATTATGGAATAACACTTGAATCTGCCATTCGCCGACCCCGGTGGCGGCGGGGTAACGTCCTCGTCTGCCAGTCCAAGGGTCGCGGGTTCGATTCCCGCCTGGGTGAGTTTCCCTCCACCTAGGGCTCGGGTGTTTTTAAATGTGATCATTGTTATCGTTGTTAATAGTTCGATGTAAAGGCCAGAATGTGCTGTTTTCGGACTTATACTGAATAAATAAATAAATAAATTCATACTAGCAGTCCTGAAGTCCTGGCGGGGCATATCAGGTTCAATCATATCTCAAGCCCTCCATCAAATGCCGAATCGCCAACCTCAACATTACCTTCAACAGCCAGTGTTTAAAAATGGGGATTACACCAAAGTACGCCGTCATCAAGACCAAAAGTAAGCCGTAAAGCAGCCATCTGTGCCGCAGTGAGAATCACAGAACGCCTGTGGGTCAAGAAGAAACTTCAAACCCTGGTACAGCAGAAGAGAAGCCTTATTTCATTATATCTTTATTCTTACTCTCTGAACTCACCTTCCATCTACATCATTCAGAATTTTTGGCACTGGTAGACCATTTTTAAATTGAAAATGATGCACAGCACCTAAACTAGTTGTGAATAAATCTCTATTAAGTGGAAAATTGTATTAGTTTTCATCTCTGTCATTATGGAACATTCCCTCCACATCACACCAGAATCTGTAATTTAGATCTAAAATCACTCACCAATTGCTTCGACTCCGTCAAATATAACTGCGTGGTCAGAATATATAATTATGCTAATGAGGAAACTTAATCAATGCACGTGTAAGGAATCGGACGCTATCAAACCCCTGAGGAATGCTGGATGTCATCTCCATATCAAAATAATCTGACGAATATGAACTAACACATTGCGGAACATACAGGGTGCGTTCCAAAAGCAATGCAATTATTTTTCATGTAATTAATTGAACGGATTAGCACAAACACTTAAAATTCTCCAAAGTACAGTCCTTGGGCCTCCACACACTTTCAGGGACCTCTCGCAAGACCTTCGTCAAGGCTGATTGCATCTCTTCTATGGGCGAAAAACTGGTTCCTTTCAGGGCTGCCTTAATCCGAGGGAACAAAAAGAAGTCTGCTAGGGCGACGTCGGGACTATAGAAGGGGGGTGGGACAGCGTTGGCACCTGGTGTTTGGCCAAAAACTCGCGGATTCGTAGCGTGTTGTGGCAAGGCGCGTTGTCGTGATGGAGTTGCCAGCCAGGTGCCAAATTCAATTGCATTACTCTTGGAACGCACCCTGTATTTAAGTGCTATGAAGAACCTTTTCGAGGAAATAATTAAATCAAGCAAATGTTTAATGTGGCACATCCGTCTTATTCGCACAAAGGCAACAAATTGATTAAACGTAAAAATATCATCATACAAGGAATATTTATACGACATATTTGACACCAGACTCGTAGCGCGTTGTCGTGATGGAGCAGCCAGGTAGCGGAAATGTCTTTTCTCGCTCTGATGACCCTTTTTCTGGGTCTCTCCCGCACATCCACGTAAAATTCAGCGTTAACTGTCCACCCTGAAGGAACAAACTAATAATGGACCATTAATTTACTGTCGCAAAAAATGTGCATTGTTTTCACCTTTGATTAGCTCATTCTTGCCTTTTTGGGCTTGAAGGACTGGTCGGAATGCCACTAAGAGCTTTGGCGTTTTGTTTCTGGGACGTACTCAAAAACCCAGGTTTCATCACCAGTGATGACGAAGTCCAAATAATCAGGTTCATTTTCAATATGCTTAAAAAGTTCACTTGAAATTTCCGTTCGGTTGATTTTTCGTGACACGGTCGGCTGACGGAGGTTTACACTAACGGACGTCCTGCCGCTTCCACAGCTTAGAGAGCACTGAGACAACCGGTTTCGCGGCAAAGCTTAGCGCGCCCCCTCCCCACCTAATCCAAATGATTCGATCCCACTCCGGCCAATAGGAGCGGTGCGGGAATTTCAATTGCATTACTTTATAAACGCACCATGTATTTCTAGGAATAAATACGGAGAGAGCGAATTGAACAAACTGGAGGTAATACTCTTTGTACAACAAGGAGCATTCTGAAAAAGATTCAACAGTTCGCGAATGAAAGGAATTTCCGGTTCCATTCTAACGGCTTAATAAATTGTTTATTTTATGAAACCATTTGCATTCCTGTTGGTGCGCACGCCACCGTTAAAGTTTCATTTTCATCCACATGGTGCATTCTCTGCCCCCCCTCCCCGCGCGCGTGCGCTGTAGAGTGTTCACGCACGCACGCTGGCATAACACGGAGTAGGGCCTCTCACGCAACTCACGCCACGCCGCGAAGGAAGGGCCGCCCCCACCCCCCTCTCCGCGGAAACACTTGAGGATGATAATAACGACAGCGCCGCTCCCTCCGACACAAATCGCCTACTTCCTCCTCCCGCCAAATGGGGGAAGCACCGTCGTCGCTCCCTTTCAATCATTACCTCGTCGTCATATTAATCGTCGCGCCGAGCGACACTGCGGTTATCGTCGTTCAGCTGTCTCCCCTTCCCCACGCCGCGGGGCACTCCGAATGGGATAGGATGGAGCCATCCGCACGGGGGCCGACGCCCCCACTTGGCGCCCTCGTGATCCCTCCTCCCCCTCGTGGATGTGGAAGGGGAGAAACGGATTGGAAGCGCCCTGGGAATGAATGAGTGTGGGAAACGGCTCCACCGCCGCCAAATCGCGGTGGCTGGACCAATTGAGGTCGCGGTGGCGAGGTGAGGCGATGCAGGAACGGCATCCATCGGGACCGACCCCAAAGGCGGACGGACTCCTTGCGAATAATTGGTTAACGAGGCGGATCAGTGATTCGCAGTAGCATACAACAGTAAACAAATAGAGAAAAAACTAATCGGTTAAAACGAATTCGGTTACGCGGAGAATATGGGAACCCATTAAATGAGGAACACAATGTATTTTCCCACTGTTCTAGAGTTCTGTTTTGAAGAACTGTGGATAAATAAATTGTGATCTTCATTTGAAGAAAATGAACTTCCACAAAGTTGAGCCTGAAAAAATTGAATAAATGAATACGAGAACTCCCTCTCCGCCTTCAGGGCAGTGTGGCCGGGAAAAAGTTAAGGGGCGCGAGTCAATGCCACGAGGAACATATGAGGGGCTTCCATGTCTCCCTCTTCCATAAAGTCCATGATAATGTTCGTATTGTGGACTTGAGAGATGTCCATGATACGTACATCATCAAAGGTGTAGCAGAGGGCAGGAGTAGCAGCGACTAAGTGAGGTGACCATAGGCTTAGAATTCTGGCGCCATCGGGGTTAGGTGCGTATTCTAATCGTACTTCACACTGTTGTATTTACTGTATTTTATTTTTTTACCATCATGCAGGGTTTTCGCAGGTTTTTCACAACACTCTTCTTTGTGGGTGTTTCCTGCATCGGTTTCAACTAGGGCCTTCATGTCTGAACTCCCAAGGTTTTTCCCACAAAATCACATTTTATATATAGTATATTTGCCCCAACCATTCTTTTGTTTTGCTCTTATAACGTTTAACATTTCCTTTTATTATTATTGCTATGCACTTGACGAAGGGTTCAATGGAAGAAAGGGAACTTGTGGTCTCAATTTCGCCCGAATTTTGGGCGTTTCTCTATTTATCCATTCTTGCCGAGATGCGACGTTCTGGGAATGGCCGAAGGGTGGCTAAATAACTCGCGTCGTGATTAATATACGCATGACGATCGGAGCCAAGGAGGTCTCACAATTAAACGAACGACGGAGTGCTGAACTGAGTGTACCCTCCACACCGCACCCAATTAAGTTTGGGATACAGCCGAAAGATTCAGGAACATTGCCGGGCTCGTGGGTGGAAGACCAAGGGTGCAATAACTACCGCCCAGAGGTGACCCCTTGAAAAAATGTTCAAACTGGAGGACAACCATGAGAATTTGTAGAAATAATAGTAGAATAACCGATGGACTCGTCGAAGCCATCACGCTGCAAATGAAAAGCGGAAAGAAAGGCGAAGCCAACACTATTGAAGGAGTCATGCAAGGATTTATTTATTACATTGCTCTACTCAGTACAAACTTAGAAAAACGATAAAGGGAGCGCCAGGAGTTAAAGACAAAGGAATCAAGATGAACGGAGAATTAATTAACATTTCGAGTTTCACAGATGCCATCGCGGTTTTTGCAAACCATAGGTGAAATTCGCGAGCATCATTGGGCGAAATATATCGATTACAATGCAGCAACTGCAGAGGGTAAAAATCATTCGCCTTGACCGGGATTCGATCCCGGATCCCCCGATATCCTGCCGAGTGCTTCAGCCAGTTAAGCTATCGAGGCGTTCTCTTACACTCCGAAATTTCGGAGCCTTTAAAGGAAAAAGATGTTGTGACCAAATGGCGTGCATGTGTATTGTCAAAGGCATTCGTAGTTTATACGCGATGCGCCACAGTCCACGAGTTTCAAGCTAACTTAATACACTGAGGGTGTTGAAATAAATTAAGTTCGACAAGGTCCAAGCATGAAGACCATTTGGAAACATGTCTATTATGTGGAAGAGATGAGTCGAAACAGACGTCCAACTACATACTATAAGGATCGAAATCAGAGAAAATGCGAGCAGAGTTTCATTCGCTATCTAAAGATGCAGCAGAGAGTGTTGGAAGTAATTCGCAAGGCATCGATGTGAGAAGGCGAAGGGGCAGCAGCATCTGCGCTCGAAGGAGGCAAGGAAGGGGAATGCATTCCGATGTATTTTGGGCCACTCGTACGGATCTTAAGAGGCATGGAACAATGGAAAAACAAAGAACACAGAAAGGCGATAGTGGCGAAAGGGAATGGTCGCAGTTGCAATGAGGAATCAGAGGAACAAAAAAGTGGAAACTTGGAGGGTTATAGAGATAATCTTTTGCGCAACGAAAAGGGGAAGACATACGAGACTCGAACATGCGCACTCAGTGCTTAACGGAGGAGAAAATGTAAAGCTTCAATATTAAAAGGGAACGTGAGGCGGAAAGAATAGTAATCAAAATTGCCACATACATTGGTGCTTATGGGTCGTTTAATTTGGGTCAATATGATTACGCTCCAGAGATGTCGAAGCTGCCCACACATCTGAAAGATTGTTACGCTACACATAGAAATAAGGGTAGGTTCGCATAAATACATATAAAAAAATGCATAAATGTATTGGAAAGTTTTTCAATGCCACATCGGGTGAAAGAAAGCATTTTTTTATGAGCTGTTTGTCGCACGTAACACGGTTTATAGAGAAACAAGGAGATGCAGGAACATCCTAGTCGATTCATAGATGGGCAGTGTGCGTAGGTAACCCTAGCCCTCAATTTATACATCTATCTCTACTTATTACCTCGCAAGCCGCCGCAAGGGTGTGTAGCGGGGGATGCTAGGGCACCACCCGTAATTTAGAGAAAAAACCGCATGCAAAAGCCACAAATTTAGACAATCCACGAACAAAACATGGTATAAATACATTCATGCAAAAACCCTTACACCCCACAAACATGCAAACACTTAAACTACCAACTAACATACACATGCACCTACAAATATATCTGAAGTATGTGCAATGTTTAATTTTGTTCCTACTTGTAAATTAAATGTTTTTAATATTTTCTAAAGTGACTTCGGTTTATTAAATGAAACAGTTGCTGGCGTCACTTGGTGGAAATTCTTCATATTGAAATTAAATTTACAATACTTCGCCTTTCCACATAAAAAACTTTTATTTACGACCTTGGTTTCGTTATGGTATAACATCATCAGGTAAAAATACAAGTCAAACACAGTATATATAGCTATGGAGGGAGTGGAAGAGGAGGGATGGAGGAAAGCAAGGATTGGTTGAGGTAGGAAGAGGGGGCGGAGGAATGGTAACATTGATAAATTAGCCGGCTGGGAGAGGGATTTCATGCATTGTTGAAAATATAAAATAACAAAAATATACATGGTTGAAAAAATACATTGTTGAGAGAGAAAAAAATAAACACATATTGTTGGAAAAAAAAAAGTTTTGCTTGTCGTCGATTAGTTGGCAGAGGAGTGGGGTATTACGAACGGCACTGGGTAATTATTCAGGTGATTAAGTAGCAGGCTGGGAGGAGTTAATTCATTGTTGAAAAGGCTTTACATGGTGTCAGTTTAGTTGGCAGATGGGCGAGGAAAATACAATAAAGGGGAACGCGAAGGGTAAAGAAATTCGTCGGTCAAAACATCTCCTCCGTAATCAATGTGCTCTAAACCTTGTGGATGTTACCCTTGTTAAAGCAAAGGTTCCAACCCCGGTAATTTTTTAATTGTGTTCTTCCTTAAAAGTGTGTGTAGAACAAAACAATTTTGTGTTTAACGGTAAAATTTACCAACAACAAGACAGCTTGGCTATAGGCTCTCCGCTTTCCCCGCTACTAGCAGACATTTACCTGGACAATTTTGAGCAACTAATGTTGTCCTCAGAGAATCCCCTCTTAAAGAATATCCTCTGCTTGCTTTCCTCCCTCCCTCCTCTAACCCCTCCGTTCAGAGCTATATATACTGTGTTTGACTTGTATTTTTACCTGATGATGTTATATCATAACGAAACCTAGGTCGTAAATAAAAGTTTTTTATGTGGAAAGGCGAAGTATTTTAAATTTAATTTCAATTTTAATTTCGGTTTATTACTTTATGATTCCTGATTGTTCGGGGAAAGAATGAGTATTTGTATCTATCTATACTTGTATCCATCTCCCTTATTGTATCTTCGTGGTCTGTTCTACATAGTAAGTGGTGCGGGGCCATAATAATTTCTTTAGTGATTTCTTCTATAGAGGAATCGCCGGGTTTGGACCCACAACCTCCTAGACCTGAATCTCAGCCCGTAGGCGTCCACTTCGCCATTGGTGAGACATACGCAAGCTAACAATGCTCAAATTCTCCATTGCCTTACGAAATCGGATACGTGACGGGGTTAGAATGCATTATCCTTAATACGTGTATTCGAGCATTGGGCACAGCTGTGACCAATGATTTGTTAACTCCTGACCATTGGTCTTCGTTGCCTCACTCCAACGAAAGAGAAGATTAGGGAGTGTGGTACACCGACGGGACACTCACTCCGGCTTCGACCTTCTACAACAAAACGCAGAATTTGAAGTCGGTTGGGGAGTTTCTCGAAAACGCTTCCCGAACTTTTTATTTTTATTTGCACGCGCAGTTGAAATTATGTAGTTATTCGAGAGTTATCGGCTCCACGCATGTGAACTGAATGCTGGTTCTGTCAGAGGGCGTTGCCTCTCTGGAGCGGTGATTTATAGGTATGTGATGACCAGATAACTGGTAGCAGGAGAGTTCGTTCCTCGTTCTCTTAAGCGAGACGTGTGCTGGCAATGCCAATGCTCAGACGAAATGGTGAGCTAGATCGAGAAGAATTCGAGAGAATTGCCGGCTCCGGTGTGCTCTCCATAGAGTCAATGTAGCGAGAACCAAGGTTTCCGTTACGTCATAGATATAAGAATAATAGAGGCCATTTGGGTATCTGATAACTTAATTCCCTTTGATAATGGATAGCTGATGATTCTAGCGTCCCATTTCATGTGGTCCATTGTAATTCTTTAATACATTTTAAGCTGGAAAAATCATTGGGAAAGATGACGCGACTTTATATTTTAAGGCTATTCTTTCAGTTTTTGTTAATTCTCATAGTTCTTAGGAATTGTTTGGCCCTATTTTCATTATTATCCATGAATACGTTTATCATAAGGTTTTTTTAGGTCTAAATGTTTGATTCCATTATAACATCTGTTTCCAAGGATTATTTAATAATTAGGATTAAGCAGGTTCAACTTATTGTAATAGGCATCGAAATCTATCGTTAAATATACTTGGCATTACTTGGCATTATTTGGCATGGTATGATTTTTCTCACCCTGTATGCTAGTTGCTAGTATATGTATTTGCACGTGTGTAAGTTAAAATGGGTTTTGCGCGGATATATATATATATATATACATATCTATGGGTATGAATTGGAATGGATTTGTTAGATGAGTTAGTTAGTTAGTTAGTTCGATTTTATCCCATTTTAACGGCGGTGACCTAACACCCGCCGCCACTTGCCCTTGGGGATGTAATTGTGTGGATGTAAATGCCTTCGTGCATCTGTTAGCAGACGGCTGCGAATAGTATTTACTCTCGTCAACATTAATTCCTATTCATTCCAATATGATGCAGAATTATCGTTCAATAATCCATAAATGACGTATACTTTTCGCTTATAAAAGGCATTCTTTTATTCAGGTGATTAAGACAGGCTATAACCTTTATTGACGCAAAACGTAAATCTATGGCGACTCATAAATACCTGACCTCATCGATTCCAAACCTCGTCCTAATGCACACAACCAAATTCTATGCAAATGGGCAATTGGAAGCCATATGCAACGTATTACAGCTGAACTAATCACACCTCCCGTGAGAAAGCGAATTAATATGACCCAAAATTAAACAAGAAAGCACCTGCGTACACATCCGATGACCTAGCAGCACTGCACAACCAAGAGAAATCCTGAGATCAGGTTTGAGCATATTCATAAAACGGCGTTTTCAAAATAATCCAACTCCAATCTCAACTCGAGGGATATTTATCGAGAAAAGTATTGAGAATTCGGCCTCCCGAGCATTTCCATTCTGAAATCCGGTGTCATCAACATCTTCGCAATTCTGCTTTGATTAATTTGAAATTATTTAATGATGAGGAATTTTGATTCGTCACGCGTCCCATTTCCCGGGCTAACAGAGCGGGAACACTTTCTAAGCAATGATTGCGTGAAAGTGACGTCACTCGTGACAATATATATTTTTATCGCTTTAAATAAGATATTACGACAGAACTTAAGATTAACCACTTTTTAAGCGTGAGATAGAGAAGCTGCATATCTCAATGACGCTATCGTAAGTTTGCCAAATAAAAGGCAGATATATCGAAATAAAACTTTGACAAATCATAAAGGTCGCAATAAAAGAACGAAACAAATTCTAAACTTGGAAAATCGATATGATACGTTTCCGATAATTATCGATTCAAAATTACGAATGCAAGTTTCCATCAAAAGTGCACATCGCTCGTCTTTGGGACGAGGCGCAACGGAGGGGGTGGGCGGGATCGCATCGGAACGTGGCATGACCTTCCGATCGAGGTCACACGATCATCGTTCGATCGAAGGGCAACAATCGGAGCGAGGAGGAGAGAGACGAGAGGCCAACTTCTCTCTCGTGGAGGCGGGGAAAGAGGCGAAGGCGGATGGGCGAGATCCTACGTACATATCTCGGCGCCCCATCGAATCCGACTCTCGATCAAAAGCAAACAATCGACAATCTGGATGCGCAGCCCACCCTCATTCGATCTCAGTCACCCGTGTGATGTGTGAAATTCGCGAGCGAAGCGCCGTCGGCGGGCCGGTGGGAGGACGGGGGGGGGGCAAGGGAGGGTAGCATGACCCCGTGAATCCCCTGCATCAACTAACCCCGCCATCTCCCGAACCGCCGTCTCGCTTGCGACCCGCCACTCGAACCGCACGAGTCGATATAGTCGCGCACAAAGACATCCGCTCGAATAGGTTCTTCTCATTCTGCATAATAAAATTAAATACCAAACAGATTAAGCATAATGGCCAATGTCCGATGTCACGAGAGTCACGAATGAAATAAATCCAAATTCGGGCAGATCTATTCTCGCAGCCATGCCACCCGCTCCCGAAAACAATCCTAGTGGTCGAGTGACATACAGGGTGTGACAGAATTGACTCCCTAATTTGACCAGAAAATTGCAAAAAAACCAACAAAGATAATCAATTAATATTTTATTTCCGTATTTTAAATTTAATGTAATTATATTTTCATTAGGTTTTGAAAATTATTTCAGCCAGGTGACGACAATCGGTGAGCGATGCATATGTTGAGTCGTTCAAAAAAGTTTTCGAAAACTCTCCTCAGCATACCTTGCGTTGTTCCAGCGATGACATCTGTAATTGCCTCCTTAAGAGCTTCCAAGGTTCATGGCCGAACTTTGAGATATCTTCAGCTTTGAGATATCCCCAAGGAAAAAAAGCACATGGCGCTCAAATCCGGGGAGCGAGGGGGCAATGGAACATCCCCTCTTGAGGAGATCAGGCGACCGGGAAATTATTCTTGGAGGATTTGGCGTGGACGAGGGGTGGTATGAGCCGTGGCACCTTCCTGTTGAAACCAACAGACTTCTCTGTCATATTCCTCACCATACTCTTCCATTTTGGGGAGTAAAAAGTCCTCCAGCATCTTACAATAGCGCACAAAGTTCACAGTAAATGTTGAACCTCGAGATTCAAAAAAGTAAGTCCCAACAGTGCCTAAGGAGGACACAGCGCACCAAACTGTCACTTTGGGACTATGAAGAGGTCTTGGGTGAAGTTCGCGATGGTTGTCAGTCGCCCAGTAACGAAAATGTTCCTTATTTACTGAGCCGGAGGGGTGAAAATGATCTTCATCGCTAAGCCACAGAATAGTGTCGGGATGTCTTGCAAGCATCTGTACATTTCACCCAGTCTTTGGAAGTCAATTCTTGAGCAACCATCATCTTGTAGGGGTGCAAGTGAAGGTCTGAATGTATAAAGATCGCCTTATTATTCTTGGCGATATTCCGAGAGCAGGAGTATGTTTCCGGGCGGAGCGCGATGGAGACTGTTCAATGGACGACGCTCTCACTGCCTCTGATGTTTTCAGGTGTCCGCACACTTTGAGGTCGCCCAGCTGGTTTTCTAAGAAGTGAGGGTCCTATCGCCCATACACTAGTAATCCATTTCCCAATGGTTTTAGCATCAGGGCCCCTATAATGACGAGTCAAACCGTTGAAATTGACATTAATATGAAATGAATTGAATATACATATGTTCCTAGAATTCCATAATATGCATATCACCATAAAATCAGGCAACACGCTCCGTTGTGGGAAAGCACTTTTTAGAAGGTATCTTATACGGGTCAAAAAATAGTAGCACTGACCAAGTCAAGCAGAAAAGGCCCTTACCTCGAGATTGCAATGGATAAATATCGCAAGAATAAATATTTGATTCGCCTCAAATAAGTCCGACTTAATCAACCAGTTTACTGGAAACGCGTAAGGGGAGCGAGAGATAAGGAGTCGTTAGGTTCCATCGCTTCGATTCGTTTGAGCCGCGTCAGTAATCCTATTCGCGGCGCGCGTGTCCCGGCGGGGGAAAGCGGCGGTCGAGGGAGGGACTCCTCTCCTCGGGAGGAGACGAGCTAGATGCTAGCAGGGCTGTCACGAGAAGAACAGGAAAGTCGGTTATTGGGCGGAGAGTGGGATGGGAGCCGCGGAGAAGAAAGAAGACGGCAGCTAGGGAAACAATGGGAGACTTTCGGGAAGACAATCGACTTTACTACAACCGCACAAAAGATGAAATGATTAGGCATTGTTACTATAGATCGCACTGATTGCAGATTAGATCACCTGGATCGTAAATTAAGAAAGTGCAGCGCTGATTAGATTTAAAATACTGATGAGATTAATTTCCTTTTGGCGCGATTCGCAATCACACAACAAAAGCAAGGCTTAGCAACAAAAATAAAATGAAAACGTTTTCAGGGAAACCTTGCCGTCAGCATCCGCGCTCTTCCTTCGACGATTCAGTGGTGTGGGCGGAAATGTCCGTTATAAGTGAGGGGGCGTTCACGGGAGACGAACGCCTTCCTCCATTCGTTGGGGTTTCTTCATCCTTCCGATCCTAACTAATCCAAACGAAAGGACGGGTTTTCAAATCGACTCTGTTCAATTGCCAAATAAAATACTCTCATACGAGGAACAACGGCAACACCCACTAGGAGCTCCCCCACACCACCCCAGCCCATGGGGGTGTCCCCACACCCTTTGCTCCAATCCACACCCCTCAACCTCCCTTCTCTCCCCCTCCCATCTCCACCCTGCTAAGAGTCCACAGATCCATGCTTGTATATTATTTACCTGAAAGGCTTTGTCGACCATATCGGTCGTACATCAAAGAGCAATTGTAAAAATAATAGATAGTTATATTAAATGGTGATAATAAAAGTATACATGTGACCAGGAGAGCTCCGATGATTTTCATAAAACATCTTCTCTTAAGGCTTTTAGCGTATAACAAATTCGTCACGTTAGATTTCATGGTTGGCGAAAGTCACCAGGGGAGCGCAACCGTTTCAGAATAGGAAGTCTCTATAAAAACCCCTATCATAAAACATTCATTCAATAAGTTAAATATACAAATATTTGATTTTAAATTGTTTTGCCAATTTTCAGTGCGATGTATGAATAGAAATTTAATTGTACTGACTATAGCAGACTTATGGAGAAACTTTTCATCCCTATGGGACAGCTAGGGTGTTTTTTTCATAGTTTAAAGAGGAAATGCAATCAATTTCAAAGGAAGGTAGACACCGAGCACGAGTCACTGATCTCACCGCTGCTACAATTGCGAACGATATTGTATTTTGAAGAATTTTGATGAATTGCAATAATAACTGATTTAAATTTATTTTTTTTTAACATTTCCCGATACTTTTTATACAAAGCATGCATAAGCACCAAGCATAAAATAAATAGAAAGGAAAATAAAGGATTAAGTTGTAGGCATGGTATAGGTAGAGAATTTTAATTCATTTCAAATTTACATTTTGCTGTCATGTACATAGATGTAGACGACATCCCTTACCGTTTTTTAAGCGGCTTGATTTTTCAGAGGTCGCCCAGTTGGGCTTATGCTCTGTGTCACAATATTTAGTTCCTATATCTTCCTGGAGCACCACCAGCGTCGTTTTATTGCCCTCTTTCTATTTATTTAATTATTTTTTCGTATTGTTTAGGAGTGTAACATTATTTGGTCTCTCATTTTTTTCATAGGGGCCTATTTTATTTTGTTTGTTGTATGCCATACCCCCATTAGTGTTTTCTTTTAATTTATCAAAGTATATTTTACACTTTGCCAGTAAGATGTCTGAAAGTTTTTCTATATTTGTTTTTTGGTATACCATCTCATTTTCTTCCCGGGGGGGAGACCAAAAGCCAGCCTCAGCGTCTTCCTTTCTGTACTATTTAATTTATCCATCAGGGATCTACTGACTAGTCCCATCCACGCAGGTGCTGCGTAGGTCAATACTGGTCTTATTACTGTCGAGTATATTAGTATTTTTATGTCTTGAGGGGTGGCGTTTTGTCTGAGAATCGCTGCCAATTGCGATCTTGTAGCGGCCGCCTTATCTCGTATCTGTTTAATATGCATTTTGAAGTTCAGTTTGTCATCTATGTCCACTCCCAAATATTTGATGCTTTTACTCCATTCAATAGGTTGTTGTCCAATCCTGATACATTCGCTAAATATTTTAGATGATCTTGGGTGGGCGAAGAGTATTGCTTATGTTTTTTTGCGTTTATCTGCAATTTCCATTTTCTGTGCCATGATGTTATCTCGTCCAATGCATCTTGTGCTCTTTCTTTGACTGAGTTGATATTTTTCCCTTTTACCAGGATTGCGGCATCGTCAGCGTAGAGGGCAGTTATACTTCGCCAGTCATTTCTATGCATTGGGGAGCCGGCTGTGTAAATGTTAAAAAGCAGTGGGCCTAAGATGGATCCTTGTGGGACACCAGCTTTGGCAGTTGTACTGTCGCTTATTTCTTCTCCGCATTTAACTTTAAATGTCCTTCCGTCTAAGTAAGACTTTGTCCAATTTGTCATCCATCTAGGGAAATTCCACGACTGCATCTTTTGAATTAGGCCCCCATGCCAGACCTTATCAAAAGTCTTAGACAGGTCAAGGAAGATTCCATTGGTTTTTTACTGTTTTATTGTAAGCATCACTTATAAAGTCTGTCACTCTATGAATCTGTTGTTCGGTTGAGTATCCCTGGCGGAATCCGAACTGTTCTTGCGGTATGACTTCATTTAGCTCCGCATGTCTCTTGATGTGCGGTGCTACAACCCTTTCGAAGAGCTTACCCAAGCTTGAGAGGAGGGATATTGGTCTCAGATTTTCCTCTTTAAGTGTTTTCCCCCCTTTTTTGGGGATACATTTGATTAAAGCCTCCTTCCAATTTTTCGGATAGTATCCAAGGGTGATTGACGCGTTAAAATTTTTTAATAAATATTGGCCGGCCGCTTCCGGAAGTATTTTTATTATATCATTCGTGATGTTTTCCTCTCCCGGGGATTTCTTATTTGGGAGTTTGGCTATTTCTTCAACAACATCTTCTAGTGTGATTATTAGTTGCCCCTCCGGTGACCCAACGTCATGCGATTTACTAAAAACTCTATATTACGAAGTTTACGGGTGAGAAAATGACCGTAGAAAATACTTGTGAATGGTTAAATGATTTTTTTTATTCTTCCAGTAATATTTCGACCCCTAATCAATTGATGAGGAAAAAGCGAGTGAAATGGGGGCGTGAATCATTTCCCCTCCGTCCCCGGCCCTGCCGCCATCCGCGAAGGCGCCCCCGACGACGCGCGGGTACAGTGCTGCCATCTCTCAGTCGGGCGCGAAGCGAGGGCGTGTGCTCGGGGGGGTGGGGGGATCACCCCCCTCTCGCTTCGCACGGAGAACAAAAAAGAAAGAAATGACGGACGATTGCGTCCCTTTCTCGTGGAGCGATTGTGAACGAGCGAGTGGTTTTGAGTGCTGTGCGTGGTGAAAGGCCCAAGCGAACAAAACGAAAAGAATAAGAAGCCCAGGACAAAGGGAGGCAGCCCGAAATGTCGGCCTTTTCCTCCGTCATACAAAAGAAGAGAGGAAAAGTGGAGCGTGCGAGAGGGGGAGGGAGTGGGAGGAGGGAGTGAAGTCTTTTGGCTTTGTGGGGACGTGTGTGTCGGGGGAGGGAGGAAACCTGATCCCCCCCGTTTGCGAACGGCGACACTTTGCAAATGCCATCGCAGAAAGCAATGCGTATTGGCCCAAATTTATTATTATCACACAAGTATGTTGGCCCGATTAAAACTATCCTCTGGCGAATATGAATATTACAGTCAATGCATAAAGGCTATCCGGAGTGACTCAGAGCCACACAGCATCGCCTGTGTTCCCAACATTCAACATCATCTCACTCCCCTCACGAGAACATTGGAAAACGATCGACACCCAATCCCAGCCTCTCCTTCAATTAATTACCCAACACCGCACCCCAAGTACTCGATAACTTCATCATGGCCTCAGCATTTCCCACCTGAAACTCATTCCGCCACGACATTAAAAACAGCTCGATGTTCATTACATTTAAAAAGAAATTTTATGAATCTATGCCCTTAGGTCCACATATTTCCCCGCAAGCCACCGCAAGGGCGCGTGGCATGTTTCACCTAGCCTCGTGAAAGATAAACTGACGATTTTGCCAGTTCTCGGACATCATGGACATTTGTACGTTCACCCTTAAAACAACACCACTGTCGTACAACACTGTCACTCATCACCTGGTCGGTGCACAGCGCAGATATCCCGATCAATGTCAGCAGATTTTTCTTTCTTTATTTATCTAGCATCAATCCGAAAACAGCAAATTTTGTAGTAACCGATATACTGAATAATCTTAAAGAATATAATTGTTCGTAATATGCTAGCATTTCTCGATATTTGGAACTCCGAAGCCAGCGGATCACAATCGCGTACGTTTGCTTATAAATCAAAGGCCCCCTAGAATCGGGAGAAGGGTGTATGTACACAAGTAGATATGTCGTACTCCCAGATTTCAAGAAAGCATCCGAAAAGGTTCCCCATAGAATTATTATTGCAGGTAATTTACCGGTTAAGGTACAGGTTAAGTTTTGGATGGACACAACTACCATATAACGTATATACCTTGCCTCTCCTGAAAAACACAATACAACGACCTACTCTGCAACGAAGCACCTCTTCATATCCGTGTACTTCCTTCCCCCCCCCTTCATCCCTCCCTACATCCTTATCCTATTCCTGCCATTTCCTCGTTTGCCCAACAGTATCCCCTATATCAAAGTTGTCAACATCCCACTGCCGATCAATATGCTTCTCAGCCATCTTTCCTGCCTCCTTATGATTGCTCCCAATAGTCCCCTCTCTTCGCCTAAGTACTTCCTCGTTGGTTTTCCTTTCGGTTCATTTCACCTTCTCCACACCTACACTCAACGTTCCTGTCATCAACTCCCTTCTTCTGGTCCCTGGCACCTTTCCCTAGCACAATTCTTCTCCTTAAGTCCTACTACTTTGACCATTTCGGTCCAAAACACTTTCGAGATACGTAAACCGTACCACCTGCTCTAGTTTTTGCCCTCATATTTTAATGTTCAGCTTAGCCTTTCTCATTATAAAAAACCGCATATCCTTTGCCTTATAAAATATTGTTGCAAAAAATATTATGACAAAAATGAAAAGATGGCCAACTATGGACTTCTTAGCTAATTGTAACCAAAAGGTAGTCGACGTTGGGTTGAGTACAACGGAGACAGATACAACGTCAAGAGTGTCACAGCACCCCTAATTTCTTTATATATATATATATACATATATATACATATATATATACCTATATATATATATATATATATATATATATATATATATATATATATATATATATATATATGGTCATTACTTCTCTATCTTCCGATGAAGACGGAGTGGAATTCCATCGAAATTATCAAGAAATAACGTGTGAGTTATATTTTTTTATGTTTCTATATTGTTTGTTACTGTGTAAGGTACTATATATATATATGTATATATATATATTTATTTATTTATTTATAACCTCTCCATTTCAATAACCTTAGCTTATGGGAATGCGACTAACATTCAATTAACGTGGTGCTACCACAGTCCCGACAATGGGTCGTCATATTTTCGAGCTCCCCCTTCCATCCCTCTCCGTGAGGGTAATGCTTCACGCCGTCCGCTGACCACAGCGAGGGGTCACATTTCATAGCATTTGCTTCTAGGGCAGGGATCAGGAGTTGCATGCCCATGCATTAATTGAACATCGAACATCCTTCTTACTTTCCAGGTCTGCATCGCCTGTCTTCGTATGGCGGAGACGTATCGTATAAATGGTTGTGGTTCATTTTTATCCCCACCTGTTTCGCGGACCAAAGAACATATTTGGCGGATGAAATTAACACTATTTTTGGAACTAGGTTTTTCGCCAGCATACGTACTCATGGATCAGCACGTTTTTTTCGAGTTTTTTGTTAGTTTTTTCACTTTTTCTTAACCTTAAATCATCCTTCCTCTCCCTTTTCCCTTACCCACCGTACCTCGTGCTTCTACCACCTGCCACACATCTTTTGGTGTATCGCGGGGTATTTACGTGGCTGTATATCTGTATCTATGCGCAAAAGATTCATCTTGAACTTATGAAATGAGTGCTTCGTTTAAATAAATAAACTAACCTGATTCCTGTAAATGGTTTGTGATGGATGACTTATACTTTCGCATGCGGATTCACTTGAATTGTAACAGAAGATGAAATCACATGATTTCAGTCCGAAAGTAGAAAACGCTTAAAGCTTATAAATGTTGCGCATATTCAAATAAACCGTCCATTTCGTCACAGTCAGAATATGTGTAATACGTAACCGTATGCATATTAACTGGACGTAGTATATATGTGTGTATATATATATATATATATATATATATATATATATATATATATATATATATATATATTATTTAGGTAATCTACCGGTTAAGGTAGGTTTTTGGATGGACATAATTACCAATTAAATAATTTGTAACCCCTAGCAAAATCCATCATCCTACTTTATATCAGGTCCCTCTTCATCTCTGAGTACTTCCATCCTCCCTTCATCCCATCCAACATCCCTATCCTGTTCCTTCCCTTTCCTCTTTTGCCCAACATTCTACCATCTATCACAGTCTTCAACATCCCACTGCCGGTCAAAACCCCCTTCATCCACTTTTCCTACCTCCATAGGAATTCTCCCAACAAAACCCTCTCTTCGCCCACCATACCAAGTACTTCCTCATTTGTTTCCTTATCGGTCCATTTCACCTTCTCGATTCTTCTCCACACCCACATTTCAAAAGCCTCCAATCTACGTCTATCCTCCTGCTTCAATTACCACGTTTCCGCGCCGTACATAGCTACGCTCCATATCGAGTCTTTTCTTAATAACCTTACTCAACGTCCCTGTCATCAACTCCCTCCTCCTTGTGAAAGCCTCTTTGCCTAGCGCAATTCTTCTCCTAACGTCCCTACTACTTTGACCGTGTTGGTCCAAAACACCTCCGAGACACGTAATTGTTCCACCTGCCCTTAGCTTTTGCCATCCTATTTTAATATTTAACTTAGCTTTCCTCTTCCTAGAAAATCGGATAACATTTGTTTTATTAAAATTGATTCTCATCCCATACCTTTCCCACTGAATTTCCAATTCACTAAGCAATGCTTGCAGACCCTTGGCTGACGGACAAGCTAAAGCTTGTTTATGAGCAAACCTAACTGATTTTACGAATTCCCGGCCCACTTTCATTCCTACCTCCAGTTCTTCCCATGCCTCTTTAATCATTTCCTCTGCATACAGGTTGAACAGCAACGGTGGTAATGGGCAACCCTGCCATACACCTCTTCCTAACACTGCCCATCCGGACTCCCCGTTCTCCACTCGCACTAGAGCAGTCTGAGACATGTACAGGTTGCGGATTAGCCTCCTTTCCCTCCAATCTATTCCTATTTTCTGCAATACACCCATTAGTTTTTCCCAATTCACTCTATCAAACGCTTTT
The DNA here is from genome assembly GCF_022747635.1 of Hetaerina americana. Classification (NCBI taxonomy): domain Eukaryota; kingdom Metazoa; phylum Arthropoda; class Insecta; order Odonata; family Calopterygidae; genus Hetaerina; species Hetaerina americana. The sequence goes on from NW_027286764.1 coordinate 7,067,192, forward strand.
TCGAAATCTGCGAAACAGGCAAATACCTCCTGGTTGTGTTCTGTATTCCTCTCGATTAATAATCTCATTACTGCAATGGCATCACGCGTACCTCTCCTCTTCCTAAACCCAAAATGATCATTGCCTAAGTAATCATTTGCCCTACTCTCTATCATTTTGTTTATGATCCTGAGAATAACTTTAGCTACGTGGTATATCAAACTTATTGTCCTGAAGTCCTCAATTGATGTAGCCTTTACCTTTTTCGGAGTAGGAACTATAACTGACCTCACAAAGTCTTCCGGCCAGATTCCTTCCTCATAGATCATAGATACTACGAATCAGCCCATATAGCCTCTTCCTCACACATTTTCCTAAATATATATATATATATATATATATATATATATATATATATATATATATATACCCGTGGGGGTGGATAACATTCCCGCGGAAGTGTTGAAATGTTTAGGAAACTGTGTGAGGAAGAGGCTATATGTGAGTGTCCTTTCTTTGTGTCTCTATATTCTAAAAATCTACATCTGTTTTTATATATATATATATATATATATATATATACCTTGATCAAAAATTTCCCGGAATTTATTTATACAAGTTTATTCATCTAAATCTATATTGTCCCCTTCAAAGTAATCCCCATCGACTGCAACACACTTATGCCAGCGCTTGATCCAATCCTCGAAACATTTTTTATATTCGGTTTTCGGTATGTCCATCAGTGCTTCCTGCGATTTTTCCATTACTTCCTCTCGGCTGCTAAAACGCGTTCCCCGTAATGGTTTTTTAACTCGATTGAACAGAAAGAAGTCACAGGGAGCCAAATCAGGTGAATTCGGTGGCTGTTGGATGGTATTTGTTGCATTTTTCGTCAAAAAATTACGAATAATGATAGCACTGTGCGACGGTGCGTTATCATGGTGCAAAATCCACGAGTTTTCTGCCCACATTTCTGGTCTCTTTCGGCGAATTGCTTCACGCAAACGTCTCATAACGCCCAAATAATACTCTTTGTTTACTGTCTGGCCTTCTGGCAAAAATTCATGATGCACTACACCGTTGTAATCCATGAAAACCGTCAGCATTGCCTTCTTTTTTGACTGAAAACGACGTGGTTTTTTTGGTCTCGGCTCATTTGGTGAACGCCATTCACTTGCCTGATGTCTGGATTGCGTGTCGTACTCATAAACCCACGTCTCGTCTCCAGTAATGATCCTTTTGATGAATGTGGGATCGGATTCAGCCTCGCAAATCATGTCTTTTGCGACGTCAACACGGTCTCTTTTTTGCATGAAATTGAGGTCTTTTGGCACCAACTTTGCTGCTACACGACGGAAACCCAAATCATTAACCACGATGTCTTGGGCGGATCCATAGGCAATGTTCAAGTCCTCCGCTATTTCTCTGATGGTTAATTTGCGGTTATTGACCAACATTTCTTTTACTTTATCAATTTTTTCACCGACTTTCGATGTCGATGGTCTGCCACTGCGTTCATCATCTTCGATTGACTCACGACCACTTCTGAACCGCTCGTGCCACTGGTAAACGACCGTTTTTTTAGAGAATCGTTGCCGAAACACTTTTCCAACATTTCCAACGTCCGTGCGCCACTAAATCCGTTTTTTACGCAAAATTTAATACAAGTTCGTTGTTGCAAATTTAAATCCATTTCTGAAATTGTAAAAAATCGCCAACACACACAGAGATAGATGTACTCTTGGCTACGTAACTTTTGCAAATGTCAAGTTATGACACTAAGATTTAAAGGGAATATCAACAACAGATGTACCAATTTAACAAAAAAAACAGAACTCAAATCGGAACGATGGGAGCGCCACACGGTGGTTATTCCGGGAACTTTTTGATCAAGGTAGTATGTCTCAAGGACTGCGCGCGCACGGGTGGAAGGGAGGGGAAGGGCCCCGGGAGGCAGTGAGATGGAAGGAGGATAGGATGATGCGCCAGCTGATCACGGCCAAATTAGCGGGGAAACTTTCATGAATTTCTCGAGAATTAAGAGGTCATGGTTCACGAGAGATGATGAGGAGAGAGGAGATGAGAGAAGAGAAATGAATAACGCTAACACGAATATAAGGCGGAAAACGTGCAGATAGATAAGCAATAATAGATTTAGGCGATAGAGTAATAGGGCCAAGGAAATGTGGTGGAAAGATTAGCGCGAAGATATGGGGAACTAAAGTTGGAAGGATAATTTAGAAGCGATGCACAAGAAGTCAGGAGAATCGGCCGAAAGTGGAGGGGAGAACCACGAAATAAGAGGGCAATAAAGGCAGAAGACATTCAGCATATGTGGAAAGAAAACTTACGAGGGTAAGGTGAAAAGTTCTCGGCCGGACTGTGAAAGACGGCGATTATCAGTTAAAGGAGGATTTTATTTTTTCTGCATAATCTCCCTTGACTTCAACACATTTAGCCCAGCGTTTCTCCGACATCAGTATTCTTTCCCGGAAGTGAGAGTCTGGAAGGCTGAGACAATATTCATCCACCTACGACCCTCTCAACTTCTTCATGGGACGCGAAGTGCTTCCCAAAACAAATTTCTTCAAGTTCGGCAACAGATGAAGTCTGAGGGTGCTAAGTCAGGAGAAGAGAGGAGATGGCCGAGCAAATTGTACCCCAAAACCGCGTAGTTTTCCCATCGCCAACTCACCTTTGTGAGCAGGATGTCCTGGTGAAAGGTGATTATTTTCTTCTTCAAGCCAACCTTCTTCTCGCAAAATTTGGCACCCTAGCTAGTCAAGGAGGTGGGATTGATATTCCTGGTAGTGGACCCATGCCTCATCATCCATTGTGACAAATCGGCGCACAAAATCGGTCGGTCTCCTCTTGAATCGGTCCATACGTTGCTGCGAAAATCGTTCGCGCATTTGCTTTGGATCGGCATTCTGCAAATGCGCCACCCACTTTGTGCAGAGCTTTTGCATCCCTAATTCTTTAGGCGAAATGTTTTGCACCCTTTCTTCCGATATCCCCCCACGCCCTTTTAGCTATATCACTCTCCTTCAATCGCCCAACACGATATCGAGTAAGTTTATGAAAAACACGAAAGAAGTCCACTGCAACAATACTTGCAAACAAACTACTTGAAAGAAAAAGGAGAAAATTGTCTTACGACCTAACGACACCTGCACCCAGGCAGGAATCATGAACTTTGGCTGATTGGAACGCCCATAACTGTGTCATGCCGAGAAATTTTCACCTCATCCTCGTAGATTAGCTTTACGGAAAAGATTTTCGTCCGATCAGCTGTGAAATATTAAGGAACTGTGAAGAGTTTGGACTCCGGAATATTGTGAAGGCATAAGGAGAGGATAATATCGTATTACCGCATAATTACCGTAGAGCTTCCGGTAAAATGGAATAAAGACCAAAGTCTCCAAACCTATACGCAGTATTTATGAGGCAGGAATATAGTTATAAGATCTTTTCGGGTGTAATTTGACACCCGTCCCAAAAAAATGTACAGAAACTGTATGCTAAGACTATTTGCTAAGAATGTAAATTTCAGGAGCCGTAGATTCTTACTGAGAATAGTCAGTACTTGCTCACATAATAAAACTAAACAACTACCAAGGTGAAAATTATCTTTTGAAAGGAGAGGGGAACACATAACGCCAATGAACTGATGAGGATATTACTACCACAGGAACATAGTAATATGCACAAGAAATATATAGTAATCAGGATGTCTTCATGGGCATTCGTAGATTTTGAGATGGAGCTGAGCAATGTCGGTTGAGTGAATTTAATTAAATTGATGATTTGATGGAAACAGTACGTTGAGCAGTAAAGGGAAGGTAATTATTACTGTATGATATACAGGAAAACTGCGAAGGATATGGGACTACCCATCTCAAGGAGAAACAAAAGAAATGAGGTTCTCGAGAATTGGGACAAATTTAAATGAAATATTAACGAAGGGGAGAGTTGATTGCAGCGGGTGAAGCAGTTGATATGTTTGGCCAGCATTTCATTCAAGATGAGAAGAAAATACTAGTGAAGACTTCGATACATGTATGGAGCGCGGGGCGTCATTGAATTTCGAAGAAAGAGGATAAGCGGGCATTGGAGGTCAGTGAGTGAGGCAGGAAGCGGAGAGCAAAAAGCCGTAAAGAGAGGAAGAAAACGTAGCCGTTCTAAATATGTAGGGTGGGAGAAGGGAGGAAGTAGTTCGGGGAAATTGGAAAAAGACAAGAGGAAATGGCAGGGAGGAATATTGAAAGGGGGTGCTATGACTTGTGAAGAATAAACCTTTGTGTGATGTAAATGATTTTCGTTTAAAACGACTGGTTTCGTCGAAGAGTCGGCATTATCAGGACGTGATGATGTTCGACTAAACCAGTCGTTATAAATACAAGTCAGTGAAACTTTCAAGGTTTCATTCTTTACCTCCTCCCCTCCCCAAGAGAAGGTGGTCATACCACCGAAAAATCGATTCGCATGAGAGCAGTTCTCTATTTCTATGCTCTTTATTGTTTCTGTATATATATCTCGCTTTACCATTTAAACCATATATATATATATATATATATATATATATATATATATATATATATATATATATAACCATAAACACAGTAATCAACCCGAAGGTCGGTTTAGTAGGTGATGGTAGAGTTCATCCAGTACTAAGCCCCGTGAGAAATTCACACATCAGGGTAGGGGGGGCCAGTTCCTTTCCCTGTGTCGGTTATAGTTTCCCAGGAAGATCTGGTGCCCGAGTATATATATAAAAGCGAGATAGCGCTAGCGAACATAAACACACATTTTTATATATACACACACACACATTCATACATATATGTGTATATATACACTATATATATATGTATATATATACACTATATATATATATATATAGATATATATATATATATATATATATATATATATATATATATACATACATTAATGTATATATGCATGGTTTATGCGCGCGAGTATTAATATATCTCGTATATAAGCACAAAAAACTACACACGTCGAAGAAATGCACAAATACCTATCAAAATAAAACTCACTTACTTATGCCTTCATATTTCGTTGGAGCCAGCCACCTTGATCATATTTGTAGGAGTACTTGACGGGAAGATTTGGGGTAGGGATAAGGATATCGATAGCGTAATGACATAATGCAGACCTTCCGGTGCCGTCTCCAGTCGTCAGGAGCGTCCTCCTCCGCGGCCAACGCAAACCTCACACGTATCACGTCGCTGCTAGCGGTAACTCGATTGGGGGAGGATGGGGGGGGGGGGAGGTGGCGGGCCGTGGGAGCGGACGGCGGCCCTCCAAACGATGCGTTATTGTCTCCTCGTCCATGTATCGCCACTTCCCTGGGAACCTCGCCTCCACGCACGAACGCACTTAATGCAAAACACACGAAATAATACTTCATTTGGAGACTGGGTGAGCGAGGCTTCCCAAGAAGTGAGGGAGGCAGTTTTTAAGCACCACATTTGAGGGTGGGGGAGGGGTGGAAGTGGAAGGGCGGCGCGAGGAACCAGGGGCGGGAGGGACGACCGGCGCATTCGAGCAGTGCGCACGTACTATATATTTGACACAGTCTCGGGGGCGATCCCTCAGAGTGGCGGTGCCCTTTTTTGCGTGACGGCCTGATTGATAAATGGCCAATTTTAAATTGATATGCAATGATTAACATTAGTTTTAAGAGATCTATTGGAGACAGAAACAGTTGCTTCGGGCGTCAGCAACGGAATAAATACAATCATTAAATTGCCTAGATGTGTGTAGCATCATTTTTTTTCCTTCTTCCTTTTGTTTCATTTGCGTAACTACATCTTATTAATATACGTAAATACAGGTAACCTGCTTCCGAATTACGACAGATTTTTTTCACTCGACGCTTATTTTTATGTCTTAGATATAATAGAAATGTTTCACCCCACCCTCATCTCTGTTGGTTCCATAAATACCCAACTAGCCCGCTAAAAATAAAAGATATAAGTAGTTTTTCTCTGAAATGACAACTTTGAAAACGACGCCTGGTTAAGTGATTTTACTTTACCATAAAAGTATGCTGCTTATTACACATGCGTACTTTGCGCATGTTAAATATAAGGATGCACCCTCACAAGGGCACCCGTACAGAGGGGCCAGGCTGTGTCGATGCTAAGTACGTAATGAGATATTGTTGATAAGACATCCTCGTCGGTGCATATCCCTGCCATACTCCCTCGTGGTGTCTCACGGGGAAGCACTTGTCCGTGGATTGGCGCGAGGATCGACCTCGGCGGAGCCTGCATTGAATCGAGCGCCTTCTTGAGGTGTCATGTAGACAATTGAAAAAAACGCCTCCTTCAACAAAACTCCAATACAAAAATGATCATTTTCGATTTAATACGAAGGAAATTTAACTAATTTAGATAATTTTGTGATCTCGCGGTTGAGAAACTACCCTCTCTGTGGAGTGAGTACGTGAAAATGGCCCATGGTATGGTAAAAGTTGGACTGGAAGGATTTCGTCCTTTTGGCCTTTTCGATCGGGAGGAAAAATAAATGAAAGCCTTATTTTGCCGAGAAACTCACCTGGCGGTGACTTGCAGGAGATGGGATCGCAGTTGAAGATGGGTCCGACATCCACGAACACTCTTCGACGTGAAGAGAAGAAGCCAGTCACGTGAATAATCCTAACAATTAAGGAAGGAAAAAGAAAGAGAGATAAGAAAACGAGGAGAGAAAGTATGGACTGCAGGGAATTTAGAGGTTGACCCAGAAGAAAATCTTAGTGACAAACAGGGACCAGAGTAATGGCAAAACCAAGGAGGTAACTGTAGATCTAGATTGAATTTGGCCGATGCAAGAGAGTTTCTTACTGGATCTATGCTCAAGCAATGAAATGGAAGAGAGCCAAATGGGATACTTAAATGGATTGCAAAAGCCAAACTAATCATCATCAAACACGTTTAAAACTAATGAATTCACCAGAAGCGAACAAAATGAAAAGTTTATTTGCATGAGCGTTCGTTCCACCGTAAATTGACATCGATACTTCAATCGAAATATTCGAGAAACCCAAATTTTTCCCCATAGATTTTACTTTATTACGACTTAAAGCAAAACAGTGCTTGTATATCGTACTTTCCACTTTCGTATTAATTACAGCTATCACCGAGGCACTAATGTCCGATGTCTTGGAATGAACTGTCACCGATAACATTGGCGACATTTATCCCCCAGACCGAGACTTTAGGGCAACTTTTCAATAAAAGGATTAAAGCTAGAGGATCGCTGGAAAAAGTGCACTGGCTTATATGAAGACAGATGTTAAAAAATGAAAACAATTTGAATAAAAAATATCTTGTTTATTTTTTTAGGTCGGAAACATTTTAGACAACCCCCCATTCGCACTTATCAGCCTGCAGGTCGTCGCAAGGGTGCCTGGTGGGGATGTCAGGACACCTCCCCTTTATCAATAAATATTCCCTTATACATAAATATAATTATTTCTTTAACATACATGCACACATGTTCGCTTACAGACGTGCATAAAAGGTACGCATAAACAGTATCAGTAACAATTTTTTCATAATGTAACTGTACGTCGCGGCGCGTTCGCACCGCAGAGGCTCGGTGGTGGGAGATCTGACCTTCAACACGTGCCAAGCGCCAATCGCCTGCGAGCGCTCTTTCAGACTAGATTGTGTTTTTAGTAAACCCCTGTCGGGTGATTCGGTGCGAACGCAGCGAAAGATAGAGCAGTGGTACGCAATCTTATTTTGTACTGGGCAGGGGAAATCGGGCACGGAGACGCTGGCCATGATTCGTCAAGCGTTCAAAGCTGAGAACATGTCTCAAACTTCGGTTTTAAGAGACACAAGCTCTCGAAAGATGGCCGAGAGAGTGCGGAGGAAGAGCCCCGCGCTGGACGGCCATCGACGCCAGGAACCGACGTCGACGTGTAACGTGTGCGTGAAGTGCTGTATTGCAAAATCTCTTCGCAAGCCGACACTCGACTCTGCTCTTGGTCGTCCTTCAATAAGACCTTCGGGAGGACGAGTTAAGCGCATATCTTTCGCATCGCCAAATTTTCAGTGCTAATGGTGTGCACTGTCACCACAGCGATGTCACTATACGATCTGCGATCATGCGAACACTTAACCGAAAGTCTTAATTCAGCGATTCACGCACACAGGTCAGGGAAAAAAGATCAGCGATGCCTTGTATGCAAACCTTGCAAATAACGCCATGGGAATGTGATTCCTCCCCCACGAACGACCACAGCCAACAACGCTTGGTGCGACGGGGAACTTATTCGCGGGAAGTCTCGAACTGTTGCAAGTACAGACTCTAAGGTAGGTGCGTCGTGTTTATGGACGAATCGGTGTGGGATATGCACGGCAAAACTCACCACGATTATTTTCATTTCGCAAAGATGGTTTCATAATAGTACATGCGGATGAAAATAACACCTATACAAATAATGCATAATGGATGCGTGTCATAGAATGTTCTTCCAATGTTTGCGGAGGGATCGCATTAGTTTACGAGCACCAAGAGTAGTTTAACTTATCAAAACATTTCTGCCAGTCAATGGATATGTTAACTTTTTATGGCTCATGATTAATGCATGAATGAGGAGATGCACATAGATGACCGCGATCAGGATAGCGAATCAACAAGCACGGTCCGTCGTCATGCTGTGTCGCTTAAATGGCCCATCAAACCAATAGCCATAGCAACCAACCCTTTGCTAGCACCCCTCCTCCACCCGCCCACCTCCTTCCCTCCAATTCATTATGGCACACTCTGGTTCCGCGGCCCCTCGGACATCGCATCACCTTGGGCCCCTGCCCGCACCCGTCCCCTTCCTACCCCCCTCCCTCCCTCCCTCCCTTCCCTTCGTGGCCCACTTCAAGTGAGAAGGCGAAAGGGCAGGGGATCCCGTCGGTCGCATTTCGAAACTCTGGAACAAAAAATAATTAATGCGAAGCAATGAATTTTTCGTTCTTCGAGAGAAAAATCAATCGCTCCCATTCTCACGTCACCAAATCCGCGTCCAACCTTTTCATTGTGCCCATCAAGAGAGTTTCGTAGGATTGAATTTGGCATTGGCCATTCAAAATAAATTTTCAGGTTTAAAGTGAAAGTTCATCGCTTATTAGGGTCATTTTCATAAGATGTTGCTTGTAGTCGAGGTGTTTTCAAATGTTCACGAATATTATGAGGAAAAAAATTCCACTTTTCCACAGGTTTGTTGTAACGTACAACGCGTTTCAGTTCATCGAATGATCTTCAAGTACAAGACAAGAGATAACAAGTGATAAATCATATTCATACCCGTTTGAGGAAGAGGGGGGGGAGGAAAGATTGAGGAATAGTAAGGTAGGCGGGGACAAAGAGGGTAATTTCGGAAAACACTCTGTTCCTACACGTACGCTCCGGCACCCACGACCTCCAGGCCTCGACTTACACAGTCATCAACTTTGCAAGTCGAAATCTATAGTATGTCGCGAATAAAAAATTATACGTGAAAGAACAATAAAGATTTTTTTCACGATTCAAGTTTTTTTTCAAGATTCATGAACATTTAGCCACCCTGTGAGGAAACGCCTCACGACGGATTTAAATCGAAGGCCGTAAAATTCCGCCGAATGAGAAAAACTATGATGAACTATATATCAACGGTTCACTTTTAACAAGATTTGGGAAGGTAATTGGTGCGGGATCAGGGATTTGGATGTTTGTGAAAGATATGCATCGACAGAGAAGAGCGCGTCGGCAGCAGAAGAGAATATTCGGGGACGGAGGCATAGAGAAGTCTCACGTGCGAAGACTGCGTCGGAGAAATTGCCGATTTCTAAGGAAACGAATTTTTAATTGTTCAATGCCCTACTGTGAGGTCATCAATTTATGGAACCCTTATTTTATTGTTGGTATTAGAGGATCGAGTATGTACGGAAGAATTGTGCATTAAGACAACGCTGGCCGCGGTATAATTTCTTTTCTTGATTTGAATTGCAGTGAACTCTTGAGTATCCATGTGCGGATAAGCCGTTTTCCGTAATACCCGTGCTATTCCCCTCCTAGCACCTCAAATTTGCGATAAAATTATAATCGTAGGGATGATGAAATTTCGATATTCATTTTTATGTGACATACCTCGCATTTATAAACTCTTTTTTATTTCACGAAATAATAAGATGTCAATAGTAGTGTTGTCAAATGCTTGACTTTCATCATTTCTGTACCATCCGTACTTTCCCCATTGTCGTTTCCTTCGAATTCATTATCCCTGAGAATTCCATGTCCTCCTTTAAGGCGAGCAGATACATATCTTTACTGTTCAACGCATACGCGATTGAATGTCATCAATGCATCAATCACTCCAATAATCGGTAAAATGTGACGCATATGAATCCAAACAGCATCCATCCGACAATATTCGCCAGGTTTAAGTAGGTTTTCATGGACCCTGGCACTGTGCATTACTCTACTTCGAAGCCCTAACTAACCTGACGCATAGCATCCTTCAAACCTCACACTACATACAAGGTCTGTCCCTACAGTTGTAGGACTGAGCTGATTAAAAAACTGGATTGCCAGAATTGATGCATTCAATCAAAAGTCTTCAAAGTAATACCCTTTGTGCGTCCACACACCACTGCCAACACGTTTTCCACGCCTCGTACGTACGCGGCGTAAGCTCCCTCGTCACGGCTTGTTGTAACGCTTCCACCGAGCCGTGGTGACGTCCTTTCAGCACGGATTTGAGGCGGGGGGGGGAGCGAAAGAAGTCTGGTGGAGCATTGTCTAAAAAATTTGGATCCTCACTCTCATGGTCGTTGAAGCTCTCGGGAGATCCGCGTGCGAGTCTCCTTTTGTTCGTCCGAGAGCACTCGCGGCACCAACTTTGCACACACCACTCTCACGCCCACGTTTTCGGTCACAGGTCGATGCACATCACTGGTAGGGATGCTAGGTTCATCAGAAAACATGTGAACACTTAAATCTGTGACGCATGTCCGACGCTCTTGCAAGATATTCGTCACTTTTTGAGGCCGAAGGACGTCCTGTACGTTCGGCGTCTTCGATATCTTCTCTACCCTCCCGAAACAGCATGTGCCACTCAAAAACACCCGATCTGCCCATGGCGTTATCAATAAAACCAGCCTTGAGTATGACATGAGTCTCTTTCACGGTTTTGCCTAGTTTCACGCAAAATTTGATGACGTGGCGTTGTTCCGATATCCGGTTCATGATGGAGCTTAACAAGGTCAAGTTGAAAAGGTTTCGCAAACAAACGATCCGCTCTCCGAAAAGTACCACTGGCCTCCAGTCTTCCCTGAGACTCACATCCGTCGAGCCCGGCCAGAGAACCCGCCGCCCGTCCAACCGTCTTTAAACAATAAGTCAAACTAGTTTTGGGACAGACCTTGTACTAAAATAACTCGTCCAGTAGATCTGAACACCTTCCAGCGGCCCTGAATCCCATCCAAAATGTCTACACTCTTTTCCTCACACTGCCTCACATTCCTAGTGTTCTCCCTTGTAGTTCGTATCACCAACAAGCCACAGAATCTCGTTTCTTCCAATATCTCCTCAATCCACTTGCCATGTCCTCTTCAAATTTCTCTCAACAGCCGCCATTCTTACAATAACGGAATATCATCGTTGGTTTTCCTTTCCGCTCATTCTATTGCCTCCATTCTTCGCCTAAACCACATGTAACCAAAAACCCTCAGATCGACGATCATTTCCTTGCTCCTACGACCAAGAATCCTAGCCCGGATTGCATGTTATAAGATTTTAAAAGATAAAAACGAACCAAAGCTGTGCCCAGATTTTATTTGTTTCCACCAAAACAAACGAAGTCGGAATTAGCGCACTGCCATTCAATCAAAATACATAAACAGCATGTTACTACAAACAATAACGAAACAAAAATTCCAAATCCGTATATTGCTTGGAAATTCAACCCAACCATGCCGGAATGCTATGCCGGTGCGAATGTTCTCGGAATTCTATGCAAGAAACGTTTTGGACTTTACCATTTGTAGATGTCACTGACTGTTGGCGTAGTCAACGTGACGCAGGGCGTTACGTCACGACGGAAGCATGAATGGCGGTGGGTGCAGCGCACATCGGCGGTCGCCATTACGCGCCGCCATTCAAATCTCGATCGATTGAATTCACGATCGAAGGTGAACTCCTTTGCGACCGTCGCCGGCGACCGAAAACCGGTTACGGCCACTTCCGCGTCATCGAAATGTAAATATTATTCCCACCCGTCTCCTCTCACTCTCTCTCTCTCTTTCCATGTCTTCTCACTCATGGCCCGAGGAGAGGTAATCGTCGGCTTTCTTAGTTTACTGGATATGTATAGGCCGGGTAAATACCTCTACAGGGGCAGAGAGGAGTTGCTTGGGAAGTCTTCCTTTCCATACAAAGAACATTTTATTTTATTCATACGTTTGCCGAAATATTAAACATTAGAAGTGGTGTGCAGGTTCCCGGGAATTTCTAGTTCACCCATCGATCCTATGCACGCATCGTTTCTCGTAGCCACTCCACAAATCTAGGATTCCTTTGCAATTCAATTCAAAAGATTGCCGTTATTTGGACAGTACCAAATTTATATATATATATATATATATATATATATATATATATATATATATATATATATATATATATATATATATATATATATATATATATATATATATATATATATATTTCATAACCATAAAAACTGTAATCAACCCGAAGGTCGGTTTGGTAGGTGATGGTAGAGTTCACCCAGTACTAAGCCCCGTGAGAAATTCACACATCAGGGTAGGTGGGCCAGTTCCTTTCCCTGTGCCGGCTATGGTTTCCCAGAGGGTACCCGAAAAATCAAAAAGCTTGGGTGGAGCTGCCGGTGTCCAGAGAGCCTTGCACAGGAATCGAACCCGGGACCCCCAGTCAGTAGTCCACAATCTACTAACTGCACTACCGCGACCCACCCACCCACACACACACATATACATATACATATACATATATATATATATATATATATATATATATATATATATATATATATATATATATATACACATTCAAACACGAAATCCCGCCAAACGGCGAATAAATACTCATATATACAGAAACAGATATAAGGAAAATGGATAGGAACACATATAAAGGACGAACACAATAGAGGTGGGGAAGGCGGAATCGAACGGATCACAAGAGTAACAATATTTCCTCAACCGGGACTCGAACACCGGATCTTTCCACTTGCCGGGCGGATGCTCTTAACCACTTGAGCTATCGAGGATAGTCAATTTACCCTGAGATCCGTGGGTCTAATATGTCGCCAAGCGCCCCGATTCTTTCAGCCAAGAGATGGCGTCAGGGGGCTGTTTCACCCACCAAAGGAGAAATAGACAATACACAAGGAAAGGAAAGGACAGTGGGTTGGAATTCATACAACATCATACAGGAAAGGAACAGTGCGTTTCGTGGCACGCATAGCCAGAAGAAAGAGACGAGCCACATTGGCCAAATACACATTCAAACACGAAATCCCGCCAAACGGCGAATAAATACTCATATATACAGAAACAGATATAAGGAAAATGGATAGGAACACATATAAAGGACGAACACAATAGAGGTGGGGAAGGCGGAATCGAACGGATCACAAGAGTAAAAATATTTCCTCAACCGGGACTCGAACACCGGATCTTTCCACTTGCCGGGCGGATGCTCTTAAATATATATATATATATATATATATATATATATATATATATATATATATATATATATATATATATATTTATATTGTTTATGATCCTGATGAGACTACAGCTGCGTGGGATATCAAGCTTAATGCCCTGTAGTCCTCACATGATGTAGCCTTTACCTTATCCGGAATAGGAACTAAAACTGATCTCACAAACCCTTCCGGCCAGATTCCTACCTCATAAACACCACGAATGAGCCCATACAGCCTTCTCCCATATTCTCCTAAACATTTCAATAGTTCCACGGGAATGTTATCCACCCACACGACCTTATTGAGTTTCATATCCCTTAATGCTCTTTCTGTCTCATCGTCGAGCATGCCTGGACCTAAGCTATCTTCCACTACGTCATTTTCCTTTTCTTTGTTTTTTTTGCCTTTCCTTTAATTTTTCTATGTTTAACTTTGTTAGCCTAAGTTCTTTACTATACATTTCATCTATATATTCCTTCCATCTCTCTTGGATCTTTCCTGCGTCAACTATTATCTTACCCGCCTTATCTCTAACTGCTATCGTAGACCTCCCTTTCTTACTTCCCGATAAAGATTTAACTTTTCTATACAGTTCGCCAATTTCACCCTTCCTCTGCAAACTTTCCTTATCCTCGCACTGCGTTTTCCACCATGCTTCTTTTGCTTTATTTGTTGCCCGCCTCAATTTATTTTTTAATTCTTTGTACTTCATTTTGCCTAACTCTGTATTGACATTCTTCCATTTTCTCCGCTCATCCAGCTTTGTAATCATCTCATCCGTGATCCATGGTTTCCTAGTCCTTGTAGCGTTAACGGTTCCAATAGTGTCTTTTGCGGCTTTCGACAACTCTTTCTTGATACTTTCCCATTTTTCTTCGATAGTACTTGGCTCTTTACCATCCTCAATTATTTCCTCTACCACCTGTTGGTACTCCTTCCTTTTCAAACCATTTAATACTTCTACATCCCTTTTCTAACCCGCCGCCCCTGCCTTATCTTTTTGAAACGGACGCTACATTTCATAACAACTAAATTGTGGTCTGATTCCGCATCCGCTCCCGGGAAGCTGTGCGAATTTATCACACTCTTCCTAAACCTGTGTCTGAAAAGGATATAATCTAGCTGATACCTTTCTGAGTCACCTGGCATTATCCATGTATACCTGCCTCTTTTGCGGTGTCTAAACCAAGTGTTGGTGATGACTAACCCCTGTCTCCTGCAGAACTCAACTGCTTTATCCCCGCGGTCATTCCTTGTGCCTAAACCGTAGTCCCCGACCTCATCACCATCTCTTCCTTTGCCCACCGTCGCATTCCAATCCCCCACCACTATCACATGTTTCCCTGCGGGAACACATGGGATTATGTCCTCTAATTGATCGTATATCCTATCGACCTCTTCTTCCTCATGGTTTCTCGGTGGCATGTATGCCTGAATAATAACCAAGCTCGTCGGTTCTGCTTTTATCTCTACTAGTAATAATCTATCCATTAGCTGCCCCATTTTGACTACGCTTCTTCCTACCTCTTCATTTAATACTATGGCAACCCCTCGTTGGCTCCCGTCCCCGCCGCTGTATATTATTCTATAATTATCACTCCAGTAATGCCCGCTATCCTCCCATCTCACCTGGCATAGACCTAAAATATCTGTTTTTCCCTTTCCATCTCTCGCTTAGTACTCTCCAGTTTCCTTGTCCTCATCATTGTCCTAACATTCCACGTTCCTATTCTAACTAATTTGGTCTTCTTCTCCTGCGTCTTCTGTCCTGCTGCTGCTGGTTTTCCCTTGCAAGAATTTCGTGGGATGACGATCGTGGAAGCCTTGCCTCCCCCGCTGCCGGGCACGACACACGGCCGATTGGGCCGAGCCCCGTAGTTGCCAGGACTCATATTGTTTTGTCCATCATTTAAATCTTGGGAATGATAATTGAGGTGGTTTCCCGTTGCCTTCCTCAATAGTGTTTTTAACGTGACACCATCACTTACTGGCCGCCCCACTGGGGTCAGACGCCATTGCAGACGCCTCACTGAGGAACAGACGCTGCGTGGACTACCTTTTGCCTGGCTCCTAACCTTCGACCTGTCTGGCATGGGTGACCCTACCAGGAGCAATTATTATTACTCCCACCAGCACAGCTTTAGGGGTCAGCGGAACGCACAAGCCCTTCCACCACGTCAGGGTTGTAGTCGGGGGAGGGATATATATATTTATATATATTAATACATACATATATATACATATGCACACACATGTAAATATGAATATGTAAGTCCGTTCGCGCGCACACATACACACACACACGGTCCCAAAAGCGGGGATATTATATTCTCCCATAACCCGCTACTCGTTCCACGCAATAACTTTCCGTTGGGAATCTCACAACAATGGCATTCCCAGATTACGCAACAATCGAGCCATAACGGGAAGCATCATCTCACCCCCCCTCCCCAGAATAAACTCGCTCCTCCGCAGGAAGGAAAGGCTCAGCCGTTGGTTGCCTTGGTTTCGTTTCCCTCCCCCTCCCCTCTTCCTTCCACCCCCTCCCCGCCCACTCCACTCCATTCTCCCTCCATATTTGAGAGCTCTCTCACCCAATTTTAATTTCCGCCTCGCTCCATCCCCTTCGAACGTCATAGCAACCAATTGAACATTGGCACTTGGCGCTCTCAAACGGCGGCGCCACACGCGACGAACACACGGCGTGGGTGGAAATTGGGGGGGGGAAAGGGGGGGTGGGAGGGAAAGGGGGGGGGCGAGGCAAGTGTTGCGGAACAATGATAAGTATTTGACGACGACCGGGGCTATCGATAACAGCTATGAGGCGGTAGGCATAATCCATAATTAGTATGGCTTCTCAAAGTTAATATATTGTATTTATGAAGCTGTCACAAACATAAAAATGCTATTCGAATGTATGATTAACCAATAAGAGGTCTACTTAATCACTGCTCTGTGCAGTCCATGGGTGAAAGTAGTGTTTTCATGAAATTAATTCGACTTGCAATTTCCACCGAAACATTTTGAGGTCTCCTGAGCACGTGTTTGCCATTTTCCGTACAATTCCTGCTTGGGTGTCAGTGATGTGTTTAGTGGGCGGTAATACAACTGAAAACCAATCACTCGTGCAGCAAGTGATCCACAATTGGTGTACATAGATGAATGAATTTCATCCTAAACCGAATTTATGAAGGAGACCTATTTCGCATTTTTTCAGTCTGTAAAATTTCGTTCCCCAAAAAAGTAAAACTATTTTCTTATTAAAAAAAACGAACCACCGTGAAGCACCGCGTACATTTTCTTTTAAGCATACGAAAGAATTGAGGTGCCAAGCTCTAGTTTTTTGCCTTCTTATTTTAGTATTAAATTGGAAGCAACACGGTCAAAGTAGTAGTAGGAATATAAGGAGAAGAACTGCACTAGGAAAAGAGGCTTTCACAAGGAGGAGGGAATTGAGGATAGGGACGTTGAGTAAGGATGTTAAGAAAAGGCTCATGAAAACTTCGATTTGGAGCGTGGTTATGCACGGCGCGGAAACGTTGTCACTGAAGCAGGAGGATAGGAGGCTTTTGAAATGTGGGTGTGGAGAAGAATGGAGAAGGTGAAATGGACGGAAAGGAAAACAAATGTGGAAGTACTTGGTATTGTGGTGGGCGAGAAGGGTAGAGGTTTGTTGGGAGAAATCCTATGGAGGCAGGAAAATTGCATGAAGGGGGTATTGACCGGCAGTGGGATGTTGAAGACTGTGATAGAGGGGAGAATGTTGGGCAAAAGAGGAAAGGGAAGGAACAGGATGGGGATGTTAGACGGGATGAAGGGAGGAAGAAAGTACTCAGAGATGAAGAGGGGTTTGATGTAGAGTAGGATGTTGGGTTGTGTTTTGTTAGGAGAGACAAGGGAATTGCCGCTGTACCGTTTGTGGCTTGAGTCCATCAAAAACCTATCTCAAGCGCCAGATTACCGATAGTAATAATAATAAGGTACTAGCGTGAGACGAACCATTTCACAAATAAAGTATTAAATATTCTAATTACCTTCACAATTTACCATATTTCCAAAGAAATCTTTGTTATGCGTTGTATTATGCACGACTCACTCATCCAGGTTCGAACCCCGCTCGAGGCGATTTATTCGCTTAAATTAAAATACTTTGTAACTTCCACACAAATTTTTATTCGTACTACCGGTTTCAACGCTTTGGCGTCATCATCAGGTACCTCGCGATGCGATTTATTTTCTCGAATGCTAAATTTCCCCCATCTATGAAAGAAGTTGAGAGAACGGTTTAGAGGTGTCCCGCACGCGGTCCATTTCCTTTCGGGCTAACTCTTCAATGAAACGTCTTGCATCCAGTGAATTCTCGCCAATTTCTGTGCCATCTATTACGAATCGCATGCCTTTGTCCTCTTTTGGCTTTCCACACTCTATGTTTGTCCCATTCCTGCACACAACTTGAATATCTTCTGCAATATGAGAGTCACAGAGTGTAAAATGAGGCGTAGAGAGGTTTTCCGTCTTGTTAATGTTAAGGCAATAGACGGGAATATGGGTTGTAAACAGGAACAATTGGAACTATACATTTTTGAAGATTTCCTGGAGGCAAACTCGTTCCCATCATTTTCAAATTCAATCGCAGACCCAGTTTTGCAACACACACAATGCACACAAAATGCTTCCAATAAAAAGGTTCCGCCTCCTTTCGGATGGGCTCGTAATTCAGCATTACCTTATAATTATGCAACGCGACATTCTCATATTTGGCAGGCTTTCCTTATTCTTTATATTCAGTTCCCGCTTTCTGTAGGTTGTACCGTAGAAGATGGTATCGCGGATACTGCTCTGAAATCTTCATTTCCACGCAGGGCCTCTCCTGATGTTAAAAAAATAGAATGCGTGTTTATATTCTTTTCGAGTGAATTTCTGGAATTTAATTCACTCTCCTAAGGTGGTGGAGGGGAGGAGAAACCGTTGCCATGGGAACAGTAGGAGCAGCTGGGTTTCCGTAGTGTGGCGTCGGGGGTTCCGCTTCTTCGGCAGAGTGCGATGGGGGGGGGAGAGAGGGAAGCCGGGGGTGAGGGACCCTTGCGCTGAGGGTTGAGTGCATATTCGTCTGCACGGCCCTGCGATCGAACACGCCTTGGACTGACGACGGGAGACATTTTGCCGAAGAATGGGGCCTTCGCACTCAACCGATTCTTGCGAAATAATGCGTACGTTCGCGTCTCTATTTAAGATAACGCTCTTTGCCATTGAAAATTGTTGAAGGAATGATACGTTAGTGTTGAGTTTCCCTATCAAAGGAAATAAATAACGTAACGATTTATAGATTCTATAAAGAAGGAATCGGAGCTGACTAAAGATGGTCTTGGAAACGCAGATTTGAGATTCTGTCGTGAATTCATGGCAAGTGTGGGAAATTCGGAAGTTAAGGTGAAGAGATGCCTTTATTTACTTCCAGCGAGATTTCTCTTTTTTCTAGCCGCGGTCGAATCGCCCCGACCGCCACCGGAAGAGGGCCTAACGCGTGATGAGGGCGAAAGGTCACTCCGAGGTCTGGGGGCTCGCCTGATCGCACGTGGTCACCCTCGGGCTCCATCGAATCGATTCCAGGGACGAAAGGAATCCTTCGCGAGACCTCGGCATTTACACAGCGTTCCGATTTGCGAAAGAGAGCATTAGAGGGACGACCGAGATGCAACGGGAATCGGTATGGGTGTGCGAGTGAACTAAAAGGTCACGGGTTCGAATTGCCCCCCTCCGGCTCGGACACCTAACTTATGACGCCGTGAGTGGGGGGCGGAGGCCGGCGGCTGTTTCTTGCCCGGCCTCCCATCGACGGCGACCTGGAGGCGGCTCACCGGAGCGGAGGGGCCGTGTCACGCGTCATCGTCATCTTTGGCGCCCCAGTGGATTAAAGTTCTGTTTTGGTTTGATATGCAAGTATCTTTGTGCGCCAAGTGTGGTAGCCCCGCCCCTGAGAAACGTAATTGGCCGAAAGAGGCTCATATCCAGGGGCACGCGGGTCACCAAGCGGCGTTGGAAGTCAAATGCGCTACGCTTGGGGAGGACTCTCTCCTGTTTGACATCAATTATTTTCTTCTTCAGTTCTTCACACTGCCTGCCCGCCTTCATATTACAAAGAGGCGGGACATGTTACAGAAAGACAGTTTTACAAGCCCCGACTTACTACGGTAGATCAGATCACGTGCGTACAATCAGAAAGATAGATAGTAGAACGGATAGATTTAATGTGTCATTTTTTCCTCGTACAGTTAGAGATCAAAATAGATATGACAGCAATCTCAAAGGAGATAATTATAATTTGCAGTTTATCTATTTTGTCCATATCCTGCATGTCATTTTGAAAATAACAGACCCATCTATTTAACTTTCCTGCAGCATGATTTGAATTTAAGTATCCTGTTATTAAATATTGTTGCATTTAAGTACTTTCTTTCGTACTTTTCTAGTGCTTTATCAAACTAACATTTGGGTAAAGGTGGCATATTTGGAGTTTTGACTGCATAGCCGGTGACCTGACACCCCCCGCCAAACGCCCTTGCGGGGTATGGTGTCGATGTAGATGTTGCAATTTTAGGTGATAGGCAGCTTCTTAAGTTGACCCGAGGTGTTCCCCCGGGGAAGAGCATCCGAACACAGAAGTATGGTTAGGTGTCTCATTGGGGTGTTTGGATGTGGCACATGGCAGGGCCCATTATTCGAAAGGGGAGGGGGGGGGGGAAGTTTGAAATAAGGAGACACGGGCATGGGGGGGCATCTTGTGGGGAGGCGAGTAGTGGCGTGTCCGGCGATACCAGGGTGTCTCGCACCCCTGTGCCTCTGGATTTCGACTCACGCCATCGGTACTGGACCAGAGGAGAGAACACCTCGAAAAACTAGTAACGTTGTGATTCCACTGAAAATTTAATGCGATACGACCCAATTTTCGAAGTTCAACGTCATCTTCAGGTTGATGGGAGTTTACGTAAGCTAAACATCAAAGCAAGCCTTGGACTCAGCCCGCTTGAGCGGTACGGGAACACGGTGAAAGCATCGAAGAGCCGAGATTAAATGCGAAGGACACTTGGTCTTCCAAGTTTTAATTGGTTCAAATAAACATGAATCACGAGCTAACTGAACGTTGATCCGGGAAAAGAATATCCCATCGTTCAATAAATCCCGGGACTAACTTAGAAAACAACATTTGTTCGCAAAATTCATTTTCATTAATCAGCATCATCGCCTTCAAGGGCAATACAATATTTCAAATGCTTTTCTAACTTTCCGATACCATGCTAGCAAAGCGATTTGTCCTTATCCTCAAAATAAGCATCTGTTGCAGCGATGACTTCCTCATTCGAGCCAAATCTTATTTTCCCTGGGGCATCTTTTTGAGATCAGTAAACATCCAGTAGTCGCTGGGGGCTTGATCTGGAGAGAGTGCATATGGTGGGTGGGGAAGCAGACTGAAGCCCAACTCGTTCAATTTGGCCGTTGTT
The DNA here is from genome assembly GCF_022747635.1 of Hetaerina americana. Lineage (NCBI taxonomy): Eukaryota > Metazoa > Arthropoda > Insecta > Odonata > Calopterygidae > Hetaerina > Hetaerina americana. Next base: position 7,088,441 of record NW_027286764.1, read on the forward strand.
TTCATTGATTTCATTGGCACGGTGCATTGTCTTGAAGAAAGATGGTTTTTTTCTTCTTCGTGTGAGGTCTTTTTTTACGACTTCGTCCTTCAAAAGCACCAATTGCTCATTCTAATATCCGCTATTGATAGATTTTCCCTTTTCAAGGCAGTCGATGTAAAATATACTTCGCTCATCCAAAAATAATATCCCGTTCAATAAGTCCCCGGACATATTGAATGATGGGTTACATGCTTTGACACACTACAAACGGTTTTGAAATCACGTTACTAATCACACTATATTTATTTCCTGTGCTTTGGGCAATCTAAAGTCTCTATAGTCTACAGGTGCGGTCATCGCGCAGCAATTCAGGATCAACGGAGAATTTCACATTTATTTACGTTGAGTCCTACAGCAAAAAGAAGAGATTGGTTTTAAGGAACCCATTGACAAACTCACTTAGAAGTATTTGGCCAATTTAAATTTAAAAAAATGAATTGGCCGATTTGGCCAATTCATTTGTTAAAATTTGGCTCGGGCTAATTCCACCTATTGCAATGAATATATATATGCACACATATCGTATGTATGCAAGGACAGTTACTATGGCAATTACGGTAATTAATATTTCTTCAAACTGTCGCACATCTCTACATATATACCTTCTTATATTTATAATGACATGTGCATGGTGAGCACACCGTTTTCCTCGTACGTAATAAATTACATAAAATATTTAATTATTCATATTTCTATATTCCAATGCTATTTCCATGACGTGGTTTTGCATTTATTTTTCTTTTAACATATCTTTATGACGGTGACTGCACATAAGAAACTCACTCTCTTTCGCTAAATTTGTGCCATACCGCCCTTTTTCTTGGATAATTCTTTCACCCCCCCCCCACCTTATCTGCAGATTTTCACGCCATGCATCTTCTGCTTCCTGAGAATCCTAATCCTTCTCGCCTTGAGGGTCAACATTTCAACAACATTCACCCGCGAGTACTTTCTAGGTGTTCTCTCTCTCTCAAACCATTCTACTCCTCTCATTAGTATTTCTCTTAAGTGGCGAATCGACTCCAATTATTTCCTACAGCGTGACCGAATCAGCACAGCACGCCCCTCCCATAATTACCCCGGTGACTTGCAAGGTACTTTAATAAAATACATAAATAAATACCCTACAAATAGAGTAAGCGTAAAACTCGTTTCCTCCGTTTCTGTGATGGTATCAGAGCTGCATCCATCCATCCATTAATAAAACCTTTACTGATCTGTTCACGGTATTTCTCAGTTGTATCCACTGAAAGAATACCAACTTTTACAGCATCCCAAATAAGCAAGACGGATTGTTCCAGGAACAGCACTTTCAATGTCCCCACGCACATAAGATATAATTGCGGTACAAAAATTTTCGGCATAATCGGCGGCCACCTGTCACATTTATCTTCGTCATTAAGTCGACGGGGTCGCTAAAATGGCGACGTGACGTGGTCGGTCGGCAGAGAACCTCTCCCTGCGATGTATCGAAAACGCCGACTGATTGAAAAATCGAACAGATTATTTCTGATTACGATTTCGGCAATTCATAATGTATGGATTAATTTAATCGAATCAGCGGGAATACAAATTTATCGTTGAACCGATTCAACCTTTCCACATTCGATTCGAACTATCTCCTTCGTTCCGTCGAGAGAGAGGACCAGGGCCGCCGCCCCGAGAATTCGATGCGGGGGACTTCAATCGGCGAGCCCACCACGTGCAGGAGAGCACCTCGTGTTCCGCTCAGCACCGCCGTCGCCCACCCCTCTTCCCACGCAAATCACGGCCCCCGGATGACTCCCCACCCTACTCGGGGGCGCGCCTGTTCGACGGGAAGCGAGGGGGGCGGGTGGAGGAAGGCAAACAGGGGGTGGGGGAAGCGGGGGTCGCCGCATATTTTCCACTCTAGGGACGATTTCACTCATCCGATATCGCCCCCCTTCCCCCCCCCCTGCATCTCCGGCAATTCCCGCCCCCTTCCACACCACCCCCCGCCCCAAACTATTCCCCGGCGGAGCGAAAACTTCGGGTTACAATTGGGCGTAGTTATGCAACCGTCAATTTATCAATGGATGCTACTCTTCAACAGTGTCCTACTTTACTTGAGATCCAACAAGTTACACCACGGAAGAGCGTTCTCTGATCAATTTCACGATCGATTTGTTTATTTCTTACGAAATAATTGAAGTTTCGACTCGACAAAACTGTAGTGATTCTGAAGTAAGACAAACTTGGTATTCCATTAAATACATTTTTTGCAAAAGAAAATGTGAATAATAATAAACTTTTAAGGAACACTGATTTTTATTTTTAAAAACGACCGCTTTCGTAGAGTAGTCGACATCATCAAGTACAATGAAAATTTTTTTAAATACAAATCAGTGGAACTTACAAAGCTATTATTTATTATTCACTCCTCATTATGAAGTTCTATCAAGTTGAGCCGAAAAACTTCATAATTTATTTGCAGTCAGTTTCCGCACGACGTACTCTCGCACCTGCTAAATATTTATTTCTCCACAATCTTGCCGGCGGCGGTGTAACGCCCTCGCCGGCCAACCCAGAAGTCCCGGGTTCGATTCTTGCCAACGTGGGTTTTTCTCCATCTAAGACATGGGTGGTGGTGGAACGAATTGGCTCAAATTTCGTAATTGTCTTCAATGTTAAGTTTAGATGATCCCTTTAGGGAAAGGAGAATATATAGTCTGAATCTCGCCCAACTGCAGAAGTTAAATAAAATACATAAATAAATAAATCTAGTCGAATAATGAACTTCAAGTGATGAGGGCAACAAGGTTCCTTCCTGATCGTTCTCGGTTTGCATTTGAGTTCATACCTTAAGGAGGGGGAAAGGAGGGGGAGGGTGAGTCATAAGGGAGGATATGGGAGGGGAAGAAAAAGTGGAAAAATATTATGAAAAATCCATCAAATAACGTGCTAATTTGTATGCATACAGTACGAAGACTTGATTCAAAACAAGGGTTAATTCACCTAATAAATTAGTTATTTGCTATGCGAAACTGGAGAATAAAAAGTAACCACAATCATTTATGCGACAGGCCTTCACCGCAAGAAGACAGGCTATGCAGAATTGAAAACGTAAGAAGGGAAAATTCTACTGTCTCATCCCCATGCAACTCATGGTCTCCGCTTCCCAAATACATAGATTTTTGCTATCTATGTATAACCCTACAGTTGCTATCCCGCATTGCCCGCGGGAAGAAGGAGTCCTTGAATCAGCTAGTTCTGGCATATATTTCCAGCATTATATATTCATGATCCAAGCGACCAATGTACGTTGGATTGCGAACAATTTGCAAGATCTCGGCGCTGAAAATTCGGGTTTGAATTTATTTAGTAAGTTTAACCAAACATTGAATCTTCTTTCTCCAAATAATTCCCACCCCAACCCCATAAGCATCTGTGTGGCGCTTTTCATTTCATCGCAACAGTTATTAACGAAACGGGTTGCCCGGCGTTGAGTCTTCTCAATTACCCGATTGAGGCCTTCGCCTTTCCCGAATGAGGCCTTGAACCACGGTTTCATTGAATTTGCATCCTACGCAGTCATATGCGTCCAAAGATTCGCATCGAAATCCGCATCGAAATTTTCTCATAATCATCGCGACTTCCTACCAAAGACGATGTACTCTCATCCCAGCTTGCAGGGTATGATGCACGTAGAAGCACGTTCGCTCACTCGCTAACCCTTGAATCCGAGGATTGGTTGAGAGATTGCCGCAACCGTTCTCGGCCCTCCCCGTGGACCAACGATGGCCCCACTCTTATTTCTCTCGGCTCTCCATGACCCCCTCAAATCGATCCCTTCACACTCCGACGAGTGGACCTTCCATTTTCCATTCCATCGCCATGCCAACGAGAAGGTTCTCCCAAGGTGTGTGCCCATCCCATCACACGTTCGTTCTTCTCTTTTTATCGCTCCGCCTTCTTTCTTCGTTGTCTGGTCCCTCAAATTCATCTTCAGCATCCGCCTTCAGCATCAGATTTTAAAGACTTCAATTTTCTTCCGAAAATGACGATATAATGCAAATTAAGCCGCAGATGACCCAGTTACATTAAGAGTTTTTAAATTACAACTTCCCTGTTGATTCCCATCAGTTTAGTTTGTCACTCGTAGCGGATTCCTTCTCGTGGAATCACGCCCAGCCCGTGGACCCAACAGCCAATTCTTCACTCACAGGGCGCCCGCCATTTGTGACGCGGGCGAAGGCTATTCTGTGTTGGTCTCTGTCGCTCCACGACCTGGAGCGATCGATGATTTGGGTGGTGCTGGATCGCGAAGGAGTTGAGGACAGGTCTCGGTGATTCACATCCCATATTCGCGGTGAGTGATGAGGAGGGTGGGTGGGGGAAGTCCGGGGAGGGGAGGGATGCATGTTTGGGGGTGGCGTAAGGAGGGGGGTGCTGGTTTCGAGAGGCCGGTCAGTGAGAGTTCTCGTGCCCCTTTGGAGAGGATGATTGTCGGGGGGGAGATGAGATGATGGTGATTTCGGTTCTCCTTCCAAGGTGAACCCGTGAGTGGAGGGGGTGCGGGAGGGAGGGGCCCATCGTAATGCTGGGGGTTGATTCTGGTGGATGAGGAAAAGCATTGAACTCGTGACGTCACGAGAAATCGGAAAGCTCTTCACCCCAGAGAGTGAATTTTTTCATTTCAATGTTTTTTTTCTCGTGAGACGCGTCTTAAGAGAAAATTAAGTCGACATACTTGGATACCTTGTTTAAATCTTTCGCAATCAACCTCATCTTTTCCCACCATACATTTTCTTCAACTCCCTCGCAACATTCCCGTGTTCATTCGGATAACGCATGCGTCTAATGACTGGCTATTTTTTCGCGCGAGCACGCTCGTGATTCTGGGTCACCGCAATCATCACCGTCGTTGCTCAGCAACCCCAAGATTGCTTCGATTCGCAACTTTCCCATGGCCTACACGCCTTCGTGTTTCTCCGTGCTTACACATTGAGCCACTGCTTATTTCATGTACCCATTTTCTCCTCCGAGTCTTACTTTCTACAGCTCTTTCCGTTCAGAAACATCATCGGCAGTCAATCTATTAAAGGTCAATTTTTGACGGTCCCCAACAACTGCTCGGTGTTAATTTTCTCATAATCTTACCCTGTTTTACCAGCGTTGTTTCCTCCCTCCGTTCCTCATATAAGTATATCCACACTTGTCTGCAGGACATCAAAAAGCCTGTCGTCTTCCTTCCTCTCTCCCGATCACACGAATTTTCCTTTCTACTTCACGACCACTAAGCATCCCCTTTATGCACCTCTCCTCGAATTTCGCCAGCCAACTCCTTCTCTTTCCCTTCCCTCTATCTCATTAACTCTGCTATTTGCAGGCATTCAAAAGCCTAAAAATATACGCTTATATTCTTGCTTCGAATACCAGATTTCCGATCGATATACGCACATAGTGCTACGCTCGACATTAGTCTATAATAATATTTTAGCATTATATCGGAAGGGACAATATAAATTCACCTGTGTGCAGTAGTGATTTTTAGGGAAGGCGACCGACAGCTGAGTTGATTTGTGCTATTAGGGATGGATGGGAAAGAATGAAGGGTGGAGAGAAGAAACCCGGCGTCGGCATTAGCCTACTCTTATCAAGAGGCACCAAGGGGTCCACAGTTTAACGTCCCATTGGGCGGACGGCGTACTCACTCAAAGTGCTCTTCACAAAGCACCTCAAGTAGGGATCGGGATACCACTGAAAAATATCTGTCGTCTCCAGGATTCAATTCCCTTACGAATATGTACGACTCCACAAATAAATCCAACTTTAAAAGAGTGAAGCCCGAAGTCAAAGTTTTCCCTTTACGCCTTTATTTATCGTTCCCATCGCATCAATTCCCTTCTCGCTAATTCATATTACAAGCATTACTCCTCCTAATTCCCCTGCCACTACAACCATTTCTCTCAAGAATACTGTCAAAATATGTGAATTTCACCACCGAATATTTTCGCATAATACTCACCATTGATACTTTTTCCTTCTTCAAGATAGTCAATGAAAATTATGCCGAAAAACCGACGCCATGAACTTGCCTGCAGATGTAACGGTCTTTGCCTTCTTTGGAGGCGGTTCTCCCTTTTGAATCCATTGTTTTGATTGTTCTTTTGCTTTGGATGTGAAGTAATGGACCAATGTTTCATCCATGGTTATGATAGAGTGCAAACATTCTCCTTTGTTGCTGTGAAACTTTTCAATTGAAACATCTTCACGACACTGATTTTGCTCGAGTGAGAGCAAACCCATCTTGCACACAGCTTTCTCATGTCCAAAATTTCAGTTAATACACAACGCACCACACTTTTTGAAATGCCAACTATATCTGCTAGCTCGCGGACTTTCAGTCGACCATCATACAGTATCACTTTGTGGATTGTCTTCACTATTTCTGGAGTCGTCACCTCATTTGGTCGACCAATGCGATGCTCGTCTTGAGAGCTCGTACGGCCTCGTTTAAACTCTGCCGCCCAATATTTTAATGCTGTAAACGAAAGAGCAGACTCACCCAGAGTAGAATCCAGTTCAACTTTTATATTGGTTGGGCTGAGGCATTTCAAATAAAAGTATTGTATCACATAACGATGACCAATTTTCTCTGTTTTCACAAGTTCATTGAAAACTATTGATCCTAAACAACCTGGCGTATTTAAGTTAAAACATATGCTTTATAAATCGCATACTTTCTAAAGAAGTTATATTTTTTAAATAACTACCGCCATCTCTAGGTCAGGCCGGGCACTTCTGGGACCAACCTCGTAGTCACACCAAATAAAAAGTGTGAGGAAAAGGCCAATTAGTATACTTCTTTCATTGGAGATGAATTTCCACGCAGTCTAGCCTGATGGCGTCGAGTGCCATATTGTGTACCCAAACCGATGATCCTCTTAGTTATCATTTGCCCTACTCTCTATCCTTTTGTTGATAATCCTGAGAACAACTTTAGCTGCGTGGGAAATCAAACTTATCGTTCTATAGTCCTTACATTATGTAGCCTTTACCTTTTTCGGATTAGGAGCTAAAACTGATCTTACGATGCCTTCCAGCCAGATTCCTCCCACATAAATGCTACGGATCAGTCCATAAATTCTCTTCCTCCCACGTTCTCCTATATCTTTAAGTAGTTTTGCGGGAATCTTATCCACCTTATTTGATTTCAATTCCTTGTATGACCTTTCTATGCCAAGCATTCCAACCAAGGGATGCAGCTAAGCCAAAGGGGAGAATAGGGGGTGGGGGGCCGAGACGTCTCCAATTTTGTCTTTTTTCAACCGCACATGCCTTCGCTTTCGAAGTCTTTTCTTCTTTATTTTTCATTAGAATTCGAAGAAAAAATCCGCCTCCCCCTTCCCGCACTCCTCCACGAATTTTTTTTTTCAAATATTTTTCCTTGCCAAAGCAATCAATCCACTGACTGACCTTGGGTCCCGAGAGCAGCTTTCGCCCCCATGATAATTCTCGCTCAATCTTGGCCTCTTCGTTTTTCTCCCTCATCGACGTTAATTACATTCGCGCCCATGTGTCGCCCAGGCGACGACCACGTAACGCTAAACAATAATCAGACATCCCTAAAGATTAAGTTGAATTTCATAAACATCCCTATGGAGCGAAATTAACGAGAGCATTTCATTACACTGACACCGCACACATTGATCAGGACAGTCGAGACTGCGCCTCAAAAACGGTACAAGAACCCGAAGCGTTACGCAGCAAACATTTCCGTCGAAATTATTTTCAATTTTATTTCTTATTTCTAGTTTCATTAAAATTTATTAATGGCATTACATGCCGAGGCGTCACGAAAAATCAATGATCTGCAAATGGTCTCCGCGACCTTAATTGCACTGCCACTGTGGGCCCTTGTGTCTTCGCGAGGGCACAAACTGGTCAAATGCCCTTCGGAGAAAATTTTACTAGCATCGAATCCGACATGTAGATTTGGAAATCGATTGATCTGCGGAATAGAATCCATGGCAGATTTGCGGTCGGTACACTCTCGGCCAGTAAACTATCATACCCCAAGGTATATCTAATAAATTTCCCACTTTCATTCTCTTCTTCTTTGTCTCCTTGAGTCGACGGCCAATTAAAGAGCTCGACCGCCTTACAAGTCTGGCTTTTTCTGTTCCCCACCAACATCCAATCCTCCCTCCAGCCTTTCCGATGCTTCTTTTGCCATTTCTTCCGCACATGCGTGGATGGATGGAGGCTTAGCCCGCTGCCTAGCCTCGCGCACCCAACCGCCCAACCCTTTCTCGCAGGCGTGTGCTCTGGTGCGAGCCGTGGGTTGTTTCCGAGCATCAGGGACGGCAGTGGACTGCGGGGGCGGCGACCCTCCAGTCAATACCCTACTGAAAGGTAGTCGTTGTACCCTGGCAGCTCTGGACGTTTGCCAATGGGTACCCGGCCGCCTTGACCGGAGGGTTTTAATGCTCCAACTCATGAAGCTGCGATCGTGCTCCGAGTGGGCGATTCGCTTTCGTTTATGACACGCCCCGTCGAGGTTTCCTTGAAAACCGCTCCAGAGGGGAGGAGGGAGGGAGGGGTTGGAATAATGTGCGGTGGTTTGCGAGGGGGGAGGGATGGTCCTCTTCTCTTTGTTTTCTTTTTTCAGTTTTAGTGAGAGGGTGGGACGGGTGATTGTGTGTGTTTTGTTTTAATGGCCACGAGAGTGAGTTCGTGGAACCAGGGGTAGTTGGGAGTTTTAAAAAGTTCGCCACCAATGGTGCAAGGGACCTCCGAAGCAAAAAAAACACCCAATTTCAAAAAAGAATAAAGATGGGAACAAAAATCGCCGTGGCGTGTTTATCGGAAAGTGCCGCTTTGGGAATGGACCGCGAGGGCGTGGATGGGGCAGGTGGAAGAGCGGCCGTGGTTTCCGCGAAACGTCGGTGCGGGGGCATCTAGTGGCCATCCGGGCGATGAGCGCATAAAACGCCTCACTAAACCCACTCGGCGGAACTTGATTGGCGCGCCCCGTCATTTCATGCGGGACGACTCGAGGATAATTACATCGATCTCAGCCGAATTCGTAAACAGATTCCCAACCAGGACACGTGGGATCGTTGCCGGGGAAACTGGGTCCAAGTGCATGCAATGCCGCCGGAAAGTGATCGGGCAAGAAGCTTGTGGCGATATTGGCAGGGGTACTCGTATGTAGATCCGAGACGTGACCCCGCCGTGACGAGGGCGGAAGAGAATTAAGGGCACTCCGGAAGCGGGGTGGCACAAGATAGAACGGTTTAAAAAACAAAAGAAAATATAAACTGTGGATAAAAACATTTTTATCAAGGTAAAAGTCAATTTTGAAAATGGATTTTACCTCTTTAACAACAAAAAGTATCCAAAATTTGGAAAAACCACCGTATTAATGGTTCGGTTGTCTGGTGTGTCCCCGGATTGATCAGGCGTTGATATTGGTGGCAAGGCACCGATAAACTCGGCACCAGATCCCAATAATCCTAACTATCGTCATAAGGATTTAAATTGGATGGTGACCTTAACACCCGCCGCCACACGCCCTTGCGGCGGCTTGCGGGGTATTATGTAGATGTAGAGTTGAAATCCTAAGTACCATTATGCATGTATGTATGTATGCCCTGTAAACATATGCAACATCAACATTTTTTCACGGGTTGGTAATCGTATGTATACGCATAATATCAGGTGCCCTGCGGGGAATGGATGATTCTTGAGCTTAAGGTCACTGAAAGTGTATTTTGCGGTCGAAATATGAATCAACATTTTTTTGCACGAGTAGCTCACTAATAATTTGCAATGCAAAATCAAAACTGGTCCACAGGGCAAGAAAACAGGTACGAGGACTCTGCGTCAATATGGAGGTCATGAATTCTGGATGTCCGCACCTAGGCAACACCACGTTGGGAAACAATCCTAGGTATTTCTCGGTGCCGGTGCTGGTTCGGGGAGCCAATGAGGGGGGAGGGCCTCAGAAAGGACTCATGACGTCATGCCAGGCTACAAGATAGCTCTCCGCCCACAATGCACCGCACGCGCGACTCCAGAATACCGACTTCCGATCCAAACGCGGCGTAACCGGTTGCTACACTTGTTCCGTAATGACGTCCCTCTCACTTCTGACACCACATACGCTCTCTTACATCAACTAGAAGTACTTAAAGGAACTAGTGAGCGGGAAACGAGCCATATGTCATAAGAAATACCTCGAGAATGAGGCCGCATAGCCACAATAACCCCGTGACCAAGTTTACGGGGCGCTGTTTCTATTTATTCAATTCTGAAAAGGATTCAACGGAGGATTGCCTTTTCAACACGAGTGTATTTATTTACTCTACTCTTCACTCTCCCACTCCATCTCTCTCCGATACATTTGAACTCACAATCGATATTAAGAAAAGGGTTGTCGTTAAGGAAAGAGTAGCCGTCGACCTGATTGACGGCCGACCAACTTCGAGCGAGCCCTCGAATTGCTATTTCGACAGAATCGACTCGGCTAGTGCTGGAGATTAACGCAATGCTTGGTTACATGAAGTTGAAGCTTGACATTGGCTTCAAGAATCAGTTCTATTATCAGTTATTTAAATTAACCGTAATTCGCGTCACTTTCGGAGATTGCTTGTGACGGATCCAGCGCTGTTACTAATCAAAATATGTCGTTGATAAAATTCTCAAGACTAAAAAGGAGAGTTGACCTGGACTTCGATTCTTTATAAATCAACGATTTTTGAGTAGTGTACATTGTTTGTATTAAAAGTATCGGAAAACATTTCTGTAGATATTGCTAATGCCATGCCTCTCATTACTCTTCGAAGTTCATCCCATGAGTGTCAACAACACCCTTGTGCCAGCTGCTTTACCACAACTCGAGGACTCCCACGTAGGCGGATTCCGGGTAAGGGAACTTCAGGGTACGCGTCCAAGCTTCTTTGACGGCTTGACTTAGGGTCCCATGGAGGTGTCCTTTGATGGATAGTGGATTTCACTTTTGGTAATAGGAGAGCCTGCTGGAACCAAGTCGGGTATTAAAGGGGGTTGGGGAATCGTCGCGATGTCGTTGCAGAATGTCTTCGCAAGCAGACACTCGGCTCTGCTCTTTGTCTTCTGTCCGAAGACCTTCGGAACGAGTTTTTAGCGCAGATCTTTTGCATCGCCAAATTTTCAGTGATCATGGTGTGCACTGTAATCTTATCAATGTCTATATGATTTGCGATCAAGCGCACACTTAACCGACGGTCTGAATTCACCACTTCACGCTCAAGTCTAGAAAAATGGTTACCCATACTTTTTATTCAATATTTGTACTTAGTGAAAGAGCGGGATCGCTCGTATTATAGCCTCATACCAAGAATACACGCTGATTGTAATGAATATGAAATATTCCAGAATATTAAAATTATTGCAACTTTCTTTACTATCGACACCCGAAAATTCACTTGATAGTGGTCCAGCGGCCATCTGTACCTATGCATCTCGTTGGTGACATGTACTCGATGGTATATACATACATTGCATTGGTGCTTATGTGAGTACTACCGATAGAGAAAGTGAAATCAGTTTCCTATTCTCTTTGGTATCAAGGCGTGCAAAATCAAATCACAATTATTTACTTCCGCGTTTATTTTCCTATCGTTGAAATAGTATATACAATATCAATGAATTACGCATGTAATCCTCTCCATATGATAGTACATGGTATGCCTATGTAGCTCATTTTAAAAGACCTAAGATACATATGCTTGCAACACACCAATTTTCGGGATTATTCCCTCACCCTTACGGCAACTGCCAGGGATTCGTCCCTACCCCCGTTGGGGGGGTAGTCAGGAGTTCCCTTTTACCGTGAGTATTCGGCGGTTAATGCTCTCATTAATAATGCATGCCGATGTCAGCAGGAGAAGAACGAAATGAGGGAACTGTTCTCCATCTGCCCATCCCACCTTCCCTTCCATAACTCCTCTCCCCCCCCCCCCGACCTGCCTGATTCGCCTCAATGACTCCGCCCTCGCCTGGAATCGAAGGATCCAGGGATTCCCCTTAACAAGAGGAGGAAAAGTCCGCAACGCCGTGACACCCCCCTCCAAACTTGGCGTCGAGTCGTCCCATTGTCCTCCACGAGGACGTTTGCCGACGGCGGAAATGGCACCCTCCGGTCATTGGCACTGCCAATAATTCTCGGTAAAACTAGGAGTGTACGCATCAACCCCGAGGTGTGAATGAATCAGCACGTGTCGTGGACAAAGGAGGGTTTGGTTATTATTGCGGCATAGAGGGCGCATTGGTGCGCTCCCACCCATTGTTGGCAGCCATTATATGCTTCTCTGATATTCTCCGGAGGTCCATCCATCGTCCGATGTTCTTTAATATCGTAAGTTTCGCGTGGTGACATCCTCTACTTGCTGGCTGTGATACACTACAAGCAAGGAGACAATCAACATACGTATGCTCAACATTTGAAGATAAGATGTTGCGGAACCAAATGATTTGATCTCTGAATTAGATCGAATAATTGTTTTGCAAACGTCCATATTCCAAACATTCAACAATTAGGGATCCTTTACGTGGTTTGAAAAATTCTCATGCTTATCCATGGCGTTCTACCTGACGTTGAATCACGTTTTGAAAAATGTACGGTCACAGTTGTAACGCAAAAATAAATATCATTGTTTCTAACATATCTTGTAGTTCAAAATTCTCGGATAACGGTGATACATTGATGGGTAATCGTGACGACATCCGTTTAATACATATCGATCAATAAATACTATCGACTATTTTGAGAGACATAGTAAGTGATCTTAAATAATTAAAAATTGGAAAGACGGGTCTATATACCCGCGGATATCCTAGGAGTGGTGCATCTCCGTGTTTTTTGAGTTGAGCCAATCACATAATCCTTGCTAACAGTTTTGATTTGTATCGGAATGTAAACGCGCTGAAATTTTTTATCCAGTGAATTCTCGCTGTTGCAAGATTTTCGTTGATTTCAATGTGTTATACATTATTTTTCAATCTCACTTGCTATGTTCAGTGAATATTTTGAAAACTGAGTCTTTGGTGTGAAATGCTTATCACATATTCTTCGATATTTGTTTTGGTTTCATTCAGATCTTTCAGGGCACGATACGACATTAGAGTGTTGCAACTATTACCGTGAATAATATCACTGATTATGACAGGTACACTCACTTGAATGTGAACCAGTATGAATGGTTTTACCGTCCCACCTAAAAATTAGGAAAATTGAGTTTAAGTTATCTCAGGAATAAAATCTTAAAATAGAATAGGATAAATATTAGGATTAAATCATAAAATTGAATAAATGTGACGTAAATAGTAAAATTAAAGACATGTGATGGGTAAATGTGACGAAAAAGTGAAGGAACGATGCTTTCTTGCCCTAGTCAGGCCCCACCTAGAGTATGCTGCCAGTATATGGGATCCTCAAGAGTTAAATTTAATTTTGGAATTGGATCGAGTTCAGTAGAGGGGGGCTGGATTTGTCAAAAATTGTTATGACCAACGCAGTAGCGTAAATACTTTACTAGAAAATTTAGGCTGGGATTCCCTTACACAGCGGCGTTTACAATATAGATTAAACCTATTAAAAACATTTAAAGATGGGTCCTTTTCCGATGACATCAAGAACATAATACGAACTCCAACGTATTACGGGCGGAGGGATCACGAATATAAGATTAGAGAGATTGACTGCAAGACAGACAGGTTTAAATGGTAATTTTTTCCAAGAACAATAAGAGACCAGTATGCTTGTAATCGAAATCCCCCAGGAGTCGGCTCGACATAATAAGTATTAACCTACAAGGTAGCGACTGCGCATGGTTATACTAGTATATTTATATATATATATATATATATATATATTTTTTTTTTTTTTTTTTTTTTTTTTTTGCAGTTTCCCCCCACCTTTCCCCATCCATTTGAAAAACCCTAACCCCCTCATCCCTTACCCTTTCCTCCTGGTGCTGCACCTTCTGCCACACACCTTTTTGGTGGCTCGCAGGGTATTGATGTAGATGTAGATGTATCTGTCGATACAATCATTCACTGCTTATTAGAGCACTAATTACTAGTGTATGTAATTCCAGATGATTTCAAGTGGGACATCTGGTCATATTCAAGAAGTTCTCTCGGGTTTCCCACCGGGTCAGGTTGCAGTACACCGACGTTTCGAAGGCTGACTCTGCCATCGTCTTCACCCTGAAGACGATGGCAGAGTCAGCCTTCGAAACGTCGGTGTACTGCAACCTGACCCGGTGGGAAACCCGAGAGAACTTCTTGAATACCATACGCCGGGAAAACCTGAGATCCTTCATCTGGTCATATTGTTCTCGTAGGAGGTTTTTTAGATAAATACTCCTTTAGATATGAACACATTCACATAAATAGTGTAGTGGTTTCAAAAGGTCGTTGAATAGCTGAATTAAAAAGTCTAATAATAATTAGTCATCACAACTGCACGGTTATAGATAGCAAAAATTCCACTTGTCGCCCACGGCGTCTAGGGAAAAATTAGTTTTACTAAAATGCATGCACTTTCGCTAACTTCGTGTGTTATGTTGTGAAATCCCTACTCGCATGACCGCATGGGAATGTAATTAAAGACTACAGTGCTCTTTACAGTATTGCTTGCCCTGCTTTGTTTTTGTCAAGATTCTCCTTCCATCCCTCTCATATCTTTCTGTTGGAGGGGGGGGGGGGTGGACGCCGTCCGCTGCCAGCTTCCTACGGTGTTTCACATTCCCTAGCTGCGACTTGGGGGGCGGGGGGGCCATTAGCTGCATGCCCATGTTATAACAGAGTTTCCAGAATTCGCTTTTTTCTAATAGCTTTTCAATTATAATTTGCACGTTATTGAATAGATTTTTACTACATTTGTAGGTGCATGTGCAGGTAAACGAGGGTAATCCCAAAAGTATCCAATCCAACAAAGAAAACACATAAATTTTGAAAAAAAGATGTATTCATATTTCAACATAATGTCCATTCAGCTCTATACACTTTTCCCAGCGATGTTTATTAAGTCCGATACCCTTTCTACAATAGGAACTGTCTCGCTCCTCAAAATATCCATTAACTGCCGACATCGCTTCTTCACGGTTGGAAAATCTTTGACCACCGAGCTATTTTTTCAAGTTTACGAACAGAAAATAATCCAAGAGGGATAAATCTGTCGAATACGGTGCATGAGGTAGCAATTCAAACTTTAATTCATGAATTTTGGCCATTGTAATAACGGATTCGTGAGCTGGTGCAATGTCTTGATGAAACAACGCTTTCTTTTTAGCCAAATGCGGCCGCTTTTGCTTGATTTCTTCGCTCAAACGAAGCTATAAGTTCGCATAATACACGACGTTGATATTTTTTCCTTTTTCAAGATTGTCAATGAAAATTATCCCACACGCATCCCAAAAAACCGACGCCACGACCTTACCAGCAGAAGAAATGGTCTTTGCCTTCTTTGAAGCCGACTCTCCCTTTTGAATCCACTGTTTTGATTATTCTTTTGTCTCGAGTGTGAAGTCATGTTTCATCCATGGTTATGAAACGGCGCCAAAATTCTGCTCTGTTGCTTTGAAACTTTGCTAAATACTCAATTGAAACATCTTCACGACACTGGTCTTGCTCGAGTGTAAGCAAACGCAGCACCCATCGTGCACACAGCTTTTTATGTCCAAATTTTCAGTTAATATGCGACATACCGACTCACACCATTCATTTTTGAATAGTCTGCCAGCTCGCGCACTTTCAATTGACGATCATCCAGCATCACTTCGAGGATTTTCATCACCGTTTCTGGAGACGTCACCTCATTTGGTCGATCAATGCGATTCTCGTCTTGAGAGCTCGAACGGCCTCGTTTAAACTCTGCCGCCCAATATTTTACTGTTGTAAACGAAGGAGCAGACTCACCCAGAGTGGAATCCAGTTCAGCTTTTATATTGGTTGGGCTGAGGCATTTTAAATAAAAGTATTGTATCATATAACGATAACCTATATTCTCAATTTTCACTGAAAACGTTCACAATTGATTGTCGCCAAACAAATACTAAATAATGTATCGTCTTCAAACTTGAAAAATATGCTTTATAGATTGCTTACTTTGTAAAACAGTGATATTTACAAGCAACTACCGCCATCTCTAGGTCAGGCCGGGTACGTCTGCTGGGCCCACCCTCATTCTATTGGGACAGACCTTTGACGTCCACAGGCACGCGTGTACTTTGGACGCGCTCACATTTCCCTTCGCATCATACGCAATCTAATAAGGTGTCATTCGCGAAAACAACTGGGATGATAGGAATTGGCGCCATTTGGTCACGGGTGGGTGGAATTTCTTCGTTGGTTAGGGGAAATTTTCGAAAGATTAAGTTGCTTAGTTTGCAAAGAAAATTGACCTTTCAAAAAAAATTGTTGCCCTTTAATATTAAGTCCAAGAATCCAACTTCCCAAAAAGGTAACTGCGAAGCATGGAGAAGCTAATTTAATTATATCAATATTGATAATATTATACCCGTCGATTATTTTTATATTTGTGATCTAGAATTTTGAGATGTACTGGGATAATGTAAAATAATGAAAGAATCCTATGTTATAGTATAATGTTAATTATGATTAAGGACTCGAACAGCAGTAGTAGTAGTGTTTAGGGGAGGCGACCGACAGCTGAAGTCATTTGCGCCATTAAGAATAGACGGGAAAGGAGGAAGGGTGGAGGGAAACCCGGCTTCGGCATTAGCCTACTCTTTACGAAAGGTGCCAAGGGGTCCGCAGTTTAACGTCCCACCCGACGGACGGCGTACTCACTCAAAGTGCCCTCCACAAAGCAACTCAAGTAGGGATCGAGATACCTCTGAAAAATATCCGTCGTCTCCTGGATTCGATCCGGGTGAGAAGACAGGACGTTAACCACCGCACCATCCCGACCGCCAGATTTAGAGAGATATTGAGGGCTGGACGGTTAGATATGGTGCAGAGTTTTACGAAAATATGTAACGATTTAGATCCATTGGAAACTTACAATTTTTCGGCTTTGAATTGACCTCAGCTCATGTTCTGTGATAGCGATGAATGGAAGCCACGTTATGGCCAATAGTTCCCTCAATCTAATCTCTGATCTGACTGATCTCAATACACAATCTTGCGTTTCCTCGTCCCTGATGTTATCCAAAGCGGTCATTGCCATCATTAGCGTACAATTCCAGGGACATTTAAGCAATAGCTCATCTTAAATTGGATAATTGACAGCTCCGATTGTCATTTTTTCCATCACATAATTAATGCCCTAATCGCTCCCGCGTCATTTGCAGACCGGGCGAAGTAATACCTTGTATCTAAAGGTGCGTGAGTACAGCATTAAAAATCGGAGGCGATTATGAAGCAAATTGATTAATAATTCTCTTATTAGAAGTCTGCACGGACCTGCTTGAATACAGCCAAAGATGTAGCTGTCAGGATGCAACATACGTAGAAATCCAAATTTTGAGGAGGGGAGACTTCGAAATTGCTATCGAACGGCAATGTAAGGTGCGATTCGCAATATATTAAAATAAATGTATCACAACGTGGACTCTAAAGTAACAATAGCATCATTTAGAGAGGAGGTCAATTTGGTCATCTTCCGGTGCACCAGTTCGAACGATAGTCACGCCACTTGCTTCCGCGAAGATGCCGAGCGATATGATTGGCGGTAGAGATTCGTTTACATGGCCGGTGACCGAAAAAGGGACTACTATTAACGACCAAGGCAGGAATGGAAATCCCCGTGATTACCCCCTTTCCGCCAATCCCGAATTGATGCCCAGCATTTGGCAGGGTGCGGCAGGGGATGTAGCCAACGAGCGGTCGTCGGATCACACCTTGGTCGTTTTCTCCCCATAAGGGGGGGGGGGCATGTTGTGAGGGACGCGTCGGGAGGGAAAACCAGCGCATACGAATCACTCGCTCTGCATTCGTCGCACGACCGAGGGAATCGTGGCGGAATTATGAAGGTGGAGTCACGGTGGCCATAGTAAATAGATATCTAAGGCCAATTTCATTTCGGGTCGGAGGTCATCGTGTAAAGCCAGAGATGATCCTCCTCTCGCAGACATCCGGAATGCCTTAGAAAAACTTGGATAGGTCTAATAGAGCGTGCACGCCTTCCTTGGGGGGGGGAGGGCAGAGGTCAAATTCACAAAATCGAAACTGCCTTCTTTAATTGCTCCCTTCACGTTGGCGCTCAAAGTGAAAACAGTGGACCTCAGTACATTTTTGTCCTTAATTGTACGATAAAAAAATTTACGTGTAACATTTTGGTCAAAAAATAAAGTGTTGAAGATTGTTCCCACTTGTATTTTGTTCAACCCCAAATAGAGATTTTTCTGGCTGATTTCGTAGATGTCCCCTTGATCCCACTTTGAAGTTTCATTTCAGTAATTTAAAGTCAAGAACGAGTTTGGTTTTGTTAATTCTTTTGCGTTCAAACTAATGTATCCTTTTTTGATTATTATCAGAAATTAATTATTACTAAACAAAAGCCATGGTTAAATTGGTAAAATCGTCGTGCGTTAAGAAATACAATATATATATGTACATTCCAGAGGGTGGATTTCGCCGATAACGATATTATTTTCATTCCATAAAAAAACAAAGGAAGTTGCGTGAAAAAATAATCATGTTTCGATCAGATCGGCAGTTTTGGACTCGTCGCTGATTCCGATTCCCAAACTATTAAATACGCGCGAAGACTCAAAGAGCAAGAGAAATGGGGGAAATGGTGCGAGTCTGTCCAAAGGCGGCTCGTTACCTCATTAATTCCGTCGATCGCATTTCCGCTCGGAATCCAGGCATGGGGATTCCTCGTAAGCTTCGACCACAAAGCGAATCCGACCGAGGGAGAGCAGGAGGGGGGGAGGGGAGGGATGGTGAAATGGGAAAGACGCCGAAGCAGACCGCTAGAGACGGCGAGAGAGTTGAGTGAGCGGGTGCCCCGGAACACCTCCCGACCCGACCTCCCCCCCCATTCCTCCTCCTCCCGCCCTCCGCAGCCGGCACTTTCACTCTCGACAATCGCACACGCGGCATTCGCCATCTATTTCAGCTCATACGCACACACATCGACACTCGCTTTTCGATTCCATTTCGGCGGGTGTTTGTGTTTATATATATATATATATATATATATATATATATATATATATGTATATATATATGTATATATATATATATATATATATACACATATATATATATATATATATATATATATATATATATACATATATATATGTATATATATATACATATATATGTGTATATATATATATATATGTATATATATATGTATATATATATATACATATATATGTATATGTATATATATATGTGGGTCGCGGTATTCCAGGGAGTAGAGCGTTGGACTACTGACCGAAGGGTCCCGGGTTCGATTCCCGGGCAAGGTACTCTGGCCACCTGCAGCTCCACCCAAGCTATGTGATTTTTCAGGTACCAGGTCTTCCTGGGAAACCATAACCGGCACAGGGAAAGGAACTGGCCCCCCTACCCTGATGTGTGAATTTCACACGGCGTCGGGCTTAGTACTGTGTGATCTCTGCCATCACCTACCAATTCAACCTTTGGGTTGATGACTGTGTTTATGGTTATGGTTATATATATATATATATATATATATATATATATATATATATATATATATATATATATGTATATATATATATGTATATATATATATACATATATATATATATATATATATATATATATATATATATATATACATATATATATATATACATATATATATATATATATATGTGTGTGTGTGTGTGTGTGTTAAATTAAATACATATACACGTACGTATGTATACGTACACACACATGCATGTGGACTCTAATCGATTCCCTGTCCCGGCTGTTGCTCCAAGCCCCCGCCCACGAACATGTGATACGCCTCTCTTCGCCTTGTTTGGCGTTTCCTCTCTGGACCGGTCAACCTGCCCTCCCCCCCTGGCTCCGTCCCTCAGGTGGGTGGGGGGTCGACCGCCGAGCGGGACGGGGTCGGCCTCCCCTCGCGACTGCTCGGCGGGCGGCGGAGGTGGAATGGGAGGCACACCGCACACACACTCCGGAGGCCCGTGACTTGCCGCTTCGAGCGAAAGCCCCTGCCTCATTAGTCGCTTCCCTTCATCGCGTACGCACATTCGCCATCGGCGTCTGTCTCTTCTTTCACTCTGCAGCCGCGACAAATATATCTGCGCTCACTATTCGCAAGTAGAATTCGTACGTAAGGCATCAAATCTCCGTTATCACGGTCGGCACTCGGCACTACATACGAAGGACGCTTATTTTTGAATAATTGACTCATTTTCATATCGCTGTCCTATGACTAACAAGTCATATAGTCTAAATAAACTTCCAAATAAATTTCTTTCGTCAAATTCGCCCTTGATACCTCTTGGTACACACAAGATTAACGGCTATGACCATAATGTAGAACTTGATTCGGCATTTTGAAGCATGGGAAGTCTCGCATTACAAATTGCGTCGTGTAAAACAACAGAATACGCGGAAAAATGCGCGAATACATGAACCGTTGCATATCGATGTTCTTTCGAGGCGAATTACGAATTGCGACGAATTCTTTTGCGCTATATTTGTTTTTTCCGCTCTCGAGACGGCGCCAAAAGGTCGGAATTAATGAGCTATTTAATCTATCATCTGGCGTCATTTAAGTTAAGTTCGTTGATAGCGAGATTTTAGATGACTTTATTTCTGATGAAATATCACTTAATCGAAGGTATTATTTTATAAATACAATTGGGTGATCACGGGACCAGGTCGATAGTTTATTTTCCAACGAAAGGTAAAGGATTCATCAGTAAGTTTCAAGCAACTGATTGCTCTCTCACTTTCAGGGTCAATTCCTCCCGCACCATCCTCAGGAAACTGCCCTGCCCCCCTCTGAACACACTTCATAGTCAGACTCTCCTCCTACCTCCTCTACTTCTGCAATTAGTGTATCCGTATCCCCAAAAATAAAGGAAATTACTGCACAGTTTTAATAGATGATCAAGGACTACTCAGGTGGACGCTATGCACCGAAGATTGTTTTACGTGAACGGTTGCGTAAAATTAATCACAAGGAAACGTACTTTATCGCCAAGGAGTAGGAGGGATTCGTTGGAAAATAAACTACGTTGGATGATGGTGATCTTCGGAGAAGAAATAAAGTAGAGCACAAGTTTTGTATTTAAAGAATCGGTTGCAATTATTTCCTGAAATTTGCGTGAAGTACTGAATTTAGACCGTCGGTTGAGTGTGCTCACGATCGCAGATCGTATTATTTGCGTTGATAAGATGACAGTGCACACACCGTTGTCACTGCAAATTTGGCGATGGGAAATATGTGCAAGAAACTCGTCTTCCCGAAGGTCTCCGGTCGGACGAACAGAAGAGCACAGTCGAATGTCTGTCTGCTTTCGAAGACTTTTTTCAACGTCATCGCGACGATTCCCCAACCCCCTTACAGTCCCGACATGGCACCAGCAGACTATTTCCTCCTATACCCAAAAGTGAACTCCTCCCTAAAAGGAGACCACCATGGGACCCTAAGTGCCGCCAAAGAAGCTTGGAAGCGTACCTTCAAGGACCTTCCGGAATCCACCAACCAGGGAGCCTTCGAGTCGTGGAGAAGCCGCTCTGGCAAAAGAGCGTCGACGCTCAAGGGATGTACTTGGAAGAATATTGAGTCACTGCAGTAATATCGGAAAACACATCTGCGTGAATATTACTATTTACATCTTTCTCTTTACATGGTTTGTATAAAATCTACATTAGACAGCTCATAAAATCTACATGGTTTGTTACCCCCTGAATTGTCCACTAAGTTCACGTATCCGGAAAGTGTTATAGGATGAAATGGGTGACGTAATTAGGGAAAGAGATGCCTGTCGAAAAGAGCATTCGCAAGAAGTGAAAGCGTAACGTAACTAAATAGGTAAAAACTTCAAGAAAAGATCAAGCAGACGTCTTAATATGGAACATAAGTAGTACTGCATGCATTATAGATCTAGTGCTAGCGGCAGGGGATGAGCGGAAGTTTGTAGAATGGGCAGTGTGGAGGATGGAGAACGTGCTGATCTGGAAGGAGAGGAAAGAAAATGAGAAGTTTTAAATGCGGTGGGAGAGGAGAGAGAGTGTGTGCTGCTGGAAAAAGGCGGAGAATGGGATTCAGGGCCGGGCAAATGGGCGGGGGAGGGAGGAGCGGCGATGGAGGGAGAGGCCGCGGCGGCGGGATGTCCAAAGAAGGCAGAATTGGATGGAGCGAGGGGTGGGATATGGTTGGGATGGCGGGGGGGGGGGCGATGATAACAATAAAAGGAAAGGAGGGAGGCGTTTTTCATGGGTATGGCAAGGAGGGTGGACTGGGTTTAAGTTGCCTGGAGGGAGGAAGCGCAGACAAGTGCTGTAAATCTACAAGGGCCCTCCAAACCCTTACACTTATTGCATATTAACTTGGCCTTGATAAAGACAACACTTCATTTACAACTCTATTGTTGATAAGAAATGAGCTCTTACGGCTAGTAATATTGAATGAATGTAAAACTCCAATAGCCGTAAACAGTTTACCTTTCTAAACAAAGTACAAATGAAATTAGTTGGCTAGCGCCACCAGTCAAAAAGGGGTGAAAGGTAAAAAAGGAGAGGATAAGAAAAGTGAATACGAATACGCGTATGTTGTCGTGGCGATTACCCTTCAGTACGCTGAAGAGGGCTACTTTGTGGCCGAAATACGCGTATTCGTATTCACCTTTCATATCCTCTCCTTTTTACCTTTTACCCCTTTTTGACTTGTGGCGCTAGCCAACTAATTTCATTTGTACTTTGTTTAGAAAGGTAAACTGTTTACGGCTATTGGAGTTTTACATTCATTCAATACAACTCTATTATTTTTACTTACAGGTTGTCATGGCAATCGAAAACAACTGCTTCCTTTAGTAAACAATACTAGGTGTTGCACCAGATTTTTATTGTTTGTACCACCGTCAGACAGACTAAAAATGACGTATTTATTCCAAACTTAGTAACTTGGGTAGGTTGCTATACTATAATAACAAAATAAACTGCCAAGGCACGAGGACATTTTAAGATTCAGCTCAACAGTGCTGACGTATACATATATGTACAATTAATAATGGAACATTTACGGAATATAAATCACATTATCCCACGTAATATATTCCGATGTCACTGCCGTTGTACTTCTCTTTTTGCACGAATATTACTAATTTAACCTGGCCTGTTGACTCTCACTCCTAGTAGTAGTAGTTTTGAGGGGAGGCGACCGACAGCTAAGGTCATTTGCGCCATAGGGGATGGACAGGAAAGGATGAAGGGTGGAGAGAAACCCGGCGTCGGCATTAGCCTACTCTTTACGAAAGGCACCAAGGGGTCCGCATCTTAACGTCCCATCCGACGGACGCCGTACTCACTCAAAGTGCCCTCCACAAAGCACCTCAAGTAGGGATCGAGATACCTCTGAAAAATATTCAACCTCTCACTCCTGTTGACTCTAACTTCAGGTTAGGCAGCAATGATGAGATAAGGGAAATACACTCCAGAACAGATAGAAACAAATTTATTTATTTATTTATTTATTTATTTATTCAGTATAAGTCCGAAAACAGCACATTTTGGCCTTTACATCGAACTATTAACAACGATAACAATGTCACATTAACAAACACCCAAGTCCTAGATGGAGGGAAACTCACCCAGGCGGGAATCGAACCCGCGACCCTTGGAATGGCAGACGAGGACGTTAACCCGCCGCCACCGGGGCCGGCCATATTCGTTCTTTCTTTCCCCGGAAAATTGGGAATCGTAATAGCAGAAATCGAAGTCATTATAAAAATATAAAAGACATAGGATCGTCAGGACAGCATGAAACGCTGCGTCGACATGAAGTATACTCGCAGGTGTGCATGGGTGTGTTTATGCTAGTTGATGGTATACGTCTTTGCATTCATGTAACTCAAAAGGTTTTTACATGAATATATACGCCTCAGTAACCGGACATAGGCATTAATTTATATGGTTTTATTCTCTTTCACGGGTGGTGACCTAACACCCCCCGCCACATACCCTTGCGATGGCTTGCGAGGCGTTGTGTGAATGTAGATGAACTCCAGTTTTATGATTATTTGTAATTCCGGGAAAAAACCTTTATTGTTTTAGAATCTTCACCGGCAAAATCGTTTAAGGATCTTTAACTTCAATAAATGACACTTAAATGGAATTAAACTAATGTTGTTTTCTGAGTATTTTGAAATTCATCAAGAACAAAATGCTTTCGTTTTTAATTTTAAACATCACATCCTTATTAATTGCTAACAAACACAGCGGACAGATTGTCACAGGATATTTCATGAATTTTGCTGTATATTTTTGGTAGGGATATGGTCCGCACCACCTTCGATCCGTGAATTTCACACGAATCGAAGTTTATGTAGTTCGGAATGAGTACCGACGTCACCCACTAACACCAAACTCCGCACTAATAACTTTGGATGGGTATAATGTGCTAACGGTCATTTCAATAATATGACTACTTATTGGCAACCCGTATCCGTTTCCTCGTCCCTGCAATATTCTTGAATTTTTGTATTTTCAATCATATTGTTGGGCAAAAATTATCATCATCATCGGACGAGAGAAGATGGATCAGTTCACGTATTCGTGAATTATTAAGGAGAAATATGAGCGAAGTAGTTGGTCCAGATTGTAAAGAACGGCATGTTGAGGAAGAACCATGAAGACGTGAATTTATGGGAAGAGCATTGGCTGAAGACGCAAACGGAATTTGAGTAGAGAGTGTAAAATGAATAATGGCGCTGTCTGACTTCGAACGCTGATCTTCGAAGCAAGAGATTATAAGAGGACTTTGGGAGAAGGATGAAGAAGAATGGAGAAATTGAATTGGGTGCAGAGCATGACTGACGAAATAGTTTCCTTGAGTTGGGAGAAGAGAGGAAACTGTTGGGGAAATCCGAAGAAGTGAAAAATAGAGAAGCCTGAGAGAATGTGGGAAGAGAGCGAGCGAGTGATGTATGTAGGTAGCCGAGATGGACGGGGGAACGTAAGGCGAGCGGGGAACCGAGGACAGGTTTCTCGGGATTCGTAAGGGAAGGACGAAGAACAGAAGAAGGAAACAGTAAAGGCAAACGAGTAGTTTTCGCGATGCGCAAAGAATAATAGATCTGAGGGCGAGTACAAAAATGTACCTTATTAGGCAGAATGCGAATGATGGAGGAAGCTGGGCCCGGGTTGAGCTCTGCCCAAAACCTATGAGAAGACAACCCTTTCGGTTTCAATCTTCAAGCAGCCGTTTCCGCATCGTCACTATTCATCGGAAATTCGCCTCTGCGATGACCTTGAATTATTCTACCCTGCGATATGTCCTCTTCCAGTTGTAGAAGCATTATCGCCATAATGGACGACGCCTCGTCTATTCAGATGACGCCGTTAGCAGGGCTCGCCCTTCCTGTCCTAACGTGACCCGCGCAAGTCTTACCCCCCCTTCGACCACGACAAAGGCCCTCGGAAAGACGAGAGATTATACCCTCAACTAACCGCTTCCGCACCACCCCTCTCTTCTCACCCCTCCCCCTCCAGAAAAGGGTGGGGGTGGTTGCACGAATGGGGGCCCTCTTCCTCACACAAACTCTATCCCGCGCGCTTCGTCCCCAAGCGGGGAGTTTCATAATTCGGAATCCGCCTTTCGCAACGCACGCATTAATAATCCCGCCACACCCCGCCGGGGGCAGGCGGCAGCGGGCACAAAGGGGTCTCTGGGGGCGATGGGACAATTACGTCCACTCTCGCAGCGATGCGCTGTGACGTGGGGGGGGGGGGGACCCCAGTCCATGCACGGGAAGGAAGAAGGAACGGAGCTTAGAGCTCTCCATAGCGCGGTCGCGAACTCGACGCGACGCCTCTCGTTACGTTACCACTTATGCGTTACGTTCGCGTTGGCCATGCATTTTCATTCGAAAAAGTCCATCGCGTTGAAAAACCAACATCCTCAGGCGTTCCTTTGTGGAACTTGTGCACACTATGGGCATCGACATCTACACAATAACCCGCAAAAGCGTGTGGCGGGAGGTGGTAGGTCACCAGCCATGCGCAATCCCAATTATGTTCCCTCTTCATAAATATTAGTTTGATCATGCACTCGAAAAATATCAATCGCACGAAAGGATGTGCTAATCATGCAACAATATTCAATCACGGGATTCGAATATTCAAATCATGCTGTAGAAGTGTTAAAAAGATGGGTCTATTAAAAAAAAAGAAATAACACGCAGGATATCGACAAAACATATTCACTACCAATCCGCATCATCTCCTGCTCGATTGCTGTCGTATATATTTTGAACTCTAATGGCACGAGGAAAAATCGGCATTTTAAATTTATCCGTTCTACAATAAATCTCCCTGATTTTGCGCACGTGATCTGATCCACCATAGTAAGTCTGGGCCAGTAGTATATCCTTAAAATCCTCAGATACGTGACCTGCCTCAACTTTACGCAATGACTCTAAACTGTATTCAAACCTGCGGTCAACTGGTGGCTCCAATTACAATCAATCAAATAGTGTCGTGACACTGCTAGCTTGTACATTAACAACTTTTCATAACTCTAGCTGTTGCACGTTTGCACTCATTCCAGCTCCAAAATCAAACCTACTTCATGAGGGTCCCAAGCACTTGCAGCATACTCAAAGTGGGGCCTAACTCACGTGAAATAACAAAGCTCCTTGGCCCTCTCATTACAATTCCCAAGTATCCTTTTTATGAATCCAGACTTTTTATTTGCTATTTCGCAAATTTTACGAATGCGTTTACCCCAGGACATATCCGTGACACCCCAGTGTTCTGCCGATTCCACGAGTGTGACGTTTGTTCACTGTATACGAGGAAGAAGTTCGTAGTGTAAGCGTTTTAGGGTGATATATTATGGTTATAATGTTCGCAAGGTCTATCATCAGCTCTGCAATCCGAAGATTGATTGAGCACATCCCTCAACTAAAGTTAAGTCCTAGCGGTCTTCCCGTTTACATCCATCTCTCCACTTGGCCCGTGAGTGTTTGACCCCTGTTCTCCCTCACGGCACCTTCTTCCCTTTTAACATATGTAGTTATGACGATTTCACTCTCTCAATCGTATTCACAACACATTTGATTCCTCTACACCTTCTTCTACCTGATCGTGCTCCATATACACTTGTCCTTCTCGGCGCTTACGTGAATATACTCGTGCTCGACCATATTTCATTTTACTTGTCTCCATTTAAACTTCAACATCCGTCCCCAACAAAAGTTTTCCAGCATTTTAATAATTGCAGGGCCCGTACAATAAGTATCGGTACTCGTCCCAAAAATCAAAATTTATTGCAGCTATCATTACAATTGCTTAATAATCTTCGAAATACATTCCTCCTGCATCGATACACTTAGTTCGGCAAGTTTGCCACTCGTCAAAAGCCCGCTGGAAGTCGGTTTCCGGAATACTGCTGAGAGCCTTTGTCGTCGCCGCTTTAACCGCCTCGATGGAGTCGAACCGATATCCTTTGATCTCCTTTTGAGCTATCCTTTGAGGTAATAACGTTGTCGAGAAAATCTTCATCTTCCTGGACGCAGTCCAAAATTTCTTGCGAAATTACCACCCGCGAAAGTTTTTGTTCTTCGCTCAAGACCTTCGGCACCAGCTTCGCGCACACGTTCCTCATCGCAAGATCCTCTGCTACAATGGCGTGGACGGTTCGGACTGAGAGGCCGGTCTCCTCACTGATAAGGGGTAATGGTTGAACGCCTGTCAGAATCACTTTGGCCACCTAAGCATCGGCTCAAGCGGTCGTCGGGCATCCGACGCGACGCTCGTCTTCGGCGAGCTCCCGGCCTTCCTTAAACATTTTGTGCCACTCACTAACTCTTGTGCGGCTTAAGTATCGTCCCCATAAGCCTGTTTAATGAGTTCAAGGGTCCCCGACGCGGATTTCCCGAGTTTAACGCAAAACTTCATAGCGTAGCGTTGCTCGACGGTGCGCTCTATGCTGGCGTGACGACACCACAAACAATCACATGTCGCAAAAATCCACCTCCTGTCTCAACTCATGCCCGGAGGCGACTGAACTAAAGTTCGCCTGAGTGGTGGGGGACCCCTCTACCGAGCCAACCGGTCGGAACCCCATCCACCGCTCCGTTGAGGCTACAGCGAACCAGTGCCGATACATACGATATTGTACGGACCCTGTATGTGGTCTGCTTGTCCAATAGTACATTCGATCAATGCATGTTTTGTCAACTATAAGTAATTTCACTGATTCAATAATATGTGTAGTAATAGCCTTAGCCCGTCTATGGCATCGCGCGCAACGTAGACCGTATTTAAGCAAATAGAACTTAAATAGCCAAGAGCGGCACCCACGGGAACTCATTTCCCCGACAATACTATATACCCATCCTCGCCTCGAATCCTCCTCCCGCCGTCGGGATTAAAAGGCGAAAGGAGGAAATGGACACGAATTGAAATTGAAGTCGGGGTTTCCACTCCTTCTCGGTTATTTCCCGCATTTCCCCTTCTTTCACTTTTTCCAATCCCCCGTAGCGCGACGGCGCCCCTGGCCGTTGCAGTCCTTTCTTTTCTTCCGTCTCGGGAAAACCTTCGCGCCACTCGCGTGATTTCGCTGCGAAAGCACATTGAAGCCCTTAAAACCTGATGGGGATTGGAAATTGGAATCGGATTAAAATAACAAACGTTTGATTTTGTTTCTCACCCTCAGACGTACGAGAGACTGCCATTATGTAGGCTTTCTTTGTAATTTTTTTTCTGAAATTACGTGTTTCTCTTTCAATTTTCAAAATTCCGGTATATTTATTAGTATTTTTAATCGTCCGTGATTCGATATGGAATTATTATCGAGGTATCCAACCTCGATATCTTCTCCCGTACGATGAGGGAGAGCGATCGAGAGAGAATCAAGCGGAGATTTCATCGCCCCCCCACGCCCGGCAATTTCGTCCCTTCCACCGTGGGAGCGTCTCAAGAAACCCTCGGCGCGCAATTGCCTTCGCAGATCGCCTCTCCCGCTTCGGCGGCGGACAATGAGACTGGTGGATACTATCGCGGGGAAAGGGGAAGTCTAGTAAGCGAAGGGGGAAGCGGAAAAAGTCGACTGCCATGAATGATCGATTTAATCGACTGGTATTTAAAATCGACCGGACAAGGAAAACGAATCATGGGCCTACACACTTAAGGCAATCTTCATAATAGGAGCGGTGGTGGAGCTTAAATCAAATTAATTCATCTCCGAGAATATTTTAATATTTACCTGTTAACTAAATAAGTTATCACGTTGTTCCACTTGGCAACAGTTGACTATGAAGGACCCGAGTCCCCCTCAGAGTGTTCTGTAAGTCGGCATGAATTGCCTTTTCTTTCACACCTTTCCATACCAAGTATTTAATCACTGATAGAATCTCAATTTTTCCCATCTTCACTATTCAGTCCAAGGGAACAATCATAGAGAGACGTCGGAACCACAGATTTCTTCCCAGAGCACTGACGTGTTACGTGTTTACTCACAAAGGATTACCTATTACTACGCGGAAAATTCGTTGCCCTATCGCCGACATCTGGTGGTGATTCTACTCTCGTAAATGAAATTAATGCTCGAATGAGATGACAAAGAGCGTTCCATAAATAACGCGAATATGAGCTAATTAGAAAGAATTTTATTGATTCGTCTATATCAATGTTATCCCCTTTAAAATAGTCCCCATTTTATATTATACACTCATACCAGCGCTTTTTCCAATCCTCTAAACACTTCTGGGATTCCATCTCCGGTATAGCATTCAGCGATGCGTTTTACATTTCATCTACGCTCGTAAAACGACACCTCTCTTTTTAAGGTTCTGTTATTTTTTGAGAACAGAAAAAAACTTCCACGAAGCCATGCCTAGCAAATATGGAAGATGATAAACCATTGCAGCGCTTTTTTTGGCCAAAAATTTACGAAAAAGCAGTGAGCTTTGTTACAGGTGCCAAATTGTGGTGCCCATTAATTGTTTCGCCACATATATATATATATAAGGGCGTGTTTTTAGCATTGATTCGCGCAAGCGGCGTTGAACTTGTAAGTAGTACTCTTCATTGATGCTTTGACCTTGTGGCGCATTAAGCCGTACGCTGTGCACTGTGCGAATTTTAAAAATTCCACTTCATTTTTAGAACACACCTCGTATAAATAGAAGCTACACTGTTCACCAGTCCAATCATGGATCAGCTGTGGATAATATTCGAGTGGTCAGTAGGCAGGGACAGCGACGGTTTCTTCGGCTCTTTAATTATTTCGTATTCGGCCGGAAATCGATGCAGGACTCGATCAGGAGTGGGTTTCGCGACAGGCGCACGGAAGGACGCCTTCCCAGGGGACTCCTGCTTGCGAGTCACCTCGGGGTGAGGGCGCTCGCCTATCGAGTCGATTTTCAATTCACATGCCTTGCAAATCAGGAGAGAATTAACGATTCCTCGGCACAACAATCTGTTCGTCCCCCAGGACAAATACGGACGGACCAATCAGTAGCGTCCATGGAGGCGTGCGCCGGATCTTCGGCGGGTCTCTCACCGGCAGAAAGACATGTACTAGGTATGAAGGCGATGCATTATGTACCAGGCTGGCATAAAAAGTATCGGTAACAATTTTTTCCAGGCGTGTACGTAGAAGTGCTAAATTCAGACCGTCGGTTATAAGTGTGCACATGATAGCACATCTTATTGTCATTGATAAGACAGTGACAGTGAACACCATTAACACTGACAATTTGGCGATGCGAAAGATCTGCGCTAAACTCGTCTTCCCGAAGGTCTTGACGGACGACCAAGAGCACATTCGAGTGCCAGCTTGCGTAGACCTTCTGCGACGGCATTACGACGATTCCCCAACCCCCTTACAGTCCCGAACTGGTACCAGCAGACAATTTCATTTTCCCTAAAGTGAAATCCTCTCTCAAAGTACACCAATATGGGACCCTAAGTCAAGCCGTCAAAGGGGCTTGCACGCGTACCCTTAAGGGCCTTCCGGAATCCGCCAACCACCAGGGGAGCCTTCGAGTCGCGGAAAAGCCTCTCTGGCAAAAGTGTATCGACCCTCAAGGGATGTAATTTGAAGAATTTTTAGGCATTGCAGAAATATCGGCAGTAAATCTATTTTTACGAAACTTTTCCCGATACCTTTTATACAAACCATGCGCGTTTAAATAATAAGCGTCGGCGTGAGATTGTCCCTAACAGCTGAGGAATGCGTTGTTGGAAGGATCTTCAAAGTCCTCACTTCTTGCAATGCTTATTTTGTTGTTATGTGGAAACACGATGTCTATTTGTGTGGATTAAATATCGATCCAAGAATTAGAACCTTGCTGGTGGAGGTACACGGGAGAAAATCCTTTTTATCAAGTACGGTAACTAATAATACATGATACATTGAAAGTAACACTCACCAAAATGAACCTCAGCCGGGGTCTATCGGAGCTCACACCTTCCGTCTCAACCCGTAGAAATCTGTAATAAAAAACAAATGGCAATAGAAACCAAATCAAAATCGATAGGCGGGGTGTGCTTTTAGGCCATTCATAATATATGGATTACTTTTTAATTTCGTATGGAAATAAAGGCATGTTTCGAATACGAACGTATCTATTATCTACATAATGCTCCTCAAGCCGCCACGAGGGCACTCCTGCACGCATCAGTATCTAGCTCCAACTGGTATATCTACGTCGCATGGTACCCTGAGAATCCCCTGCCGCACACACACGCTATGGTGTGTGTATGGCAGGGGGATTTCTCGAAGTGCTTCCCGAGTCAGCGACGAAGCCGTCGTCACAACATATGCATGTATTCCGGCGGGATGCTGAGGGTGGGCGACGGTTTGGAGCGAGGCAACCATTGCCAGCCGCGTCACTCCTCCGCATTTGGACATTCTAATCAACGGCTTGTTTTGACGTTCAGCTGGAAAATATTAAGTTATGCTCATAGCATTGAGATTAATATCCAATGGGCAAACCACACCGAAATTTCGATGGCGAAAGTCCCATGCAATATCTAAATGACTATGTAAGTCGGGGTATTACCATAAATTCCAACAGTGAAACATTATTCCGTGCGTGCAAACTCGATGTCACGGACAAGAAAATGGCCACAATAAAAAAAAGAATGAGTTCGGAAACATTTTTGACAAAATTTTTGAGGAATAGAGCGAAACATGCTTGATAAAAGTGATCATATGTAGATTTAATAGCATTGCAACTACTTGCAACCTAAGGGATTCGTGCGTATGCCTGAGTTTTCCCAGGATTTTCTCCAAAGGGTACCCAGTTATTAGGAAACATTACGTGAACCTGATGGCGTAATCAACCCGGATTAGAACTCATGAGCATTCCGGTCAGTAGTCGAATATTTTACCCATTGTACACCACACAAACATTATCTTTGATTTAAACCGTAGCCAGCCATACCCCTAAAATTCATGAAGTGGTAAACCATGAAAAGCTTGCTTTAGAGTTCAATGGTAGGTGCACTTTGGAAATTCTCGTGGTGCAGTCGCCCCCCGTGGAAGCACAAATGTGTTAGTTTTCAATGTTTTCTTCAGGAATTCATTTTTAAGGTTTTGGTATCTATGGATATGAATTACTTTTCCAGTAATTTTCGAATCGAAAATGAATAAAACTAGGGGAAATGGTGCAAGAATAACTTCCGCGGAGTCTTTTTGTTTTTTGGAGCACTAATTTGAGAACTATCACAATGGAGGGATTCGCCTAGACAGGTATATTGGACTATGAGCGGAATTCTCGCACTTACGACCTTTCTCGAATTGAGATTGTAATTAAAATCAAAGTGTTTTTTCAATAACAAGAAAATTCAACGGGATAAAAGCACCAACAATTTATTCTGCCTTTATTAAAAGCCTATTATTCGGTCTATATGATCGGAGCCAGCGACAGTGGAGCAAGGGCGAGAATGACTACAATATTGAATGAAATCCTGGACCACACGACGAAGACTCGCACTGGTAATACGAGTGGTGGTAGCAGCAGTCATGAAGGGAAGGCGTCCGACGGCAGAGGTCATTTGCGCCGTAAGGGAGGGGCGGGCGATTTGTTGACGGGAGGATGTTCAGGGAATGGGAGAGGAGGATCGAGACGATGAAGACGTCCGCTTCAGCCTCCTCTCAACGAAAGACACCAAGGGTCAGCAGTTTAACGTCCCCTCCGACGGACGGCGTACTCACTCAAAGTGCTCTCCATATAGTGCACCCCTAATAGGGACCGTGGTACCAATGACAAATCCGGCCAACACCGGGATTCGAGCCCGGGCCCTTGGGGTGGGAAACCTAATATCCGACCCACCTCATCATTCCTATCCCACTAGTACTGAGACAAGGACGTATTTAGAATTACAGGAGTAACTCCGAAATTCAATTTTCAAGATGGAGAGCTCTTTATAAAAAGCTCTAACATACGTATCAATGCTATATTTGGTAAACATGACAGTTTCAGGTTTAACTTTGTGGAATTCCTTCATTATGAGGGTAAAAACAAACTTAAGACTTCTACGGGGTAGCATATTTGAGGTAGGATCCATCCATAGAAGATTTCTGAATTTTCTTTAACACGCGATGCCTACACATTTGGACTCATTTCGCTACAGAAATCTCGAAACATCGTAAGGTTTTCATGGCGTCATCCAAATAGTTATAAGCAACATTCCCACGGTAAGGCCCGAACTTGAAAGAGCGGCGATGGGGCGGGCGGATTCTGGGGCCCTCCGAGGGTCGGTCGGGGACCCTCGAGTCGAGATCAGTTTAGAGCCCACGGGACACCGACCGACTGAGGTCCGTAGACAATGCTTGCTGCATTCACATATATCTACAAGTATAGTATATGAGAATAGTGGTTTGCGAAGAGGGATATGAAGGCTTGATTACACAATTCGAATGCAGTCAACCGATTCGTAAGTTAAATTTTAAATGAATACTAAGATTTGAAACGCATACAAGCCATGAGACAGTTATCTGAGGGAGATTGTATGGACCGACTCGAGAATCGGGTTAACCAGGTGGCGAAGAAAAAGCAGATAACTGAGCAATCAGAAGAATTTAAAGCAGTTCCATGCAATAAATCACTCATTGCGATGCATTGTTGCAATTTTGTTTCCATTGCATAACCTGGCAACGTTGAAACTTGTCAGTAGCAGCTGACTCGCTCCCATCTGTGCCCCCGGAGAGCGCGGTCCGGCGCACCTTCGAGTCATTTGCGAATTCCGCGCACATCAGAAGGGATCTCCGCGATTTTCTCCACGATCTGGAGGTCCTAAAAACGTCTTTCCTTTAAAGCTTCAGCGATCACGTCGTCCGCGCACGCCAAGGCTCGTTACACACTAAAGAGCTTCCAACAACAGCTTTCGAAAAACCAACGACGGATCCATGTGCGCCGGAACGAAAGACGTACTTCTCTCCCTCCCTCCGAGCGCGACCTCAAATTAAAACGACGACAAAAAAATGAAGCATCAAGAGGCGCAAGGACCGTGCAACTCGGCAGACGCGCGTGGGAAAAGCGGGCGAGTGGGAAGGGAAATCCGACCGACCGTTTTGCCGGTGCAAAGCCGAGTGGACTAATTACTGCGCCCTCTCTCTCTCTCTCTCGCGCGCGAGCGCCTAAGTAAATAGTCCCTGGAGAGATATGTCTGCCTTCCGGGGATATCGTGGATGCTTGGAATGCGCTGTCACAGCGTCCCGGCCCTGGGAGTGGGGCCGCCGGGGTCACCGGGTGGCACTACTGGTTGCAGGCGACATATTTTTCCGCGAGGGAAAAAACCAATTACCCGCTTCAGCTGTGGGTGTGATATGAATCTTTGCTCCGTTTCGATTTGTACGTCATTTGGTGAAAGCCACACCATTTTACCGATTGACCTGAGCCTGGCATAGAGCTGTCACGCTGGTAATGAATGGATTCAGGACATTGACGCATAGCAAAGGTGTATTTCGTGTATATTTTTAAAAATTTATAATATTCTAAACAAAGAACAATCGCAGAAGAAATATCCTCGGTTTAAATTCAATCTGAAATAAATTGTAGATTTGGGGCCGGATACGAAAGGAACAAGAAACTGTAATGCCGCTTTCCCTATTTTGTAGATGCTTGTGTTATCAGGAAAGAAGTTTTGTGAAATACTACTAACGTGATGAATATTATAAACTATGATTTCGAGATATTGTTTTGATACTTGTACCCTGCAAGCTACTGCTAGGGTGTGTGGCAGGAGGTGAATACACACCAGACTTATTTCTAAGTTAAGAACTTAGGTTGGACAATGTCATTCTAATCCTTTATCGTTCTTGGTTAAAATGGCATCTCAAATCTATCTTTTCTACACTTAATCTCTCTAATTTTATTGGCATGATCTCTCCTACCGTAGTACGATGGGGGTAAAATAATACATTTTCAACATCACTGCTAAAGAGACGCCCTTACAATTTATGCAAGACATTCAATCTGTAATTTAACCCTCGATCCATTAAGTGATTCCCAGCCTAGCTGCTCTAATATTTTGGATACGCTACTAAGTTTATCATCATAATGTTTTATAAATGTAGCTCCTCTACGCTGCACGCGATCCAATTCGGTAATCACTACAAGTTCGTGAGGATCCCATATACTAGTAGCTTATTCTATGAATGTGGCCTAACCAGCGATAGACAACATTTCTCTTTGACATTTTCATCAAATTTACCACGTACCCTTCTAATGAATCCTAATTTTTTGTTAGCTTATCCAACTATTCCCCGTATGAATTTCACCCGGGAGAGGTCATGAGTGAGGGTAAACCCAAAATTAATGATCGAATGTACAATTTTTCGGCATTCATGTCGTGGATGTTCTGGAAGGAACTACTGCAACTCCATTAGTCATAACTACGCACAACTTTTATTGAGATTGCCACGTGTCGCACCTACGTTGTAGAGCATTCAGGTCATCTGCTTAGTCTATTTTATCCTCGGCAATGCGAATATCATTGGAAACCACTGCGTCCACGGAAAATAAACGTATCGTACTATTAACCATACTATTGCAGAAATCGCAGGAAGCACTGATGGACATACCGAAAACCGAATATAAAAAATGTTTCGAGGATTAGATCAAGCGCTGGCATAAGTGTGTTGCAGTCGATGGGGATTACTTTGAAGGGGACAATATAGATTTAGATGAATAAACTTGTATTTTTAATTTTCTGAATAAATTCCGGGAACTTTTTGATCAAGGTAGTATAGTTAATAATTACCGTCGGATTTCAAATGTTTGATACATATTTTGTTTTAAATACGGATATGAGAAAGGGTTTTTTTCGTGATTTTTGACTCATTTGCTTCAAATTCAAACATAATTTGCCCTATGCCAACACTGGACGCATACGGCATGACAGTAAGATATTTGTTGAAATTTTCCTACCGTTCGAATTATATAATTTCACCAAAACAACTAAAAATGTGAGATTTCCTCACAATTAGATAAAACAGGTTAACACAATAACGGCACTCAGGAATAGAGATCACCCTCACCCACGTTGTAAAACATTTTAACCCACAGTTTCAACGTTTTTACCACCATTACTAAAACACATTCACGAATTCATGACAAGAAATGGTTGAAATTGGCCGAAAAGAGATATTTCTAAATGGGGCAAAAAAGTTATAAAGAATACGTCAATAGGGATCAATATAGATTTGATTTCTCATAAAATTCACTCCGAGAGCACTGCGTCGTGGTTATTGCATTTGCCGCAGCAGTAAAATATTTTCACTATAATATACAATTAATAATTTATTCCAGAAGACCATACTAAAATTACTGAAACCACAAGTATAGGTAGGTTACATTACCATAGTAATTTTTCTTTCGTTGGACCTGGCCTGGTCATCTCCGATGGCGGATGTCCCTTGGATTTGGTTTCCCAGGAGCTGATTATTTTTCCGTTGCCATGGTGAACACGAGTGATACAAATTACGACAACTTGAAACTTTGCCACCACTCAAACTTATTTTTCGAGGCAATAGGTGCAATGCCTATGAATTATGAGCATTCAAATCTGCACAATGGCTAACTGACGACTACCACTGCCAAGCGTCAGGCGCTAACTGACTTTCAAATTTCGTGCGACCGTTTTCGATGCTTTTTTGTCAGACATCATGGCGCCGTCAAGAAAGTTTCCTCGTAGCACCTCCTGCGTTCGTGGGCGTCAATCCTCAGCCCAAACGTATTTTCGACAGTTTAGTCTTGGGCCAGGGGGTGGATGAAATGCAACCTGATGATAACAGCAGACAGATATGGTTAAATGGGAAATATGGCTATGGAAAAATAAAAACGATACACGGATTATGATCGAAACGGTGCAGGATACCCTTTACACTTTCAAACATGAAAAAATTTAAATTTTTTCATGTAAAATATCGGAGAGAAGGAAAATATTTTGAAGTCTTTGAATATGGGATACGTGAATACGACTCGCTATCGACGTGTTGTCGGTAAATTCATCCAAAATTGATGACATGAAAAAAATTAGATGTTTCTTGTATTCTACAAAATATAATTTTTACAAATCAGAATTTTTCAACTATTTGAACTCTGTCTTAAAAATATGATGTGCCACTATCATAAACGTCCATTCTCAAAAAGGACCTTTCAAATATGTTTAAAATATATACGATCGAAGTTTGAGGTCGGGAAAAACGCACAATAACAAGTAAGGCGCAAGCAAAGAGGATGGTTACATGACGAAACTTCTCATTTCTTCAATAAATACCAACTAATTATATACTCTATTTAACCTGCCAGACTATCCTAATTGTGTACGATATAATTTTCATGGTTCACCCCCAGACTGAATTGAGACTGGATTGGAAAACCAAATGTGATTTCAATTCTTCCACTGGAATTACGTGGAATCAATCACCCTATGCCCAAGTCATTTCTATTATAACGTCCGAATCTGAACAACTAGTTTGGGAAAAGTGTTGCTACAATTGAAAAAGCCTAAATATGTCCTTGTTAACCAAGATGGCTTCAATTCGGGGACTGGATTCGTCTCATGTGGCTCATATCTCTTCGCCTCTTTCATAGACGATCGGAGGTGAGCGAACTTGGCTATGAGTTACAATGAGCGGTGTGACTCGTGAGTTCAGGATCGTAATCCGAGGCAGAGAGGGGAGAATTTCCCATCACCCTCCTCAAGGTCTTCCACCAGGCGTGATGCCTCCCTTTCTTTGTTCTCTCAGTAGCGGAAGGCTTCCGGAAGAACCAACGGCGAGATATGCATATAACCTGGTCTCTGTCAAACGATTTTGTACCAATGGCAAAAAAATCCGACCGATATTCGTGTTAATATAGTTTCCCATCCCATAGTAAGATAATTTCCCATCACCCTCCTCAAGATAATTGGCTGAACCATTACGAACGCTCTTTTCACAATTGAAGTTAGTCTTTTCGCGGGAGTTATTCAACCAAAAGACAAACTTTGCAGTTTTTTTCCCATCCCGGTTCAGTCCACATGCAGAATTATTTACTTGATTTATTTTGGGGCCGGGTTATTTTTTTCAATACAAAAGCATTGCTCCTTCCAGTAATTCACGTAAAATCTCACTAAGTATTTGGTTACTCTTTGCCCCTGCGTTCGCCAATAAACGCCTGCCGCATCAAACTACAACCTAACTTCACTCCCCACTCGTTCCTAGGACGTCTCTCGCCTTTGTGCAAAAAACCCTTCCCCCTGCCGCCACCGCCGCCCAGCACAAAGCACAGCTACCGACAACCACTCTCTCTTTCTCTCTCTTTCCCTCCACGCCCTTCGCATTTCTCCCTCCCCACCTGTCACGCCCTCATTTTCTCACCTCTTCTTTGTTTATTTGCGGCTGCCATTCTCGTCTAAACATTCTCACAATGTCTGCGCAACCTCTATTTCCTATCGCACATCTAATTTCGTCAGGGGTAAGTCACGGGAACACACAGCACCACGCCCAGTGCAAGTTCTCGTCGATGTTTTCTTTACGGCAAAATGTCACAAGCATCAAATTCCCTCTTGCTAATTCTTTTATCTCCAATTAATTTCTGCACTAGTAAGCTTGAACTTTCGAAAAGTCCTTCAACTTGGTAATTTGGCATTAGCAGCTCTATGGACCTTTTCACGAAATGAATCCAAACGCTGCCGTTTGGGTGTCAAGCACTGAAACACATTTGATAATAAGTGACATCTTCGCAACCTAGCCTTTGACATATCGTCGGTATGTTTCCCCTAAGAATTAATCGTGCGCAGCAGGAGGGAGAGAGATACTGTGATAGAATAGAATGAATAACCACAGACGAG
The DNA here is from genome assembly GCF_022747635.1 of Hetaerina americana. Taxonomy (NCBI): domain Eukaryota; kingdom Metazoa; phylum Arthropoda; class Insecta; order Odonata; family Calopterygidae; genus Hetaerina; species Hetaerina americana. The sequence continues at coordinate 7,127,981 of NW_027286764.1, forward strand.
CGTTGCATTTCAGAAAAGTTCATATTTTCCAAGGAAAAAAAGGAATTCACGAAAATTCGCGGGTTCCAATACGATATTTCACATCAATTATTTATTCGCCTTCTTTCTGCATAAAATATGCACGATTCAAGTGACTCGATAGCAGTTTACCCTCGATACGTGTACGGCAACTCGTGACTTTGCTATTCATCCTTTCCGTCCCCTAGCAACAGGAGACGTTTCGCATGTCCACCAAGAAGTGCCACGAAAAATAGAATTTCAATCATTTCTAGCATAATACTCCTCCTCGTTCGACACTTTTGTGGAATTCAGTCTGTCTTCAGAGTGCCCGAACTAATTATATTCTCGTAGTCGCCAGTGCGGATCCGAAAAGAGAAAACCAAGTACGTGACCTTGTCAATTAGATAGTACGCGTACGGCATCGATCAGCCTTTCAGTAACAATCATTGGAACCGTTGCCTGGGAAATAAACAGAGCGATTCGTGTAAATCAACTTTCAACTTTTTCCGTGTTCAGATCACTGGCGAACATAATCGTGGGAGCCAATTAAATGCACCCAGGGGAAGCTTGTTGCTCTTGAAAGTGCTTCTTTACGGCATAATTAATTTCGAAAGTTGATCTCCTTTTCGAAATTTAAATATCTCACCTGTCTAAGTATCTCACCTTCTTTTTAAGTAGTTCGAGTCAGGTTTTAAAATAAAGAAGGCCAAAGAATAAAGCACGAACATACAGATAGGAGAATCAAATTTACCGACATAATTCTGAAAAATCCCAATTATTAAATATTAACATCCCACTTCGGGGACGTTGTTCCACCAGTCATCTGCGTATGCTCAGCGAAATCGAAAGATGGGATGTTGATTTCTAATAATACGAGTGGAACAATGGGGGTCGGAATATGTGCGTGCCCTGGGCGACGGAGGGTTGGGGGTTGAGAAGGGGAGGCGTCTGCTGGTCGGCAGACGTCTCTCCTTCCGGCGCCGGGGGCCGAAGGGAGCGAGGGGGTTGCAAGTGGAGGCTCCATGGTTACGAGAGCTCCCCTATCGATCCAAACACGTTTCCAAGGGGTGAGAAAAGGGAGGACCCGAGGGGGGGGGGGCAGGATACCCTTGCCGAGTGGAGGGGATGCTATAAGGGGTAATGAATACACCAATCCTCAATGCCAATGCCACCAACGGTCCACAACTTACTGATGAAAATCGGTAATTTTCGAAAAAAAAATACATCGCCAAATACATTAACAATAAGATGATATTAAGATTACAGACAGAACGGTTTTCTTTTATCATAATTGTACGAGAAATATTGTTTGCATGATAACCAGAGATTCACCAGGGAGAGATGGCCTGACCCCCTCTTTTTATATATGTGTGCTTATTTGATTACCACGCAGTCCGCGATTGGATGTAGCTTTTTGATGGACACCGAACACCGATAAATTTATGTCCCTGCTAACAACAAAATATCCTAACGCCTGGCACTAGATTAATTCTCCTTCAACTCCGCATACCTTCCTCATATTCATGGTCCACCCAAAACCTACCTCCTGTGTACATAACCTATGATAATATTTTATTATTCTCTAACCAAGTGCTTTGCTATCTTATAACTGCTCTTTGACTGCAAAATTAATTACCTAAAGGCACTTCATGATGTACCACAAAACAATACAAAGCGATTCTGGCCCAAAAAACAATTAATATTGATCACATGACAGTTTGATTGCATGTATAGTAAAATGTGGAACAGTTCCATAATGCTAAACCTGGACAGATTTTAGAAAACATAATACGCAAAGGGGAAGGAGTAGGAATAGGCTAGGGATGTTGGACGGAATGAGGGAAGTATATTTCGGAGTGGTGTCCATCAAAAACCTACATTAACTGGTAGATTACCTATGATTATATATATATATATATATCTTCGAAATGGAACGCTCTTCGGCGACGCACAAATATATAAAAACACAGATGTAGATTTTTAAACCATAGATACACAAAAAAAGACACTCAAAATATCATGTCATGACGTTTCGACGGCTCGGCCGTCGTCTTCAGAATTATATACATATATATATATATATATATATATATATATATATATATATATATATATATATATATATATATTATTATTATTAGGTACAGCTCCAAAATAAATATTTTGTGACTCCTAGCAAAACACAACATCCTACTCTACATCAGGTCCCTCTTCAGTTCTGAGTACTTTCTTCCTTCATTTCATCCCGTCCAACATCCTATCCTGCCGCAAAAGACACTATTGGAACCGTTAACGCTAAAAGGACGAGGAAACCATGGATCACGGGTGAGATGATTACAAAGATGGATGGGCGGAGAAAATGGAAGAATGTAAATACAGTGTTAGGCAAAATGAAGTACAAAGAATTGAACAATAAATTGAGGCGGGCAACAAATAAAGCAAAAGAAGCATGGTGGAAGACGCAGTGCAAGGATATGGAAAATCTGCACAGGAAGGGTGAAATCGGTGCGCTGTACAGCAAAGTTAAATCGTTATCGGGAAGTAAGAAAGGAAGAGCTATCCTAACTGTCAGAGATAAGGCGGGTAAGGCAATAGTTGACACAGGAAAGATCCAAGAGAGATGGAAGGAGTATATAGAAGAACTTTATGGTAAAGAACTTCGACCAACAAAGTTAAACATTGAAAAAGAATATGACGTAGAGGAAGATAGCTTAGGTCCAGGCATACTAGACGATGAGATAGAAAGGGCATTAAGGGAGATGAAACTAAATAAGGCCGTGGGGGTGGATAACATTCCCGCGGAACTATTGAAATGTTTAGGAAAACGTGGGAGGAAGAGGCTTTATGGGCTGATTCGTAGTATTTATGAGGAAGGAACTGGCCGGAGGAATTTGTGAGATCAGTTTCAGTTCCAATTCCGAAAAAGGTATAGGCTACATCATGTGAGGACTACAGGACAATAAGCTTGATATTCCACGCAGCTAAAGTCGTCATCAGGATCATAAACAAAAGGATAGAGAGTGGGGAAAATGATTACTTAGGGGATGATCAGTTTGGGTTTTGGAAGGGGAGAGGTACGCGTGATGCCATTACAGTAATGATATTATTAATCGAGAGGAATATAGAAAACAACCAGGAGGTATTTGCCTGTTTCGTAGATTTCGAAAAAGCGTTTGATAAAGTGAATTGGGAAAAACTAATGAGTATATTGCAGAAAATAGGAATAGATTGGAGGGACAGGAGGCTAATCCGCAACCTGTACTTGTATCAGACTGCTCAAGTGCGAGTGGGGAACGGGGAGTCCGGTTGGGCAGTGTCAGGAAGAGGTGTAAGGCAGAATTGCCCATCATTACCGTTGCTGTTCACTCTGTATGCAGAGGAAATGATCAAAGAGGTATGGGAAGAACTGGAGGTAGGAATGAAAGTGGGCGGGGAATTCGTAAAATCAGTTAGGTTTGCTCATGACCAAGCTTTAGTTTGTCAGTCAGCCAAGGTTTGCAAGCATTTCTGAGTGAATTGGAAATTCAGTGCGACAGGTATGGGATGAGAATCAATATTTATAAAACAAAGGTTATGCGATTTTCTAGAAAGAAAAAGGCTAAGCTTAACATTAAAGTAGGAGGGCAAAAACTAGAGCAGGTAGAACGATTTATGTATCTCGTAAGTGTTTTGGACCAACACGGTGAAAGTAGTAGGGACGTAAGGAGAAGAATTGCGCTAGGCACAGAGGCTTTCACAAGGAGGAGGGAGTTGATGAGAGGGACGTTGAGTAAGGATGTTAAGAAAAGACTCGTAAAAACTTTAATATGGTGCGTAGCTATGTACGGTGCGGAAACGTGGTCATTGAAGCAGGAGGATAGACGTAGATTGGAGGCTTTTGAAATGTGGGTGTGGAGAAGAATGGAGAATGCGAAATGGACAGAGAAGAAAACAAATGAGGAAGTACTTGGTATGGTGGGCGAAGAGAGGGGTTTGTTGGGAGAAATCCTATGGAGGCAGGAAAAGTGGGCGAAGGGGGTTTTAACCGGCAGCGGGATATTGAAGACTGTAATTGAGGGGAAAATGCTGGGCAAACGAGGAAAGAGAAGGAACAGGATAGGAATGTTGGACGGGATGAAGGGAGGATGGAAGTACTCAGAGCTGAAGAGGGACATGATAGAGTAGGATGTTGTGTTTTGCTAGGGGTTACAAATTATTAAATTAGTAATTATGTCCATCCAAAAACCTACCTTAACCGGTAGATTACCTAATAATAATAACATATGTATATATATATATATATATATATATATATATATGTATTCTGTGTTCGTCTTCTATGTGTGTTCCTATCCCTTTTCCATATATCATTACCTATGTTTGTCTGTATGACTATGTTTTCTTCTTTTGGCGGTTTTTTGTGTTTGAATGTATATCAATTCTCAGTGGTGATAAATTTCTCTCCTTTGGAAAAAATGTTACACTAATTATTTTCGGCGATAAAAGAGACCCCTGCAGTAAAAAATAGCCTGCACCAATGGTCAATTGCAGCAAGTTGATCATTTTTTATTGATGGCGCAGATCAAGAGGATCGGTCTGGTATAAAATACCACAAATGCTGGCGAGGGTTTCGGTCAACCTTTCTCAACCATCAACAAACTCTCTACGAGCCGCAGCCTATGACCTGGTGGCTTTCCTCCTGGTAAAATATTCCAGAGGAGAAATAGCCCCCCAATCAGATCTCCAGTTTGGCACAACCGGGCGAGGAGCGTCAGTCGAGGTGGGCAGCAAATGCTGGGTAGGGACATGGCATGCATGATATAAGTCATTTTGATTCTTCGGGAAGCTGGAAAATGTTAATATGGGCACGGGCAGATTGGTCATCGAAGTCCTGGGAGCGAACAGGATTAAGTTGACCGGGCCCTATGATTTCGGGAGGCAGGGTCACAGGGTTTTCGTACAATCGTTTTCAGGTGACCACCATATGATTGCAGGAGTGAATATCACACTCCCTCTAATCCCATTTCCTTCGGTTTTCCCTGGCGACATTCCTCGTTTCTCTTCCTCTCCTTCGTGTCGCCCATCTCTCCTTCTCCATGCCCCGCGATGCTCAATACCACCAATCTATTGCCATTCGACATTTCACACAGAAGTTGAGCTGTACGATTTCTTCTAAAGCGGAAATTTTATATTGAACCATAGATCTCTCTGCGGGTGGGCAGGATTAATTTATGAATTTCTTCAATGTGTATCAGTAATAGGGATTCAGGAGTATATATCCATTTGATGAGGATCAATTAAATTAAATGCCATATGCGCTGGGTTGGATTGCTTTCCTTGAGAACTTCCGAGTAATTGACGTAATAACTGATTACCTCATGGGTAACGTCATTCGTGTGCTCTTGGTGAGCAAACAAATAGCTGCGAGGGAGGTTGAGGTAAAGGAGATGCCCTTCAATTAATTACTTTCTTCTGCAATGCCAGTCATGTTGTGTAAGTGGTCAGAAATGTATGCTTTCATGTGTGCGAAGGTCGAAAGCGACAACACCAGCAGTAGTCACGGCGGCACTTAATGAACGCTTTCGCCCCAACGCCTTCGTTTCGAAATGGACGGAGCGGTGCGATGTCGGACGGAAGTCTCCTCCGACGAGGAGGGACGATGGGTGAGCCTTGGGTGGACGCGAAGCGATTTTTTTCTGGCAGGGAGTTTCACAATTAATCGCAAAGTTTGAATATTACCAGCCATCGATCACCCGTTGAGCGTGGCGTTTTGGTATTGTAAAATAGATCACATTCCAATAATATTAATATATTCCTCAGCACCCCCCAAGCCACCGCTAGGGTGCGTGGCAGGGGGTATACACACCACACCAATTTTAACCCGAATATGACCCTATCCTAATATTTTCGGTCAACTAGCAATTAACGCTGACAAAATTAACTCATAGAAGAGCCATGCGAATAAAAATGGAGTACATTAAAAGTGTTATGAAATATCTTTGTGTGCAAAACCTAAAATATATTTACATTCTAGGAAAAGAATAAATGGGAATATTGAACATTGGTCCTCAAATGTCGAAGAATTCGCTGGTGTTCGACAAAGGAATACATGTCTAATACATTTTGGGGTTGGAGAAGAAACCTATTACATGGCATTAATCCTAGCCCTTGAAGGTTAGGGGATACTCCCACGGTATCTCTGCTTGCCATCACTTTGCCAGATCCTTGGAATGATGGCATAAAACACTAAAAAAACACCAAATAAGGACGCTCAACGATTAGGGTTTGTTGCAGAAGGCGTGGTGGTTGTTAATACGGATATTTTTAGGGGCATGATGCTTTTTGAACCTCAAGAGAGGAGGGGCAGAACTCGCAGTTTCGTTGGTGAATTAAATTCCGGAATGTGCATCTTGGAGTAGAGTTGAGTGGGAGAGGATTCGAACAGAGAGGCAAATGGGAAATAAGACGGAACAGGGGCTCTGCCCTTCCAATGCAGCCTGTCGCCAGTTTGCTCCGAGCAGTAAGAGTGGAGAGGCGTGCTTCCGCGAGCCGAGTTTTTCGACTTTTAACAAGGCACGATGGAGCGCCCAGCCACACGTCCTTCATCTTTACCGACTTCGGTGCACGTGGGAGTAGAGTGGACTGGGAGAGGATTCGAACAGAGAGGCAAATGGGAAATAAGACGAAACAGGGGCTCTGCCCTTCCAATGCAGCCTGTCGCCAGTTTGCTCCGAGCAGTAAGAGTGGAGAGACGTGCTTCCGCGAGCAGAGTTTTTCGACTTTTAACACGGCACGATGGAGCGCCCAGCCACACGTCCTTCATCTTTACCGACTTCGGTGCACGTGGGAGTTGAGTGGGATGGGAGAGGGTTTGTTTATTGTGCAGCAAGGAAGGGGGAAATTAGATGGGACATGTTCACAATTGATTTTGGTCGATTGTAAGGTGTGCTTATGGGTAAGGGAGGATATAGATGTGATTTCAACATTTGGTATAAATTGACGGGCCGTTTAAATTTGACGGACAAGCATTAGATTCCGTATTAGATAATGTGTAGATGGATAGTGCATGTCGCGGTACTCTTTACCCTGTATTGCCATATTCTCACTGTTCCCCTTTCATCCGTCGTCTGGGGGTGACGATGCCTCACCCCGTCCGCCGCCAACAGCATTTCCTACTTGTGACTTTAGGGGTGGGGACCATAAGTGTCACAGCCGTGGATAAATATAATTCCCATTCTTATTAAATAGATATCCATATCATGATTTAGAGAAGCCTTTTCTTCAATCCTTATTCAACGTCCCTGTCATCAATTTTCTCCACCTTGTGAAAGCTTCTTTGCCTAACTTAATTCTTCTTCTTACATATTTATTTTGGTACCCTGCAAGCCACCGCTAGGGTGTAAGGCAGGGGGTGGATACACAACAGACTAATTTTGACTCAAATATGAAACTACCGCACTCGGACAATGTTATGCCGATCCCTAATCGTTCGTGGAAAAAATTATATCTTAAACCTGCCCCTTCTACCCTTAATCTCTCTAATTTTATTTGCATGGCCTCTCCTACCGTAGTACGATGGGGGTAATAATACATTTTCAACATCATTGCTAAAGAGACGCCCTTCCAATTGATGTAAGAGCTCCAATCTGTAATTTAACCCTCGATCCATTAAGTGATTCCCAGCCTAGCTGCTCTAATATTTTAGATACGCTATTCAATGTATCATAACAAAGTTATAGAAATCTAGCTCCACTACGCTGCACAAGATTCGCAATCAATGTGACTTCGTGAGGATCCCATATACTTACAGCATATTCTAAATGAGGTCTAACCAGCGACAGATAACATTTATCTTTAACCTTTTCATCACATTTACCCAGTAATCTCCCAATAAATTCTCATTTTTGTTAGCTTTTCCACACATTCCCCGTATGTGTTTCATCCAGGAGAGGTAACGCCTAGGTATTTTATTGAGTTTAAGCATTCGATTTCGGTGTTCCCGATGCAGGAGGCGTTCGGGAGGGAATTGCTCTTTTTCCAAAACAATACGCCCTTTTTTAATTTTAATTCTAATTGCCAAATGTCGCATCAGCGCTGTAGAACATTAAGGTCATTTGACAAAGTTGCTGTCCTCAAGAGTACAGATATCACGGTAAACCTCTGCATCGTCGGCAAATAAACGTATCTTATTAGTGACGACTGAGTCAATATCGTTTACGTAAAGTAGAAATAAAAAAGAGGTTCCAATGACACTTCCGTGGGGAGCATCTAAAGTTACTTCTTCTCCATTTGAGCCTACTCCATCTATCACTTCTATTTGTACCCGACCATTCAATAAGTCTTTAATGCAACCCCGGATATTTTTATCAATGCCATATGCTTCTAGCTTTGCGAGTAGTTTACTATGAGGTACTTTTTCGAAGGCTTTCTTAACATCGCGTCCTTGGAACATTACTCTCTCTCTCCTGAAATAAGATTATCGTGGAAAAAAAAGGTCCAGGTTGTGTATCGCAGTGTCTCCCCTTCCGGAAACGGTGCTGATTTTTCATTGATAACTCCTGATTAGCGAATGTGTCTCACGATCGAACTAGTAACTATACAAGCAACTATAGCTAGCAACATCTCTGCTACTTTGACCATCCTGGTACAAAGCAATAGTAACGGAATAGCCAACCATTAAGTTAGCCCGAAACGATTTATGTAAACAAATTATTTTACAATGCTCCCTCCATGCATGTATTAATTTCGTCCCGGCTAGGATTCGCCTTCAGTAACAGCGCTGTGAGCGTTACTTTTCGCATGCCAATAGCCTGCGTGAGAATTGGCGATAATAGCGCCGTCACAGTTTTTATTCCTTAGACTCCCCGGTTGTTGAAGTCGTTTTAAATGTTAGATCATGTCAACAAATTCAGAAAATGACTTCTCAAAAACTGAGGCTATTTTGACGCCATCCGAATGTTTTAGCCCTGGTATTCTCGAACCCTGGCGGTCAGCGTCGAGCCCTCTCCCCGTCCACCGCGTCAATACCTCTTCTTCGTCCCGACGCTAAAAAATACAAAATGCACAGCTAGTTCGGGGCAAAAAGATGAGATATCGTATCAGGGGCGCCAATAATAAGATCCATCGAGTCTGTCGCATCAGGGGTGGATAATGATTGAAGAGGAAAAATGTCGATATTTCCTTCCATATTGACGTTTCGATTTATCGCTATCCGATTAGCGATAATGCCTCATCGATAAATTTACCGCTCTTCACCAGGGGTTATTTGCAAGAGGCCCGCCGTTAAGCACCTCACGCCCCAAAAAACCCTCTTAAGACCACCTTTCCGTTCAGGGCCGATAAAAATGAAACGACGACGTGGTTGGTTTATCAGGGTCCTCCAGGAGTTGTTATTACGCGCTACCGTTTCACATTAACCTTAGACTCACTCTGGACTCATTTCCATGGTTTCAGTCCAAAGTCGATGCACATCATTTTTAGGGATACCAAGTTCATCAGAAACCATGCATATACTTAATCTGCGGTCCCTGTCCAACAAAGCCTTCACTTTTGCAAGATTTTCGTCACTTTTTTGAGGTCGAATGGCATCCTGAACGTTCGGCGTCTTCAACCTCTTCTTTACCCTCCCGAAACAACTTGCGCCACTCAAAAACACCCGATCTACCCATGCCGTTATCGTCATAAGCTGCCTCGAGAATGTCATGGGTCTCTTTCCCGGTTTTGCCCAGTTAAACGCAAAATTTGATTGAATAGAGTTGTACCAATAACTTGTTTATGACGGAGCGTAACGAAGTCACGTTATAGAGGTTTCGCTATCGAACGATCCGCACTCCGAAAAGGCTGGGAGCCAACTACCACCGGCCTCGCACCTTTCCTGAGACTTCCCTCCCTCGAGTCTAGCCGAAGAAACCTCCGCTCACCCGTCCGCCCATCTATCCAGGAATAAATGACTCATACTACGTACTTTTGGGACATACCTAGTACATCAGTTGAAGCAACTGCTTACGGAAAATAGTACTATCGTAGAAATGAGAAAGCGATTCGTTATAAAGACTAATACGGGGTCTACTTTCCTACGGATGTGGGACGAAGCCGCGGATTGGTGTCGATTTCAATTAGTCGTTTAAATAAAGTATCTACAAATATTGGCAGATAATGAAGAATTTCGAAGATTGAAGAGAGAAGCTCAAGGAGGATCCTTATATGAAGAAAAGGTAAATTGATCGGATATATCCCGGGCACGATTTTGCACTGAAGAAGGTAAATGAAGGAAATACGGAGGCGAAGAATCATGATGGGAGGATGAACTTTGAGAAAACAGCAGGTAACGGGAAGTGTCGGTACAAGAAGCTGCGAGATGGAATGGAGAGAATGGCGCACTGGAATAGGATGCATATAGATTGGAGAGCTGCCAACAGACCACTCTTCTGATTGATAACCCATGGTGATGATGACGATGTGATTATAAAATGGTGATTAATGGAGAAAAGCAGCAATCATTCTCACGCATTCGTGAGGTGGCAGTTGTGGTTTTCACTCAAATATTACCCGAAGCAATCCTCGAAACCAGAGAGGGTAATGGGTGTACCGCTCTAGGAAAACGTCCTGTGACAAGGAGTTTAAACTTGTACAAATTTTTTCAGTCGTTATTTGTTCTGTGTACACCCGTGTGTTGTTTATCGTGGTATAGGGGGTCAGGGTGTATCTTGTTAGACGAGGTCAGCAAAAGTAGCGATGTTCGATCTGCGTCAATCCAAAACCAACCTTAAATGATAAGACTAACGCCAATATCTATAAACTGCGAGAAAGAATAAAATCGCGCATCCGCCGCCATGCGAACGCGATTCGACACGCGCAGCACGTGATATGGAAATACAAAATTGAAGAACCCACGCGGAGGAAGACATGTGGGGAAGACATGGAGATGGGTAAGCGAAATATCAGCGACCAGGACGACAGTGAGATTACCGATGAGAAATGTGGAGGATCCAACACTTCTTCGGAAAAAAGAATGCGAACGAATGAAGGGTATATTTGAGAGGACTAAACACGTGAATGGTCAGTCAAAGTCTCCGTATCAGCCTTATCCCATCACAGGAGAGATCAAAATAGCCGCACTAAACTGAATATATATTTGCGTAACAAAATCCAAAGTTATTTCGCTCGTAGTATTCAAGAGGAGATCACAGTTTCGTTGAAGCTTCTAATTTCACACGGCTTCAAATATTTGTTTTCTCATTGAGTGCAGTAATATCCTTGTTATTGATTTTTGACGAATAATACGTCAATATGAATGTCCCTGACGGCTGTAAAAACAAGGCAAAATACGGCGCAACACCCGGACATTTTTACTATCATGCAATGCCGTTCGGGAAATCCGTGATTTTCCACGGGCGACAGTAAGTAAAAATAACAGCACACGTAATTACGTTTTTTTTAATTTGCGCATTCTCTTTCGTTCACCCAGGCCCACCTCGTGGTCTAAAAGAGACTCGATGTTTCCCCCACCCTCATCGGGTCTCAGAGATCTTGACCCCCAAGGCGTAACTTGCACCGCTCGACATTTAAGTGAAGCGGGCGGGGCACCCCCTCTGACCTTTCAAATGATGCCCTGCCGTGCATCAAAGCAGGAGACCACAAAGCAGGGCCGCAGGAACAATTGACGTATGTTGTGTGCTATTTTGGAGGAAGGCAGAGGCAGCAGTGCGGGCATTCGTGCACATTGACAACGGTAAAGACGCAAAAAATCCTAAAGAGACGTCTAGACATAAACATTTAATGTGAAGCGCCGGATTGTACAGGGTTCGTCCGGAAAATAAGTGTACTGAGCTCAGGAAAAAAACTTTATTACACTTTTACATGTCTTAAGCTAATATTCCTCAAAATAGGACCCTTGTGAGTCGATACACTTGTTCCAGCGGCGTTCCCATTCCTGGAACGCTCCCGCGAAGGCATCATCGGGAACCTCTCGAAGACTCGTCGTCGACCTCTTCTCTGCCCTCCACGAACATCTTGTGCCACCGAAAGATCATGTTTCTGGACATGGCTGACTCCCCGTAAGCCTGGTTAATCATACCGACAGTTTCGGTAGACGATTTCCCAAGCTATACCGCAAATTTGATGGAATAACGCTGCTTCGGCATCGCGTTCCGTGACGTGGGTCGAAGCGTGGAGGTTCGCGTTAACAGAGCTCCTCACTACACCACAGCTCAGAGCCGACTGCCTTTTTCAGCGTCGCTTTCCAACATACCCCCCTCCAATCGCAGCCCGTCAGAGCGGTGCTGGGCGCGCCTGGAGCGGCGCGCCCAGCCCAGGAGTCAGTACACTTATTTTCCGGACGAACCCTGTATGATTTCAAAGAATTTACAAACCAAAGGGAGAATAGGAAAGAAAATTGTTTAAAAATTCATTCATATAATTGCAAACAAACTTCTCAAACAATTGGTAAGATAAACCTAACTAAGATGAGTTCAGGGTCAAGGACAAAGAGGATTAACGGAATGCCAACAGAGCGAGAACAATCAGTGACACTTTCAATTTTTTTCGTGGTAATCGATTGAAAATAAATCCTTTTCCTAGTGACCTAGTTTTTCACTCATCGTTTTTTCTTTATGCAGTAGTAATGAAGATGTTTTTTTTTATTTTCAAACCTTATTTCATTTCAAACTGTTTTTTATCATCGTCACAATCGCCATTGATTGAACGGTAATCTTAAAAATGGCTTCGTTCTTAGTTTTCCGACCGACTCTTCCCACCAACCCCTCCTTCCGTCGGGCCGAACATTTTATTTTTTCTATCTTTGACGTCTTCGTCGTCAACCGATAAAATTTCTCATTGTTTTTAAATAATACGCAAATTATTATTTTTCCGTGTTTCCCAATGATAGGAAAGCAGCACACCTCGGAGGCCTAGGAATTCAAAAGTCGTTCGACCGGGGGGAAATTTATGAAATTCACACGCCGGGCCGACCAATCGATAGTACTGCGGGGAATGAAAGTCGCCACCTCGGTCTACGCAGAGTCCTACTGGCGAGAGCGGGTGTGTGTCCACGACCGAGCGGGCGCCGCCCAATCGATAGGATGGCCACCCGAGGTCCGGCTCACAGAAGACGAGCCAGACAACTATATAAAGAGCCATGGATATTAGATACGGAAAGATTCCAACACTCGCACCCACTGCCTTACACCCCACTCCCGCACCCGCGATCCGCCAGTGCCCGTCCGCCGGTGAAAACATATTGGCTGCTGTGGATTCTCTTTCGATGATTCAACTTTGGGCATCACTTGTGTTCTTCCTAGCAATGATATGTTTTGTATACGCACATTCGCGGTATTGGCAGAGTTATTACTTTAAGATCGAACGCATTAAGAGACCATTTTGCATGCAATTGTAAATTATATGACCAGATAGCAAAAGTTGAAGGAGACGTGTCGGCAGGCTCCAATTTGTGGGAATTCATATATATTTTCGATGAGGATTGATGACGTTTTCGGGTGGAATTCAATTTCCGGTTAAGCAGTTGCATGTTAAAAGGAGGTCCGCCTTTAGAGGAGGATGATGACGTCAGATTGGATTTCCCACAAATACTGGGACACTCAATCTCCAAACTGAATCGTCCTTGGGACGCCCGAGCATTGAGCGTCGACTTCTTCAACATTGAAACTCCTTGTACCTTACTTAACTAACGGACGATCCAAAAATACCATTTCGAATTTTACTTGAGCTTTGGAAAGAATAAAATAATTGAATGGTAAAAAAATATAAAACAATAATTGACATATCGCTGTTTCTAAAATAGACGGTCATGTAATTTGTGGACAGTACATTTTCTGAGAATAGTAACGAAGTGAAGCGTTATAATTATAACCTGCATTTTATTTATATTATAACTTTCGATAAGGCTAACGTTATCAATGTCCATATTCGACTGGAATACTGATTATTCGGAAAGTTCTTTTTAGTTTGCGTTTCTTAATCAAACAAACTGTATACTCTATAGGGAAATCAGCAGCAGCAGTGATCGCGACGTTCTGCAGGGTGACATAGATAACGTGGCTAATTGGATCAAAATCAACAAAATGGAGATAAACATTGCAAAAACTATCCACATCTCATTCTCCAAAAGGAAGGCAGGTGAGGGAAGGGTATATAAAATAATGGGAGAAACGATTGTAACAAAAGATAATTGTAAATATCTAGGGGTACACCTAAGTAAAGACTTAGGGTGGGGACTTCACACAGATTATGTGGTAGGCAAGGCCTTTAAATCGCTCCACTGGGTCATGCGGAGCCTCAAAGGAAGCACTAAATCAACTAAAGAATTGGCCTACAAAACAATTGTAAGGCCTATTGTCGAATATGCGACCACAGTATGGGATCCCTTTGAAATAGGGCATGTGAAAAAATTAGAAGCAGTGCAAAGGAAGGCTGCCAGGTACGTTTTAGGGCGACATAGGCAGACTGACAGTGTAAGCGACATGCTAGGCTCACTAGGATGGGGGTCACTAAAGAACAGACGGAAGCTGAATAGACTGTGTGCCATTTTTAAAATATTGAAAGCTGACGGAGGCTGGAAAGAACTGAACGAGAGTGTAAATAAGCCATGTTATCTCGGCAGGAATGATCACCCGCTTAAAATCAAATACATGCCCCAAAGGACAAACACCGCCAAGTTTTCGTTCCTAAATATGGGAATCAAAGAGTGGAACCAGCTGCCTGATGAACTCTTTAAGCCCTTACCCAAAAGCATTAAATCATTTAGGCGTGAATGCAAAAGGTATACATGATGGGATTGTTCAATGCAATACGGCAGAAGGTGTATGGCTGTATCAAAATATATTGTTTTTTCTCATTTTTTTTATTTTGTAAGTCTACTATACGACTATTTAATGACACTGTGATATGTTTTAAGAATGACTACTGTTTGTTATATCATGTCATTGCCACCCGGCTTATCGCCTAACAGCAATGTATCCCAAATAATAATAATAATAATAAAAACGACTATCGTTTGTCATTAATTTCAGTACTTAAAAGTACATTCAATAATAAGAATAGGGTTTTTTTAGGGTCTCAAGAAGTTACCCAGTGATAGTTTCCCCCATTCCGTGAACAGTGTAAAAATACTAACCACTTTGAATGTACTAAAGTAACAGCCATAGTCATCGGACTATACATCCGAAAAAACGTTTGTGGCCTCGCGTTGATAGCCTTAATAGAACACGAGCATCAGGAAACCGTGAAATTTTGGGAAATGTCGAATTTGTGATGCTAAGTGAGGGCATCTAAGTAATAAAACCTAGTCTTGCCTTTCTGAGTGACAGTATGACTCGATTGACAGAAAAAAACAGCTCACTCTAAAAGCATTTGCTAAATGATGTGAATGAGTTAAAGCTGACGTACTAAAGAAAGATGTGAGCAGTTACACTTTAAGATAGGATTATTACGGTAGAGCTGTAAAATTAATGTAAGGTGCATTGACATCCAGAGTCATCTCGCACCCTCACTTAAAACAAACTAATTAAACAAAAAAATAAACTCTAAAAATCACATTCAACTAGGCAATGCGGGAAATTGAAATGGCGATTGAAATAAAAGGTTTTATTAATGAACTTAGCAAGTAAATTGGAATAACTAACTTTCAAACAAGATTAATAACGCTCATTATAAGAAAAAATATGGAGACTGGTCAAAAGCAGAAAATTGTAGTAATTGTCTCTCATAAGGCACTTAAAGAGAAAGGAATTCACCATATGATTAGTATGAGCATAGTATTTTAAGTTAATCTAGCAAAAAATGACTGGCAAAATTCCATTGCTGAAGATGTGTTTCGCGTGTCACCTATGCGGATCCCACAAAAGGCCACACACCCTTGGATGAAAGAAATTGCGCAAATTATTCGAAAAGAAAAAAGTGTATACTCTGCGAGAAAAAAGTGTTTGAAATAAAATAGATACAATTCAAATAATAATGATAAATTAACAGTGGAAAAGTCAGTTGCCTCGTATTTCCAACTTGACACTGGTTTGCAGCGTCACGCTTCTAGCGAATGAACGTCATTTCGAAACTAAAACGACAATAAAAAGACGACATCGTGTCTCGGTTGTCCTGAGTTTTTCTTCCACCCCACTCCCCCAAGTCTTCTTCTCCCCTCTCCCCCACCGACCACCACGTCACATCCCGTCGGGAACAGCGAGGGAGCGGGGGGCAGAAATCCGATTCCCAAAGCGACTTCCCTTCTCCCGGGGTTAGAAGGGGGGCGGGAGGTGAAGGGGGCGTGGGTGGTCCGTCCCCCGGCCCTTAAGAGGGGGGGGCAGGAGGAGCAGCGCATTGGCGCGGGAGAGGGGCGTGCCCTCGAAGGTGATCGCGGTGACCGCTTCCGCCCGGCCAGATGCGTGCGTGGGCGCGTGTGCACGAGGTGACCAACTGACACAGACTCGGGGACGGGTGCCAACCTCAGGGGGGGGGGGGCGATGGGGGGGGATCACCCTTCCCTGTTGTTTCTCCCCAACCGGACGAAATATGGCGAGAGCATTCTGCGTGCGAAATCGATACGAGGAGGGGGGAGCGCAGCCCAGGCTCGCCTCTCGGCTGGTGGGATCACGAGACCCCAAGCTGAAGAGCCCAAGCAACGAGTCACGGCGCCGAGTAAGTCACGTTTCTTCCAAACTGGATTCGAAGGAGAGCCACGAAGGGGACCAGTCGGAATATTATTGGGGTGTCGTTTTTAAGTAATTATTGTCAGGAAATTAAAGAGATTTCTGGATTAAATTTATTAATCCTAATAATGGATTCTTATGCACATAATTGTTTGCATTACAGCTGTAAATTTTGATTTGTTTTGTTCCAGGAAGACATCGAGTAAAATAACCCTCCTTATGGAGTAGCTGGAGGATTTCCATTATGATTAAGTTGCTTCATTTAAAAGGTGAGAGTGCCCAGCAAATTGACAATGAAACGGTGGCTGTTTATGGAAATGACAGCCTTTCATATGACACAGAAATGAAATGGAAAAGGAATTTTCAAACTGTCCAATTGTCTCCCTCCCAGACGACGATCCAAGAATTGAAAGAACCATCACTCAAGGACGATGATACGACAGCAAAGAAAGTGGAGGACTTTACCCCCGTGTTAGATCGAAGAACAACCATCGAAAGGATCATATATGAGACTGATCTCAGTTACGGCAGTGTGTTGAAAATTATTTACCAAGACCTAGAAACATGTCAAAGGTGTCAGCACGTTGGTTCCCACGACTACCGACCCTTTTGCAGAAGCAAACACGGCGCGACCTGCAATCAACGCGACCACGGCGCGACCGTCAATCAAAGCGATGTAGCTTTGCGCCCCTCGCGACAAAACCCTTTCCGTGGACTTGACCGTAGTAATACGCGTGCGTAGGTGCGAATGCGGACACTGATGAGGAAGAGGCAGGAGGGAAATCATTTCCGCGGAGCGAGACACGAGTGGACGGAAGCGTATCATCCGATGCGGATATGCTTAATTAAAGATTTGAGTCATTCACATTAGCTACATGTTTTCCGTTGATTCCCGTTCTCCTCCATCAAACACTTCTGCATCTTGCAATTAAAAGTCTAAGAGAGGAAAGAATTTCTAGGACAAATATAGCAAGTACTAGTAGTTTCAAATGGTCATTATTTTTCCAATCGATTTAGATTTTTCCTGAAATACTCAGAAGAGAACTTCAAATTTCGTATCAAACTCTTTTCCCATTCCTTTCTTCTCGGACGCCCCCCGAAAGCCTCCTCTTCCCAATCCCGGGGTCATGAACTCCCCTGTGTGCTCGCTACTGATCGGGAAGGGCAAATTAGAGGCGACGAATGAGATGCCCTCGGATGGACGCTTGAAATGAGGAGAGAGGTTGGCAGAGAAGAGTAGATACGTGCAGTATCTCCCGAATGTATCCCCATGTTTCCGAGGAGTGTCCAACCTGACTGGAGACTACCTTCTGACATGCACGAATCAGTGAATTGAGCAGGTGAGACTCACTCACGGACCTTTCATGAGGTTCTTATTTCCACGGTCGCCAAAGCAACTCTAGGGCATCACCTACTATGCATTCATCCCAGGGCCCCTGGCCATGCCCGTACCGAGGGATTCGGGGACCCCCCCCCGCGTGTGTGCATCATCGCCGCGCATTCTTCCGGGTCCAGGCGTCCTCGATCGATCGGCCGATGGGTTGGACGGGGAGACCGCTTTCGACGGCGACGGAGGAATATCGGTCTCGGGCTTCAATGACTGCAGGGCACACTCGACTCCCCACATTCCGCGGGACGGTCCCGAAAATAACAGATTCGTCCCGTGAACATACAAATGCATTGCTGGCAAATTTCGAATCGATTGCTAAAATAATTCAAACTGCATCAGCCGGCATCGAATCGCCTGGGGCCGGGGCACGCGAAAAAGGTTAAAATGCCATGAAAATAAGATATACGAGGGAGTATCGTTTGCAATGATTATAACTGAGTAGTACCGATATACAGGGTTCGTCCGGAAAATAAGTGTACTGACTCCTGGGCTGGGCGCGCCGCTCCAGGGGCGCCCAGCACCGCTCTGACGGGCTGCGATTGGAGGGGGGTATGTTGGCAAGCGACGCTGAAAAAGGGAGTCGGCTCTGAGCTGTGGTGTAGTGAGGAGCTCTGTTAACGCGAACCTCCATGCTCGACCCACGTCACGGAACGCGATGCCGAAGTTTTTGGAGCAGCGTTATTCCATCAAATTTGCGGTATAGCTTGGGAAATCGTCTACCGAAACTGTCGGTATGATTAACCAGGCTTACGGGGAGTCACCCATGTCCAGAAACATGATCTTTCGGTGGCACAAGATGTTCGTGGAGGGCAGAGAAGAGGTCGACGACGAGTCTTCGAGAGGTTCCCGATGATGCCTTCGCGGGAGCGTGCCAGGAATGGGAACGCCGCTGGAACAAGTGTATCGACTCACAAGGGTCCTATTTTGAGGAATATTAGCTTAAGATATGTAAAAGTGTAATAAATTTTTTTTCCTGAGCTCAGTACACTTATTTTCTGGACGAACCCTGTATCTGGACAAAATGTATTCTGCTTATTAATTGATCCTTTTGCATATAATGTTGTTAATTACTGTTATAAATATTGATTTGTTTTGTTCCAGGAAGCCATAGAGTAAAACAACTCTAAGGATGGAGAGGATAGAGGATTTGCATTATGATTGAGTTCCTTCAATTAAAAGGCGAAAATGCCCAGAAAACTAACGATGAAATGATGGTTGTTAATGGAAATGATAGCCTGTCAAATGACACATTTGTGAAATGAAAAGGAATTTTCAAACTCTCCACATGTCTCCCTCACAGGCGACGATCCAAGAAGTGAAAGAACCATCACTCAAGGACTATGATGTCACAGTGAAGAAAGTGGAGGACTTTATCCTTATAATAGACCGAAGAAAAGTCATCCAAATGATCATCAATGGTAATGATATTAGCTACAGCGATAAGGGTAAGATTATTCACGAAGAACTGCAGCCGTCAAAGGTGCCAGCATGATGGGTTCCATGACTACCGACTCCTTTTCAGAAGCATGCACCTCTCAAGGGAGATGTTGAATCTCATGGAAAAAGACGAGGAGGATTTTTTTGGTCGCTTGGTGGCGATGGGTGGATCTTGGATTCTTTATTACGGTCCAGAGACCAAAGAGATGAGCAAGGAGTGGAACCAGAGGGACCCATCTCCCCCCCAAGAAGGCTAAGGTGCTAGAGAAGTGTGCCGGGAAGGTCATTCTGTCTGTTTTTGGGACAGCCGTGGATTATTCCTAACCGACTACCTGAAGAAGGGCCAGAGCATCATTTGCACCTATTACTGAACACATTGCATGATGCTCTGAAAAATAAACAGCGCCGTATGATCACCAATGGCATCCGTCTATTTACGACGATGCACCCGCCCACTCATCTCTAAGTGCAGTTGAGTAATCAAAGTGAAGTGGCTTTGAAATTTCGCCACATCCACCCTATCCTCCCAAGGTCGCACCGAAGGACTTTTACTTCATCTCATAACTCAAAAAACCATCGCAACGTCAGAGATTTGACAACACAAATTATGTCATTCAAAAGATGGAACAATGGTTTTCGACTCAATCTGCTGCGGTCTGCAACGACGCCCTTTGAAAGGCCAAGAAACAGTGGGAGAAATGTGTTACCCCGGATACTGGATACTCAGACAGGTATTAAGAATGGCAAATAAAAATTAAGTTTTTATCGCAATTATATTTTAGTAATAATTTAAACCCTACGATACCCCCCCCCACCCTGTCCGGAGATAAGGCCCTTGAAAAACGGAGCACAAATGCATCGCTGGTGCTTCAGTACGTTAATTCTGTATGCGATAGCGACATTTGGTCATAATACGTTATATATATAAAAGTTATATAATGTAGGGCAGGAAAGCCCCTTCCACAGACTTTGAGGTATCTCATTAATAGTATGTTTTACGCAAAAAAATCATATTTTTGTCATTTAATTTTTTATCAATATATTTTTTGTTATACGCATTTCACGATCCACACAAAAAATGTAACAACCTGGAGTTCGACCACGAGAAAGTTAAGTGATTATGATATCAACAATAACATGTGTTTTTGCAAATGATTACACCTCATAAATAGCACCAGTGTTTCTTAATTAATTAGGGGTGATGCCAATTTTATAAATTTTAAATGCGAATTATTACGCGCAGCGCGCTTCACATTCTTGTGACCTAAAAATTCGCTGACTATGTACATCAGGGAGAACGATCGAGAAAGTTCTGAGATCACGTGTCTGGAATGCCACCGGTTAGATGGTCACCACACCTTGCTCGCCTCTGTTAGAGTGTCACCTCTACCAATTAGGAATCCTAGTACCTGCCCCGAAAACTATCGGCCACTGCCGGGATTTGAACCCGGGCCCAAGGGCATGGGAATCGATTATCCAACCCACCCGGCCAATCCTCTTTGGGTCCAGCTTTTGTCCTGCGAGACCCCATTCGAAATACGGTGCCTCCAGGGCCCCCCGATTGTGCCCCGGCGGGAGACGGCCGGCCCTTGAGCACGTTCGGGTCTCCGTTTGAGTGGCGCCCTCCTAATTGCGGGGGCGGAGATGTTCCCGCGGGGAGGAGACCCCGGGGAGGGATGGGACGGGCAACAATAGCGGTTTGGTGTATAGCACACATTGGCGGTGACCTCCTCGGGTGGGAGGTAATTTTAATTACACCGAAACATGAAAGGGGCGCTAAAGGTCCGAACCCCTTTGTGCCAAGGCGGCCCTCCAGTCCGGCGCCCGCTTCGATTCGCATGCTATCCCCGACGCGATACCCTTAATAGTTTTATTAGAACCCTCCCCCCCTGCCTTGCCCCCTCCCCCATGTACACCTCCGAAAGAAAGGGTTCCCCATCTTCGGATTGTGGCCTAACGACCCCCCTTCGCCCCGCATCCCTCCCTTCGCACTTCTAACCTTCGCTTCACTCTAAAAGCAGAACACTTGAACTCCACCTCCTGATAGATTGCGCTGCCTGCCGGGAAATCCGTGAAATTCATGCATGTAATCGGTGGATACCTATGAAAGCATACCTTCTTCGGTGACGACTAATATTATTGACTACAAAAGGGTGCGTTCCAAGAGTAATGCTTTTATCTTTTTAAGTTATTTATTGAACGGATTTTCGAAACACTTAAAATTCTTCAAAGTACTGTCCTTGAGCCTCTTTACATTTTTTCCAGCGACTCTGCCATGACCGGTACATGCCCTGGAAGGCGTCTTCGGGGACCTCTCGCAAGGTCTTCGTCACGGTCGATTGGATCTCTTCTATGGGCGAAAAACGGGTTCCTTTCAGGGCTGCCTTAATCCGAGGGAACAAAAAGAAGTCTGCTAGGGCGACGTCGGGACTATAGAAGGGGGGTGGGACAGCGTTGGCACCTGGTGTTTGGCCAAAAACTCGCGGATTCGTAGCGTGTTGTGGCAAGGCGCGTTGTCGAGATGGAGTTGCCAGCCAGGTGCCAAATTCAATTGCATTAGTTTTGGAACGGACCCTGTATTTAAGTGTTATTAAGAATCTGTTCGGGGAAATAATTAAATCAAGCAAATGTTTAATATGGTACATACGTCTTATCCGCACAAAGGCAACAAATTGATTAAACGTAAAAATATCATCATACAAGGAATATT
This sequence comes from Hetaerina americana, assembly GCF_022747635.1. Taxonomy (NCBI): domain Eukaryota; kingdom Metazoa; phylum Arthropoda; class Insecta; order Odonata; family Calopterygidae; genus Hetaerina; species Hetaerina americana. The sequence goes on from NW_027286764.1 coordinate 7,150,155, forward strand.
TAAACGAAATATTTGACCAGACCTCTAATAGATGGTGAATCATAAAATATTACTTAAAATTCAATTAATGTGGCCCACGAAAAGCTGTTGGCTAGAATTCGATGGGAAAATTTTTTATCATTTTCTCGCAGTGCTACTTACGTACGATCGGTTAAGCATTCGATTCCATATAAAATTATAGCACGCAAGATGACAATCCGTTAGTGCAGAGTTGCCAACTCTCGAGAATTTGCATGGAGACAGCAATAACTCTCGAATCCCAGTTTGAGGTCAAGGTCGCCCGCTCCTATTCAATCAGACAATCTTCTAACGATAATGCATTATGTCACCCACGGGACACGGAATCCCTCACCTACGGCCAGCTGAATGTCTTCAGGGCGTCTCTCCCCCTCGTGCCTCCGTCAACTTGCTGACATCATGCCTCGCCCCACCCCTGGCGAGGTCATCCAGCAACTCCCGCCTTCATAATGACAGAAATACGTCGAAACCATCTCGGGTGCCAAGAGGGTGGAACATGTACTAATTCATCGATTCGTTTTACTCTCGAATTTTTACGATAGGTATACAACGTTAAACAACTCATTAGTACTTTTTTGTGAAATTCGTTCTTAGTATATCTTTTGATGAGATCGAGGACAAGAGAGGGCCATCGAAGTTCAACGGATATTCGGAATCGCAATACCTCCCTGTTTGAAAGTACGTTCTCCCACCTCTTTTGAGTTTCGGGAGCGGAACTTTTCGGAGAATCAGTCACTCCGCGCTCTTAACTTCCGTCTGCTGGAATCAAATTCGCCGCTTGCGTACATTTGATCCGCCTTTCGGCGACGCGTTCACTTCCCCCTGAAACGAATTCTCCGAAGAGAGGGTCGACGAAGGCTATATTTCTGGACACGGCGCCATTTCCGAAGCTATATCCTTAAATATGCGAGCGGGTATTTCATGGGACCCGGAGGATTTATTAGGCTCTATATGGTTCAGCAAACGTTCTATTCCATTATATGATATTTCAATGGCGGGCATCGGTTGGCCGACTAAATTTGGTAAGCTACTGGAGGCATTCGGTGAGACATTGGTGAGGACGCTTTGAAAGAAGGAATTGAATATGTCAGCCTTTTCCAAATTGTCGGTTTTTCTTTCGCCTATATCATTTTTGAATGAATTAACAGTTGTCTTATTTCCCTAAATCTCTCAGACGCACGACATAAATACTTTAGAATTCCCTCTCAAATTTTCCGCTAATCGTTTCCCTTTGAATTAGGTCAACGCTTTCCGAAATTTATTCTTGACATTTACCCTAGATTTACATCTTATAATCATAATGGATCTCATTATTTTTGTTGCAAGAGATTCCTAATGTTTTTCATCTTGGCGTGACATAGCCTTAGACGTCGCATTGCCTTTCTAACATCCGCGTCATTCCACCTCCGTTCGGTGTTATCTTTTATAAATTTACCAAGTATGAACTTGTTGACCGCTGAGCGCGTGATCTCTAGGAAACGATTCCACGTATCCTCAGTATTTCGGTGTTAACGCCAGCCGTGCTGTGGGCGTCAGTCCCAATTCCCCTCCGGCAGATGGGAGACAGCGTTTTCAAATGCCTGTTCGGCCTCGAGGAATACTTAAACGGTTACACTTGAGTGGCAGCATCCATTTTCAGATTACATCCTGTAATATCGCAGTTGCACGCCCCCGCAATAGTATTCAGGAGTTGGCACCGTTGTCTCCCCCTAAAATCACTCGGGATCGCGCCGAGATCAACTTCTCCCCGGTCGGAACGAGAGTGTGTTTTTCTGCTGAAATGCGAGATGCCTCCACACGGCATTGGGTGTCCGAGTGCTCCCAATGGTCGGCCAAGCACAACGGGCTGGCCGTCTACTTAAAATAATAATAATAAGATTAGCGTTGCTGACGATGAAAAGCGAAGCATTCAAGTGATCATTGAGGTTAGCAGCTTTACTTACAGGGAGGGAGGGGGTGCGCCCAATCGGGGCAAAGGGGGGGGGGGCGAAAACAGAACCTAGAGGGAAAGGCGTTTCGGGCGAATTGAGTTCGATCGCGTGCGAGTGGTGATTCGGAATCGTTGAAGAGAAAGATCGCGTCCACTCGCAAACAGGACGCCGTCGCGCCAAAATACGTATCCAGGAATCGGTAATTTACGGCCTATTATTTTGCACGAAATTCCCGATTCCCTCCTGGTTGCTGGGACACCCGCGGCTCCTTGGTCACCGAGAGACCACTCCATCCCTTGAATCGGAGAAACCGATTAGTTTTATTTATTTAGTTTTATTTACACAATTACGTTGCAATTAGGCGATTTTCCTGGTGGCAACGGTCAAGTTAGGTCAAAGATAACTCTTACAACGAAAATTACAAACGAACACATATAAAAACAGATAAGGGGCAAAATATTCTTAAATACAATGACACTTCCACATCAAATACAAACAAACTTCCACGTCACATACAAAATACCATCCACATCACATACAAATATTTTCATAACTACAATGAAGTTTATTACCCAGTGGCTGCTTTACATTTCAACTTAAAGCTTCTAAAACTGGATGGAAAGGGCTCAAACAAACCTCCAGGCAGCTGGTCCCAATAAATTACTATTTAAAAAAGAGTATTTTTTCTTATTTGTTTCTTGCGCCCTTATTTTTATTTTGAAATTATGGTCGTTTTTTACCTTAAAGTTAGGCTTTTCTATCCCTTACCATAAATCTTCCCACGCTTCGTCCTTTTTAACAATTCTATACATCGCGCCTAACCTACTCCTTTTTCTTCTATTTTTCAAACTCTCCCATTTCAGTATATCTAGCATTTCTGTGACACTATCTGTTCTTTTGTGCCTTCCGAGTACATATCTTGCTGCCTTTCTTCGAACTTTTTCTATCTTTTTAATATGTCCCACCTCATATGGATCCCATACTATGGAGGAGTATTCTAGGATAGGGATAACCAGTGCCTTATATGCTTTTTCTTTTGTGGCTACGCTACTTCCTTTTAAATTTCTCATCGCCCAATGCAATACTTTAAATGCCTTCCGTGTCAAATTATTTACTTGGACTCCCCACCCAAGATCCCTAGTTAAATAAATGCCTAAATATTTGCATTAACTGGTACATGGGATTCTTTCTCCAAAGAGGGTGTAAATTTCCTTTTCTGCATTCTTTTTATTTGAAAAATGTATACGACTCTGCCTACGCATTTGTGTTCATAGGCTAACATTTTATTTATTGCTAAGTGGTCAAATTCAAATATTTCTGAGTGACAACGGGACGTGTTCATTTACGGCGTGAATGGTTTTCGGTCGGTTTCGGCCGTCGCATCAGTTCCCACAAATAAACAGCCCACTACATCGATCATACCAAATACAGAATACCCCCCATGCATTGGGGTATTATTATTACCCTATTGACCATAGCGTACCTACTTTCGACGCTTTAGATGCATACGCTTCCGGTTTTCCTTCTCGGAAGAGAACAGCCTCTTGCTCTGTAGAACATGCACTTGTTGATCGATCTAGAGAATTTTTGGATCGTAGTTATGTATCAATTGAGAGCTTTCAGTGAATCACATTGGCATTTCGTTAGAACACCTTAATAATGGCGCCTAATCTTGCAAGCCGCAAATAAAAATCCGCATGGTTACTCGTCAACTAAATTCGACAACTGATTCCAAACAAATCTTACTGATATATAAATGTGCGTCGCGGTAGTCCAGGGGGTAGAGCGTTGGACTACTGACTGCAGGGTCCTGGGTTCGATTCCCGGGCAAGACCCTCTGGGCACCTGCAGCTCCACCCAACCTATGTGATTTTTCGGGAACCAGGTCTTCCTGGGAAATCATAACCGACACAGGGAAAGGAACTGGCCCCCCTACCCTGATGTGTGAATTTCACACGCCGTATAGGGCTTAGTACTGGGTGATCTCTACCATCACCTACCAAACCGACCTCCGGGTTGATTACTGTGTTTATGGTTTATATATATATATATATGAAAATTAATATGTTTGCTTCCTTACTTTGGAACACATCACCCCAGGAGGGTACGTTTATAATTCTTTGCATAGATACGGCAAAAATACACAGTAACATAGGCTTGGTCTGATTTGAATGTACTTTTCTGGAAATGTTTGAGATCAAAAAAATCGATAATTTGAAAAAAGATGCTTTTGAATTATGCCTTTAAGATTTCTTTCTAAAAAGTGCATCGGTTCGTTTCGATCGAATTCAGTGTTCATTACACCGGGCAAAATCAAATCGCATTTGTCCACAGCATTTGTCAAGCCGTGATGAAGCAGCTGCCCACTTACGTTAACCTAAGGACCCCTTGGTGCCCTCCGTTTGAAGGAGGTCCATGGCGACGCCTGGTTCATCTACACCCTCCCTCACTTCCACCGAACCAACCCACCCATCGCTATTTGCGGAAATTACCTCAACTGTCGTTCGCCTCTCCAGATAACTACATAGTGTGCCGCCAGGATGTATTTAAACGTGCGCGTTTTTCGGAAGTTTTTAGTGAATGCTTCTTATTTTTTCCTTCTTCTCCCTTATGCCATTACCCATCCCGTCAACTGCTTGCACCCCCTGCCATATACCTTTTCGGTGGATCGCGGCATACTTAAGTAGATAACCGTTAATAATCAATACATTGTGAAATTTAAAATGAGTGTAAGTGTTGCAGTGCACTCAGAAGGCAAGACAAGAGAGAATTGCAAGATCTTTTGCAACTTTGCTCGTCTCTTGGAGACCCCTGAATCCCAGTCGATTCGCACTTGATGATGCGCCAATGACACCTGTTGGGTCCGGCATCCGTTCCTCCAATCAGAGGTGTTTGCATGCATTCGAGGGCCGATCGAAAGTTGTATGATTATGAGCTGACCTTTACCAGTCCACATTCCATTTATTCAGCAATGGCCCATTGACAGCGTGCCCTCGCCTCCGCTGAGATTCACATTGTGCAAACCACTTAGCAGTCGAACGAACGCCCACGGTGACACCCGAAACAACTGAAGAGCACATGGCGTCCTTGGATCAATGTCACCTTAGATCATAGCTAACTGAAATCCAGACTCTTTTCTCTCGTGGTTATAATCTGCGCCCGGAGCCAGTCGATGCCCCAGCATTTCCTCAAGCGCAGAGCAGCCCAGCAGCAGGTGTCTACGTGTTTCCTTCGACGTACGCATGTCATCGTCATGGGGGATCATTCGGTTCGGACCTTCGGCTGGGCCCGAGCCTATATTTGTTCATTTCAGGAACTAAGCAGCAATCTACCGATCGAGGTCACTTCTACACCCCAAGTTGGATCTTCATTCGTCGACTTGAGGAGCATTCCTTTAAAAGCAGTGAAATACTAATGTATTTTTTTGGTACCCCGCAAGCCACTGCTAGGGTGTTTGGCAGGAGGTGAATACACACCAGACTTATTTTCGCTGCCGCGGTTTGTAAATACTATTCTGATCCCTTATCGTTTGTGGAAAAAATGGCATCTCAAATCTATCTTCTGTACACATAATCTCTCTAATTTTACTGGCATGATCTCTCCTACGATGGGGGTAAAATAATGCATTTTCAACATCACTGCTAAAGAGACGCCCTTCCAATTCATGCCAGAGCTTCAATCTGTGATTTAAACTTGGCCTTATTAAGTGATGCCCAGCCTAGCTGCTCTAATATTTTGGATATGCTACTAAGTTTATCATAGCAACATTTTAGAAATCTAGCTCCTTCAGGCGGCACGCGATCCAATTCAGAAATCAATTCAACTTCGTGAGTATCCCATGTACTAGCAGCATATTCTATGAATGAGGTCTAACCAGCGACGGATAACATTTCTCTTTGGCCTTTTCATCACATTTACCCAGTACTCCTCTAATTCTAATTTTTTGTTAGCTTGTCCACATTGTATTCCCCGTGTGCCTTTCACCCAGGAGAGATCGTGAGTGAGAGGTAACGCCTAGGTATTAAATCGATTCTTCACATTCCATTTGGGTGTTTTCGATGCAGTGGTTCTGACGGTGAAACGTGTTCTCAGTGGACGCCTCATCGCGCCCAATGGAGAAGGGGGCCGAGTTGGCCGACGAAGAGGACGTCTCGTCTCGCATTGCAGCCCCTCTCGGCTCCCTCTCGTCGCCTGTCACCCGCCGCCAATCACCGGAATGTCCGTACGCCGAATCAGCCAGCCACCGTGCGTCACCATGGGGAGATCAAGCCGACGGGAAGCGCACCCTTCGAAAGGCTACGTCTACTGAAGTCTTCAAATTATCATATAATGTTTGAGTAGTCGCAAAACAGCGCGTAAGAAAACGAAAAGAGGCTATTTGAAGGGCCTAAAGAGGCTAAATTTGAAGAAATAATACCTGTGAGTGCACGGAATAGACTCATAAATAACTCGTAATATTTAATTTCATGACCTTTGAAAATTAGATTTACTTCGAACTTCATCAGTAGGATAGCAAATATCATCATAGATTAAGGGGAGAATTAGTTGACATTAAACTAATTAGAAATGATTACTCTACATGATCTATATAAAACCCTCATTATTTATCACAATTTTAGTTAAATGAAGAGGTCAAAAAACTCTTTAAACACTTTCCTTTGTTTGAATTCCGTGACATTTGTATCATCCAAATTTATGTATTAGGGTGAACCTAAATATAATCAAGTACCTCCCTCTCGTATATTGTAGTTAATAAAATAAAAATACAACTATAGCTTCATAACTGTATTCAAATGAACATAACTATAGAAATAGGGGAAATTCAAATATTCATTTGAATTTACACTATGGAAAAATTATTCTTTACGCTGCTGTTGCCATGTCTTTAGGGGATATAGTGTCGCCGGATTCTTGAAAAGAACCCATATATTTGCCGTTGCGACCTAATCATTTAAAATTAAAAATCATGATGCCTTATAGAAAAAATGTATTATATCCTCAGATGGGGTTGACGCATTGCTATTACGTAGTTTTTAACATCATTTCTTTAAGTAATTATTGAAAGAACTACACCATTCCTCCATAAAAACAACGTAATTTGTGACGAAAATAGGTCACCTTCAAACGTGAATATCATCATTAAAATGGTCGATATGCCATTAAAAATTCAGACCTACGGATGGTGGAGGAAAAAAAGATAATGCTTTCGCCATCTTCGATCGATTGAGCGATCATTAATAATAATATAATTCCCTCAATTTAGCGATTACTGTAAACGATCGCTCTATCTTCTAAAACTTTCCTTACGCGGAACCCAAGAAATACGCACTTGCGGGCGTAGTACCGTGGGATAGATTGAGGTCTTTATTTTGGCGAAATTGAGACCAAATGGTCCCTTCCTTCCTTTAACCCATCATCATATGTATACCATTAGGCCATAAAATTTATTAGTACATCCATGCATGGACCGAAAGGAAAACAATTGAGGAAGTACATTTATTTGGTAGTTGTGTCCATCCAAAAACCCACCTTAACCGGCAGATTACCTCATAATAATTATAATAGTCCATTCACAATACCTATGCACGTGCATACACTGAAATACATATAGACATACGTGTACACGTACACAGCGGACATGATGTGCATATCTCAACAAGTATAAACAGAGAATGAGAGAGAGAATGAGAGAAGGAATGAATGGCTCGCAGGGAAACTGGCGAGGTGAACATTGAATGCGAATGGAAAATATGGCGCAAAAAAGCGATATTCGCGTTCGCGGATATTAAATTAATTAAGATAATATTTAATTTCTGAATTAATTATCGGAGCAGCATTGATAAAGTTATAAATAAGAATTTACAAGACGAAATCAGCTTATAATTCACAAAAATAAGAAATAGATATCCATTAATTCCAAAACTAGTGATTACTTAACAGTAATTGGCTCAAAATCACTGTACTCAGAGGCATATCTAACCATGAATATAAAGAAATGAAGCTGAAAGAACTATAAATTACTGAAAGAAAAATACTGACGACATTATCGGATACAGAAAAATGAACAACAATTATTCACAATGAACTTGAATAGCATATTGAGAAAAATACAGACACTATTATGACAAGAAGAATTACATTTAATGGAAGACCTAAAAGAATAAATCCCTGCAGATTCAGATAAAATATTTTCAACTGCCTCAGAAAACTGAGAGTGGACAATACTTGGAATAATGAACTTAGACATACAGGTATGCAATAAATCCCAGTTCCCGCGGGCGACATCCAAAAGCGTCCGTCACACTCGGAGCAAATAACAAAACTGAAGACGTCCAGGATGACCCCAAGACGAGGAGTGATGCCGAGTGGACTGAGAAAGGACGAGGTGACTTGCGAGCGATAAGGAAAGAGGTGAGGAAGAAAGGGAAAAGGACAAGGAAAGGAATGAGAGGTAGAAAAGAACATAGAAGCTCACACGGAAGAAGAAGCAGATAAGAGAGCGGGCGACTCTGCCCAAACGTCTTCGCCAATCAAAGGGTACGCAACAGAGGAGGGAACTGACCGCAGGCATCATTGACTGCTCATTTAGCGCCCGCAATTCCATCCAGGATGGCAGCACGCCATTGGTTCATTCGACGAAACTTTCGCCCGCCGCGTCTCTCCACGAGTTACCCGGCGCAGCATCCGTCTTCGATCCCGCTGCCTTCCCCTCCCCCAGCACAAACAAAGCACCCTCGCACCAGCCGTTGCCATGGAAAAGCCCTCTCCCTCCTCTACCCTCCTCTACCGCCCCCCCCCGTTGGAACGCGCTCCCTTTCAAGGGCGCCGGGGGTCGCTCCGCACGGACCCCGCGGGCACGTGCGAGGGAATAGAGGGGTCGGAAGCGAAAACAAACCCCGGAGACCCCCCTCCGAGGGCACGGAGCCGCGCTGAAACGAACACTGCGACGGAATTCAGTTTCAAAAGTTTCGGGGACCAGTGTACACACATGGCAATTTGATTTCATCGACCGAGTACGGAGTAAATACAAATTCAGTAATATCCCGCACACATTTTTATTGATCCTCATCTCGACTCCAACGCCAACGGAAGGAATGACGCCAGGCCCGCATGGAGTCCGAAGGCGAGACCACCGCGACATGTTAAGGGCGAAATAAGATAGCCGAACAGAGAACTTCCCTCGCGGTCATCGAGACCATCACGATAGGGACAATTACACACGACAAATAGAACTTAACTAATGCCATGAATCACCAATTACGACAATGGCTGTTTAGCTAACTCCTCCTGCCACGCACTCTCTCGTAGCATCATTCAGGGTGAGATATGAGTAGTGCGTACTCTCTACATATGTAATAACACTAAGTTAGACCTGAAGCCTCTACAAATCATTATCACCCGGTTGCCTGGCATTATGAACTCCGTCAGCAGAGAGAGGTCGGTTATAACCTCATCTCGATTAATTTAATGTGAAAAAAGTCGTAAAAAACAAATTTAAAGAAACTGCTGGAGATGCCGAGAGAGTAGCTTTGAACGGAGTCAACCTAATGTACATTAGAATGCAGAATTTTCAAATCGCTAAAACCAACACAGTAGCTTAATTGGCAGAAGCACTCTTGGCCAGATATCGAGGGATCCGGGTTCGAATCCCGGTCAAGACGAATAAGTTTTAAGGCTTGAAAGTTTTTGAAAAGACTGAAAAAACAAGTTTAACCTAACGACATGATAACGTTGTCTATTTTCACATAAAGAGAGCAAACCCTAATATCTCCCTCGCATAACCCTATCCATCTCAAATTGGAATTTTCAGATTAAACAGATTATTCCGTTTTTCACATTACTGTATATAGTTAATTCGTTGTTAATCTAACTATTTCTTGTAAAAATAGGTTTCAGACGGAACCGGTTTTCTGCTTTGAAGACACGCTTAACATTACCTTTCCGATGGGTTTGGCTTTTCAGGCGTCTTTTTCAAATTTCTTCTTCTCGAGATAAAAATGAGATAATATATACAAATTCCGTAAACTATCGACCCCTTTCACTGCCGGCACTATTTAATTGTCTTGCAGTTTTCCTTAAAATAAAATAGGAATACTTCAGCAGACCATAAAATAAAATAATATTTTGAACAAATTTTTGTAAAGGTTTGAAAATTTCGAATAAAAATTTCCATCCATCCCCGGAGAAAATCATCTTGGTTGCTACAATGACGGGGTTTAACAATAAAACACAAAGCAAGCCGTATCTTAGGAATGTATTTAATTATTGAAACTTCGTTTCGAGCTTTAACGACATAAGCGTGAGACCTGCTAGGGTCATACTAGCGCTGACTACCAATCTGATTTTCGACGAGCAATAAGCATATACGAATTAACGGCGTTGGGTGTCAGCATCCCTCTTCAAGTGTTCTAGTAAATGTTGATTTCACGCCACAAAAAAACACACGCATCACTGGACCGATCCAATCCCATTATAGCTGCCAGTTCGACAACTTCAATCGCGTTAATTGACTGTTTCGGACACCGAAATAAGAAAGTGTAACATTCGGTGCGCAGGTGAGTCATATCGGTACAACGAGCATTAGCAAAGAATGTGGACAAATGTAACGAGGGTTGTTTAATAAAGAATCTTCATACTTTTTCCACACCATACCTTGACGATGAACAGCGCTTTCTGTCAGGATGTTTCTTCAATTTGGGGAGCAAGAAAAAATAGTCACGTGTCGCAAGATCTGCACCATAGGGAAGACACGCGTCACTATGATTTCAGCGAGATATTCAGCGACTAAATTTGCGATATGCGGTCATGCACTGTTGCGATGCAACATCCAGCTCGTGGTTTTGATATGCGACTGGACTTTTGCGACTAAATGTGATCTTTCATGGAGAAATAAGTTTTTATGGTCTCAGGTCGTGTTGGGCATGGTTTTGCACCATTCCTTGAATATAGAAAAATGATCTGACTTTTCCAGTAGAAGCTACCATGTTTTGGTTGTTCTGGTGTTAGTAATACCGGGGATACATCCATGTGGGGTTGTGCTGTTTGGTCTCTCGAGTCCAAAGTGATGTGCCCAAGTTCCGTTTTCAGGGAAACAATTCGCGAAAAACTCCTCATCTTCCTGTAGAATCAACTTCAATTTCAGCGAACAAACTGCACGCGAAAGTCCTCTTGTTCCATCGTGGGCAATCCATCGCACGGAAACATGTGTCGCGTGCAATTATTCCGTTGAAAAACTTGTGGACAGCTCTCAATGAAATTTTCAATATTTCTGAAATTGACGATCATCACTCATATCAGCGGTGATGTTCACTCGGTGTGACTTGATTGGATTGGGGTCCATCTTCCCGTGAAATTGACTGTACTTACTCTTTCAACATTTGAAACCGTTTTCTGTTTCCAGAAAAGGCAAATTCTCCACCAATCTTCCGTAGCATTGCATACGAAGCGTCGGCGGACGATCTTTTCAGGTGAAAGCAAAATCAAAACGAAGAGACTCGTGTTACATGCGACGTTGCCAAGGCGAAATGAACATTTTCAACTTCCTTCCGTGGTCGCCATACTGGAGTCAAATCAATGCATATTTTACCAAATATACTCTTTACATTAAGCTAACAGCATGAAAAAATGTAAATATTCCACAATAAATTACGCGAATAAAAAAGTGTACCGTCACTCTTTATTGGACAGTCCTGGTATTTCTGGTGAGCAGGCTGGGCAGTCGCGGCACGGGATTCAACTCATCTTCACGAATGTCAAGCATTCTGTGTATGACAACGAGCCCAATGAAATATTCCATCCGTTTAAATGAAAGCTTTCTCAGCAAGTTATCGAGCGAACATCGAACGCGGTATCCCGGTATTTTATTAATTTTAAAGAAGTAAAAAAATTGGTTCTGTTTGCGCAGAAATATCAATATCTTAAACAATTTTATCTTTTTTGCAAATTATAAATACTAATCCATATTTCCGATGCATTGTAAAGGCATCGTACTATTCCGCGGCCGTTTCCCCGGCTCTCTTCGCGTGATCGCCGCCGCCTTGCCCTTCGCCCCCTCCCCTCCAAGAAGGCCGAGGGAGCGTCCACTGGCTACGGCGCCCACGACCTATTCCAAGTCGGGAAGTATTTCTCGTCATAATTATTCTATTCATGCTTCGGTTTCGATATTTTAAAATGTTTTTTGGCTTCGAAAATCTGGCAAGATTGTCACGAAATACAACCACACTTTTTGGAGTTATGGCTGATAATATTAAAATCAGTTTAACCCTATTTTTAAAGAATTTATTCTACGCGTTAACATAAAACATCCTAAACAATTTTTTTCATTGTTGTCCGAAACAACAAACTTGTAATAGTAGAAATTTTATTCGATGCTGATGCCTCAATTCGATACTTTTTGGCAGAGACAAAGATTTCATTTTCACAAATAATCACAATGGGTGTTCTCTCAATCTCGACAAAATGACCAGTGAATACGAAGACTTTTTGCAAGTGGTTGACGATGTAACATTATTTTATGATTATTTAAGAGTATAACACCGTCACTATTTGATCCTTATTCGATTAACGCTGGGATTACCGTGCATTGCAGAAAATCCTCTTCGTGGTTTCAACTGAATTAAACTTTTAAAATAACCATGCTCTACAGTCAAAATTATTTCCAATTGAGATAAAATATTTTCATTATATTTGATTGCGTTACTGTAGTTCCACCATAATCCAGGGGGTAGAGCGACCAGTCCACCACAATTCATGGGCCGTACGGTAATCCTAGAACTTTGCAGACTGAAAACACACCGAAATGTAGCTAGGCCCACCATTGGGATGCCATTTGAGGATGAATGCATCATTCTATAACCAAAGAAAACTGAAGTTCGTCCATCTCTCGTTTAGGCCTTCATGTGTCTTCTCCAGGTTTCTATTTGTTCACGGTGGCTTAACTTTCATAACACTTTTGCCTGAAATTGTCTCGAAAAATTTGAACTCGTAACTGATATATACTCGGATATTACGAACATTTCCGAAAAAATTCACGACAACAAATTAGCCTCCATGGCAGCAAATGCTCTGCAGTCACGCGTCGAATTTTTAGTTAAGATGACAATCAGAAGCAAACATTTAGCCACTGAAATGAACGAAGAGAAAGGAATATAATGAAGTAAAATATGCATAAAAATAAATTATTGATTGTAGACAATAAAAACCTTATATATATTGTTTATGTATATATATATTTGTATTAATATATATGTATATATATATATATATATTTGTATTAATATATATGTATATATATATATTTGTATTAATATATATGTATATATATATATATATATATATATATATATATATATATATATATATTTGTATTAATATATATGTATATATACATATATATATATATATATATATATTACACAGTAACAAACAAAATAGAAACACAAAAAAAGGAACACTCACACGTTATTTCTTGATAATTTCGACGGAATTCTACTCCGCCTTATTATTATATTACTTCTCTATCTTCCGATGAAGACGGAGTAGAATTCCGTCGAAATTATCAAGAAATAACGTGTGAGTGTTCCTTTTTTTGTGTTTCTATATTGTTTGTTACTGTGTAATGTACTATTCGGCACTTCCGTGTTACGTCAACGAAAGCATATATATATATATATATATATATATATATATATATATATATATATATATATATATATATATATATATATATATATCTGTGTGTGTGTATGTATAAGGGTTATATTTAATATATACCCTTGGACTACTATATAATGTATGTAAGGGTAGAGCGTTGGACTAAGGAGGTTGGAGGTTGGAAGGCCCGGGTTCGATTCCCAGGGCAAGCTTCCCCGGGCACCCTCAGCTGCACCCAAGCTATGTAATTTTTCGGGTATCAGATCTTCTGGGGAAACCATAACACGCGCAGGGGAAGAAGTAGTAGTAGTATTTAGGGGAGGAACACCATAAATTCACCTGTGTGCAGTAGTGATTTTTAGGGAAGGCGACCGACAGGTAAGGTCATTTGCTCCATAGGGGATGGACAGGAAAGGATGAAGGGTGGAGAGAAACCCGGCGTCAGCATCAGCCTACTCATTACGAAAGGCGCCAAGGGGTCCGCAGTTTAACGTCCCATCCGACGGACGCCGTACTCACTCAAAGTGCCCTCCACAAAGCACCTCAAGTAGGGATCGAGATACCTCTGAAAAATATTCAACACCGCCGGAATTTGAACCCGGACCCTCTGGGTGGGAAGCCAGTACGTTAGCCCCCGCACCATCTCGATCCCCGCAGGGAAAGAAACTGGCCCTTGGGTTGATTAATGTGTTTATGGGTTATAACGTATATAAGACGCGGGAAGGATTTATTAAGACCAGCGGAAACTTTAAAGAGACGTAATTAAATCGTTCGATATTTGATTCGGCAGGGCCGAGTGCACCCAAGAAAAGGGTCCCCGAAGTACCAAACTTCCTTTCATGGTTTCCTTCCCTCATTGACAACATCCATATCAAGAACAGACGCGACGCAACCGCAGAATATTGGCAGAATTCCAATAATTTGAACTTCAAGCTTCCGTTTCCACTTACGTCCCACAATTTTTAAAAATCTCGATCATAGATTGAATTCGCCGTGCAGTGCAGAGACAGCCAATGATAATGCAAGCAATTATTCCGATGGGAACAAAGCTTCCTTGCAACGGGATACACTAAATCGCTCGCCGTAGTGACGCGGCAGCAGCCCGGTGCCGTCCCAGGTCCTTGGGGGCGGACCCGATCCTCCCTCATCGATACGAGCCCACCGCCGGAATAAGTTGCGCTCTCGAGGTGAGGATCAAAACTGAGTTGAGTCCTGATTCATCGACGGAGTCCAATGCACGAGTGATGTGTGGAAAGGCCAACAAAAAATTCTGGTTTCTAAGAAGAGTACTTGGTAAATGTGATGAAAAGTTCAACGAGAAATGTTATCTTTCGCTGATTAGGCCTCATTCATAGAAGATGCTGTAATTATAAATGGGATTCCCACGAAGTTGGATTGACTACCAAATTGGAACATGTGCAGCGTAGAGGAGCTAGATTTATAAAACGTTGTTATGATAAACTTAGTAGCGTATCCAAAATATTAGAGCAGCTAGGCTGGGAATCACTCGAGGAGCGAAGGTTAAATTACAGATTGAAGCTCTAACATCAATTGGAAGGAGGTCTCTTTAGCAGTGATGTTGAAAATGTATTATTACCCCCATCGAACTACGGTAGGAGAGATCACGCTGGTAAAATTAGAAAGATTAAGTGTAGAACAGATAGATTTAAGATGTCATTTTTCCCAGGAACGATAAAGAATCAGAATAACATAATCCAACCACGCTAGGAGGGAAGCATTTTGGGTCAAAAGTAGAGTGGTGCGTAATCAGCCCCTGCCATACGCCCTAGCGATAGCTTGACGGATGTTGTGTAATAATAATAATAATACGTGGAGTGGGATGAGACTCGAGGCACGTCGTAAGAGTCCTCAAGACGATAACGGGAGGAAGTACTAGAGCGAAGGAGGCAAACGTAGAAGGCGAGGCTGGAGCGAGAAACTCAAGCAAGATACGATGCACGAAGGAATGGAATAAGAAACGCAGACGATGGCAGAAACGGAATGAACGCCTCTGTCTTAGAACTAACTGGGTAGCGAGGGCGGAAATCCGTCCCAACAACTTCTCACTTTTCATATGTGGGGGTGCATTCACAAACATCTCCTGTTCCTTTAGATCGCGACTTTTATAAACGCAAACGTCACGCTATTGTAGTAGTAGTTTTTAGGGGAGGCGACCGACAGCTAAGGTAATTTGCGCCATAGGGGATGGACAGGAAAGGATGAAGGGTGGAGAGAAACCCAGCGTCGGCATTAGCCTACTCTTTACGAAAGGAGCCAAGGGGTCCGCAGTTTAACGTCCCATTCGACGGACGGCGTACTCACCCAAAGTTTCAATCAACCAAGTACCCTGATTCTCCCCGTTTTTCTACGACAGATGGAGGGGAGGGGGGAATTTCTTTTTAAAAAATAACAAAACAAAAAGGAAAGAGACGAAACTCACCCCTTGTTCCTCCGGCGAAGAATCCTTACAAAGGCCAGACGAGCGAGAGGGGGGTGGGATTCAGGCGCGAACAATCCGCCGCCCTTTTCCTCCGCAAACAAAATCGCACCCTTCTCCTCCCTTCCTTCCTTCCTGGGCTTCCTCGGGGAGGATGCGCGCCAGGTTTCTCTCCTGCCAGTCGATTGAGGGGCAGCGACGGCGCCTGGACCCCTCCCACCTCACCGCGCCGCGGCGGATGGTGGCGACAGCCGAAGAGGGACGAGTCGAATCGGTGGGGTCGGGCGAAAGGGGAGGGGCATTCACACGGAAAGGAAGTCGACTGAGGCACACACAACAACGCGAACGAACACACACACGCACAGAGCACAACAGAAACACACCCTCGCGCGTACCCTATGGCGACGCTCGCTCATCAACCCCGCCGCGAGCGTCCCTCCCGGCGACGCGACCACAACGACGACTGTTGTCCGTTCTGCGTGCGTCGATCACCTTACCCGACGACGCGGAATGGACGCAGCAGATGAAGTTCACACACGTCCCTCCCGATTGGATGGCAGGGGGTCGCGAATCACGACGACGAATGTACGGCGGAGTCACGTGACGGCGAGCGGACAAAACAAGCGCCGCACAAACAAGGCCGCGAGCCGCAGTGCTCGTCTTCTTGGGACGGAATGGGAGATAGGGGATCCCGACACCCCGGACAGATCCAGGTTCCTACACTATGCGTCGAACCCCTCAGTGGTGCGGCGGGATAAACACACCACCCTCGCAGAGGGAGCTCAGTGGTACCCCGGGGGGTGCAGCACCAGCCGGAGGCGAAGGGGTAAGGGAACCGACTGCACAGCGGACCCCAGAATCGATAGCGGACTCTCCTCCCCTGCCCAGCCCCCCTCTCTGTCTCTGCCTCGAAGCGCGCAGCTCCAAGTCGGCGCCGAAATTCCGTCTGCGAGGCGGCGAAGGGAGGTCGGCGAGGAGGGCGTCCTCGGAGAAAAGACGGGGATGAAAAAGGGGGGGAGGGTTGGACAGAAGGGGGTGCGCGGGAGAGAGTGAGTGAGGGAGGGGGAGGGACTGTGGCGGGGGATGAGGAAGTTAGGAGACCCACCGCCCAGGTGGCAGCAGACGCAGGAGAGCGCGGGTAGATCCGTGCGAGACCTTTACGGACGGACCTTGGGGCATCGCGCGGATCGGAATGGAGGGGGTGGAGGGTGAAAAAGGGGTGGCTGGCGGCATGGGGGAGAGAGACTGAACATCTCGGTCGCTGTGCAACGAAGCAAAGTGATCGATGATTTGGTCAAATATTTTCAACCAAGCAACTATATCATTATTACTGTTATTTGACTAATATTATTTCTAATCCTAAAGAAATAGGTGATAGCGAAGGAGACTGAAAGAATGAAAAAATGCATGGCAAGGAAACTACAGAGAAAGGACTGTATGGATGGGGTAGTATATGGATAGATAGATACTCGTATTTTAGAACACCGCTGGGGTGTGTGGCAGGGGGTGAATACACACCTGACTGTGGACCCGAATATGTTTTACCCCTACCTCGGTCGGATTATTATTATGATCCCGTATCGTTCCCGGAAAAAATGACATCTTAAATCTACCTGTTCTACACTTAATCTCTATAATTTTACAAGCGTGATCTCTCCTACCGTAGTACGATGGGGGTAATAATTCATTTTCAGCATCACTGCTAAAGAGACGGCCTTCCAATTTAGCTGAGAGCTTCAATCTGTAATTTGACCTTCGCTCCATCGACTGATTCGCAGCCTGGCTCCTCTAATATTTTGGATGCGCTACTAAGTTTATAATAACAACGTTTTATAAATCTAGCTTCTATGCACTGCACGTGATCCAATTTGGTAGTCAATCCAACTTCTTGAGGATCCCATTTATAATTGCAGCATATTCTAAATGAGGCCTAACCAACAACAGATAACATTTCTCTCTGACTTATCCATTTTATTTACCCAGTCCTCTTCTAATAAATCCTAATCTTTTGTTGGCTTGTCCACATATTCCCCGCACACGGAAATAAATAGGTGTCCGGAGGTATAAGCCAGAGTAAAATGGGTAAAAGTAGTCAGAAGAAGCAAGGAAGACTTACTCTCCATTAGACTAAGGAAAGGCACAGTCGAAAAAGTGGAAGTTTTTTTTTGCTTATTTAGGCAGTAAGATCGCTACTAATTGCAGGAGTACAAGAGAGCTCATAGTAAAATTATGTAATGTTCATGGACGTTAAGCCGGAGGCTCTTTTAGCTAATATTAAAAAAAATTTCTCTCGGTCGCGTGAAGTATGTTGTTTCTTGAAGATATACGGAAATTCCAATTGATACCGCCCAGTAAGTATTGTTTCATATCGAGCTGCCCTGTTGTCCCATTCTGTATCTTGTTTCTCTTCATGCAGAGAATAGAATAATTTTTCGTTCATTTAGTCCTAACTCGGTGCTGCCTGACAACCCGAATAGTCTATTCTTTGGGCCATGAATTATTTTTTTATATTTGTATACACATTATATATACACACACTATATATATATACTATATATATATATATATATATATATATATATATATTTCATCATCAGTATTTCAATCCTAGGATTGGTTTGAGGACTGTAGCCCTCTATTCTACTATACAGGTATACTACCCTACTCTGTATTTAATGTAAATTCCCTCAATCCCTGATACTTTCTCTTGCCTTTCATTATATTCCTAATCAATCCATTGGGCCTCAATGTGTGTCCAATCCATCTATTTCTCCTTTGCCGCAGAGCCCTCCATATGGTCCTTTCCTCTTCTGCTCTTCTATATACTTCATCGTTCCTCACTTTGTCTGTCCATTTAATCTTCAGCATTCTCCTCCAGCACCATGTTTCAATGCCCAGGGAGATGAAGGATTTCACTTGCTCTAGTTTCACCCCTCGCATTGTGGTATCAGCATTTATCTTCTCTCTTCCGCATCAGAAGGATTTTAGTTGTCTTCTTGTTGATGTTCATATTATATTCCCCCAGTACTTGATCCATAGCACATATGGAAAGTTGCTTGCAGGTCCTTTCGCGTTTCCGCCACTACTTTTATTTTTATTCAATTTTTCGTTTGAATTGTTGTAACCTGATTCTTGAGGCGGTTATGGATAATTCTTCTGTTTTTGTAGTCCTATATAAGTGCTTCTAGTATCTTGAACATCTTGTTCCATTCGATTTTGTCGAAGGCCTTCTCCAAGTCGACGAATGCCACCCACATATAATGGCTTACTAACGTGTCCCATTTTTTCGGCCAGAACTCTCAAGCTGAGAATTGCCTCTCTTGCTCCGCGGTTATTCCTGAATCCGAATTGGTTTTCTGAGAGGTTTCCTTCTATCCTTCCTTCTATTCTTCGGCTAATCATCCGAGGAAGGATTCCTGATGCTTGAGTCACCAGGCTCAATGTTCGGTGTTCTTCGCATTTATCTGTTTTCGGTTTCTTCGGTATTGCAATCATTATACTTTTATCGAGGCTTCTGGTATCTCTCCGCTCTCGTAGCTACCTTCGATTAGTCCATAGAGGGCATCCTTCGCTTTGACCCCGAGTGCCTTGATTATTTCTCCGTTTATTTTGTCAACACCTAGTGCCTTGTTCTTTCTCAGGTCTGCCACGGCTATCTCGAATTCGCTTCTTAATATCTGCGGACCCGGATCGTCTTTACCTATCATGCTTTCATCTTTAATTCAGCCATCTTCTAGTGGTTTGGGAGCTTGATAGAGTACTTTAATGTGTTTTTTCCATCTATACCCAATGTCGTCAACATCTCTTTGTATTTTTCCATTAGCGGCTCGTATCTTTTGGGATTTTGTTTTTCTTCCCACGATTTGCATCTTCACTAGTTTATAAGCCATCTTGCTTTTTTCTTTTTTTCATGTTGCCATTGATTTCCTCCCAGCAGATTTCTATTCGTTCTTCCTTTGCCTTCTTGCACTCTCGTATGACCTGGTTCCGCAACTGTTTATAGAGGTCTTCTTCACTCTCATTTCTTGGATTCTTGTATTTTCTTCTTTCGTCAATGAGACCTTTTATTTGAGCTGTAATCCATGGCTTCTTAGATACTTCCGCCTCACTCACAAGGAGCGTATCTACCGCTTCGGTAATTATATTCTACATTTCTTTCCATCGACCCTCAGTGCTGGTATCATCATTATTTCCTTCTACCTGCCTTTCGTTGGCCGTTGTGAATTTTTCTCTTGCCCTCTTTTCTTCCGTATCTTTGAGTTCCATCTGGGTTGTTGTCTCTCTTTCTTCATCTTCTTGTATCGCAGTCGGCTGTCAATGATCCCCAGGTTGTGATCGCTATTTATATCTTCGCCAGGGTAGCTATTACACTACTTAACTTGGGCCTTGTATCTCTTTACCCACTGAACTACCAAGTACGCCTGAAAGTCATTACCTTCGTATACAATTCTAACATGTGATAGTCCAAAGGGGTAGATCGTTGGACTACTGATCGGAGGGGCCCGGGTCCGATTCTCGGGCAAGCTTCTCTGGTCTCCTGCAGCCCCTATGTGATTTTTCGGGTACCAGACTTTCCTGGGAAACCATGACCGGCACAAGGAAAGGAACCCCCATATTACCCATTTAATGTATGAATTTTACACGCCGTTGGACCTAGTACTCTACCCTCACCTATCGAACCAAACTTCGAGTTTATAACTGTTGCTATTCAACTCAAACCGCTATTTGCTAGTATGATATGCAGCATTCAGGCTAATTCTAAAACAGAACTTTGGAACGTTGAAAGTATTTCTCAAAATTCATTCGAAACCCTCGAAAAGTTCGATTTAAGCTTTTCAACTGATTAAAGTGAATTTCTGAAGTCGGTTAACTTGATGCTGATCTCTTATAGTCATTGCGTTTTCACGCGCAAGGCAGCGATTCAGTTCAACCGCTTCCCGAGACAAGGAGTGCCGGCAGACGTTTCCAACTCGTTGCAATTCATAATTTGGCGCAAACGCGGGAGTGGATGATTTGGGCGGAGCCTGTGCATTTTCCTTCGCTCACTACGTACAACCACCCCTTGCACCAGCTGTTCGCGTGCATACACTCCGCAATAAGTCACGCAGACTCCTCCAGACACTCTCGCACCCTTCTTCATAAGGTCGACTGATTCAACCACACTCTGATGCCACTCCACTTTCACACAAACGGTGCCAATTTCGAACATTTCAGCGTCGTCTTCCAGGTTGCACATTTTTTTTCATGTCGGAACGATACCATAAATTCGGAATGCCAAAGAAGCGGCACGGGCTTCCACTCCGGAGGCTCCACCGTCAGGAAGCACGCGGAGACATTCCCGTGCGAACCGAGTGCCTTGAAGCATTAAGTCACAGACGTGGCAACGAAACCAAAATCGCCCGAAATTATTGATTGGCCTTCTTATTCGTAAACTCGCTGATATTATTCCAATCCCAAATATGCGAAAATTGCGTGGATAACTATATATTTTTTGTGTTTGTGATTGTGTCCATTGTTATCACAGCTGATAAAAATATTAGCTAAGGTCATTTGTGAGATTGTATTATGGTAAAAAGTGCTAAGGTCATTTGTGAGATTGTATTATGGTAAAAAGTGACCTTTTAATGTGGTTGTTCAAGAGTTTTTTTCAATGTGATGTTTCTTTCGACACCGAAAGCATAAAACGCATTACATTTATTTCATCTAATATGCTCAATTTACAACTTCGAATGACTATATTTTTAAATGTGAATATATAAATAATAATTAGTTGAAAACATCGTTTCTGGAGAATTTCACCTTTTACAGCCGTGTTCATGACGCCACTTTTAAGCTCAAGTGCGAAATAGAAGCCATTTTAAAATTAAAATGATAATCGCAAAGGCACAATTATGGTAGGGATGTCTGAAAAAAAAACACTTCCAGGTGACAGCATATTCTTCTTCCGAGTACCACCAGCACATCTCCCTCCCGCCACAATGATTTGTGGTCAAAGGAGTCCGCTATCGACACAACGGATCGGTCAAAAAGAATGAAGTTCAATAATTTAAAATGGACGTGCCTTCGGTCGTGGAGCGATTGAAAACGTAATAGCCGAGGCCGTAAACTTGATTGGCACTGAGTTTGTTTGAGGGGGATAGGTGAAAACAATGTGACGAAGACGAAGGGGAAGATAAGGAAACACACACTCAGTCACTTGGGTATGTTTGGGAATCAGTGATCATCGTGTACCTCAATCACACACCAACAATGCAAAATTAATAAATTAGGAAACAGACTCACAATCACCTGATCACTAGGATGTGTTAAGGCATAACAGTCACTCTCGTGAATCGCATTCACACACACACACACATTCAGGGTTTGCAAGGATATCTCCTATGCCAGGAACCCATTCTACTCACACAGGAATGGAAAAAAATTGAAATAAAAATAAAAAAGAGTCTCAAGTTCACGTTCGCAGTCACTCAATCACTGTTTGGTGTGTTAGACCTTCGTGAATCGCGCTCACTCACTCACTCACTCGTCAATGTCGCTCTCTACTCCCAGAGGGTACGCAGGCGGACGAGTATGGCACCATTGGGTCAGAATACAGACAATTAACATTTGCACATGCACTTCTTCGCCTCGGACAATAATTGAAATGCGTTTGAAAATTGATTGGAATGGAATTTGGAAAGAGATATGATTGAGGTAGATATGATATGGCGCTTTAAAGGGTTCATCTATGTTGATATTTTTACTGGTTGCAGCTCTCTAACAAATGTTTTCTCGTTGAGATAATAGCATCATATAACATGCAGAAGAACCATATCACTCCTTAGCCGAAGAAGTAAGATTGCCTGTACGCCTCCTTAAAATCCCCGCTCAGCACCTTCCGAAACGACATCTGGGGAGTGTCGAGCGAAGTGTTTGAAGCCTTCATCCAAGAGCAATGAGCGTGGCCAATGCCCCTCTACTCTGCTCTAACTCCTGCCCTCTCTGCGGCAATATGCAGAACTTGATGAATCAAGTGGAGCGAAAATACGCATGAATCTGGTACCTTTATTTCTTATGCACTTTTCATGTTAGACGAACAACAATGGTATTATTAAAAGAGGGATTTAATTTTTTAACAATTTTCTAATTTGATAATTTTTTGTTTTTCTGAAACTGAGGTTTTTTTTTATTAAAGGCATTTCAGAAAATTTCAGGTTCTAGTTCGAAAATGTTTAGTCGTCCCAAACTCTAATTAGTAGAGAGAATGAGAGAAGAATTTGGCCGAAATATTTCATTAGATCAGAGTTAGTTTCTATTCCAGAAATGGAAAAGACAGGCATAAGTGAGGACTACAGAGCAATAAGTTTGATTTCCGATGCAGATAAAGTAGAGAGTTGGGAGAAATCATAATGACATTGTAGAGGTGGATGAAAAGCATATTGATTCACAATGAGATTCTGAAGACCAAGATAGAGGCGATGATGCTCGTCAAATGAGTAAGGAGTCGGAATAGGAAGGGGTAAGAATAGGAGGGTCAAGTTGGATGGAATGAGGGGAGGAAGGAAACGTACTGAATTGAAAAGGGGCTCAATGTGGTGCTAGATGGGGCTCATTGTGTTTGTGGAAGAGGCAAGAGAATCATCATTGTACTAATGGGTGCCTGTATCATCCAAAACCTATTTTTAACCAGCAGACTGCCAGTAATAATAGTCAAACCTGTTGACTGATGATCGGGTGATGTCCAGGAATTGATTCCTTGTACCCTCAGTGTTTAGATGTTCACTGGCTTTCTTAAAATTTACAAATGATCGTTTTAATAATGTCCTCTCTCTGAAACTATTTTAAGGCAATATAGTCCCCATTTAATAAGTATTATTTTCTTTTAATCTTCTTATTTCTGATCCCATATAGAGCAAACTTATTATTTAAAGCTCTTTGGTCACTAATTCTTTCAATACTCTCTATATTAAAAACCTTTCTGTGTACATTACTTGCTAACAGATCGAGAATGATATTGCCCTTAGGTGGCAAAGTGACAAGTTGATGCATGGAGTTCTGACTAAAATAATCTAATAGCATTCAGTAGTGTATTAACCTTTGACCTATTTTTTTAAACCATACAATCCCCAATCAATCAATAGGACAATGAAAACTCCACCAATTATTATGTATCATTAGATGTTTTGGGATGAGAAACTCTTTGATTTGCTTGTATAGTTTTAGTATTGAATTAGCCCTATCTTCCGGTGGTCAGTAAAATGCAAATATGTTGATTCTTTAGGGTCGAGGACTTTCAATTGAACGGCAAACATTTTCCGAACTATTATCTGGAATTACTTCAGCACTGTTGATGCAAGAGTTCTTAAATGGAATAAAAACATCATCCCTGATTCTCCTGTTATTTCTGTTAGCGGAAAGAAAAATATCTAGAATATCAACAGGATTGTTAATATTTTTGTTACAAATTAATGACCTTCCCTCTAATATTGCAATCACTTCAACCCTGTGTGCAATATGATGCAACCTATAAACATGAATACTCAAATCTACATGAATCAAGAGATATGGTTGATACCTCCTTTATTTCGGCCACCAAATGGATTAAGATAAGTGGTTTTACACTAAATTTAGAGAAAATGAAAAGTCTCTGTCATTCAGTCTAAAACATATACCTAAAGAAGATAACCTGGTAAAATATTTGAGACTCCATATTGACTCTAAGCTGACTGATGTTCACATATTATTGTTATCACCGGTAGATCATCAAAGGTACTATATCTAATAAGAAAACTTAGTATGTTAATCCGTGAAGAGTACCTGAGTTCCATTTGCCATTCTTTCTTTAACAGTCATCTTAACGATGGCCTAAAAATCTGAGGCTATGATCCAGTTATAAAATCAGTGTTTATTCTACAAAAAGATCCATGAGAATAATTACTCAATCTTCTTCTAAAGAACATAGCGGATCATTATTTATAAGTATTTACATATATTTGGACTGTGTATAGCATGTATTAATATTGATTTATTATATTATTAATATTACATTACGTAAAGCATAATTTATTTCCCCCGAGATATGAAGTACATGATCATAACACAGGAATTAAAGAATCACATCTCCATGAGTAACTGCAAATTAATCAAGTCACAGCATTAATTGAATAGCTTTGGAGTAAAATTAATTAATCAACTGCTGCAGACTGTTAGAAAAACTAGCTCTGCCAAATTTAAAGGAACATTATTTTCATGGCTTGCCTCTAAAGCTCTGCACTCGGTGAATGAATGTCTGATGTATTTTATGTGACCCATGTGCTTCATTTGGCAAGGTCTATTGTATACCTACTTGATGGCCAGTAAAATCATTGTTATTATCATTGTTAGCACAATGGATCAAGTATCTACTTTATTGATTTGTCATTGGTATATGTGTAAACAAATTTGTTGTCTCCGGCATAACTTTATAGATGTGACTGATGGTTGAGCCCGAGACTTTGTGGAAATCCATTGCGAACAGGAGTTTCAGAAATAACTTTGCAGCTTCCACATAAAATAACTTATTTATTTTCTACTAGTTTCGCTACACTGTAGCATCTTCAGGAACGTACAAAAAAAGGTTTTTTTGTACGTTCCTGAAGATGCTACAGTGTAGCGAAACTAGTAGAAAATATATAAGTTATTTCATGTGGAAGCTGCAAAGTTATTTCTGAAACTCCTGTTAACTTTATAGAAATTATATAACATTTTGAAATGAGACAAGCAACTTTATAATTCCACACACACACACTTCTTACACCGCGTGAATGGAATTAAAAAGTTAATAATTTCATTTCAATGTGTAAAGAAAACTAAATTTCTCCTGTTTGAAAGAGAGAAGATGCAGGGAAATGTTGAGGATAGAAATTAGAATGAGAACTATTTTTCAGACACCCCATCAGTAGTATGAAATGGAATTGAGTGAGTTTAATGGAGCTCTATCAAGGATTAGCTGATGCTAATATGGTATTTACAGCAATGAGGTAACAAATCATGCTCTAAGAAGATAGGCTTACACCAGAGAAAGTACAGCATGAAAGCAACAGGCTTGATTTTGCCTGAGAAGACAAAGATTCAATCCACGAAGCATTAGTTAGCATCTCCACTAATGGTGACATTCTAAGTGTAAAGACTCAGTTATGGATCTGGTATAAGAGGAGCAGTGATATGGGACATTAATGATGGGGATGCGCTGGAAGTGGTCGGTCTATTTTGTGCCTATTGGGAGAATGGTAACGATGAAAATGTGGCAATGTGTGGATGAAAAAAGGATTGTCTCTGATCCATGGGTGTTGCTCATTAAAATTCTCATTGAGCTGTGAATTTCAGAAACAGAAGAGCATTATTGAGGCATAGCTTAGGTTTTCCATAAATACTAAAGTGGTATTCTCCTCAATTTCAGCATCAGTCTATGTTTCCTGACCAAGTATTGAAAAATATGAAAACATCCTAAATTTTTTAACTATTTTAACTTTTACTACCACCAAAAATATCACTAGTATATTTTAGTCTTGTGGTTTTTTGCTAATTTTAATCATGAAAACTTATAACTACCTTGACATGCATGTATTTCGAATTGAATTATCTACATCAATACCCTACAATCTACCACTTAGAGATCATGATAGGGGGTGTTCAGTTAATCACTGGCCATTCAATTACAGTTGTAATATGGACCCCAAAAGTTAATAATTAATTAATTTTCAAGTAGTTTGATAATATTATTGCGTAAGGGTTTACTGCTTCATGCTTGAAATTTGCCTGAAACATCAATCCTCGGCATATGATACTCTGTCTCCCTTTTGACTACTCACATTTCAATGCCAGTATATTTTCCAAATTTCCGTAATAGAACATTATTCGATCCCTGTAGATGCATCCCGAGATGTGAATGCTGCTCTAGAATTATATTTGAAATGTATCTTTTAAAACGAAGCGACCAAAAATGTGCCATTTGCTTTCAAAAATACTCAAAATGGTATATTACTAAGGGAAATCATTTTTCAATACCTCTTATAGTTTTATGTCTAGAAAATTTATTTTTTTGCATCTTACTTGTAGCGTGAGCTAAAATATTGCCTAATAGAACAGGGATAAATGTTTGGCTCATTATCGCACAAATTCATGCATTGCGGGTGTCTTCATCGCATGCGCTATGCGGAATTCCTTTATCGGATGTCACATGGTGCTGGCAAAAAGTATCGTGAATTACGTCCAAAATGATATGGCATGTGGCAAACATTCAGGGGATCCGGAAAACCTAAAGCTTACTGATCGAACGATGGGGTGGACTCTCGATGGGAAGAATGAACTTAATCAATGCGACAGTTGTGCGAGAAAGGTAAACCCTACACCAAAATACGATGTTGATAAAGAAAAGGTAGTTTGACGCCCAGTTATCTTATGCAGGAAAAACATTGGTGCCATATCTACCCAGACATTTATCAAAATATTTTCAGTCAAGTTTGGACCAAAAATTACAACATTGCTAAAGTAAATGTCAACTTCTGGCGAAAATATTTCATTGGTCGACGTGATGCCGATAGAAATGTTAAGCTCCCCTTTCCGACTTTGTGTCTAATGTGCTGTGACGGATGGACAAGCGCGTTTGTTCATAGAAAGTAAACCTAATTTTAAAACTGGAGGAATACATTTAAATAGCACAGGCATTTGTTATTTATTTCCTCCTCATTGGGGATTTTCCTCGGGATTAGGTAACATGAAATATGAATGCATAGGTTACATTAAATCTCTTCAGGAATACGTTATACCATAAAAATGATCTTCTGTCGATAACTTAAACGCGATTCTCTTCAAGAGGAGTCGTAGTATAAAATGTTTCCCTCTCATATCCCGCGTTTTAAAGTCAGATATAAAATATAATGTCACTGAAAAAATATGATGTATAAAATACATAGTCATTTTTGTATTGGATTTTTTACCTTATTTGAAAAAAAAACGTTTTATCCTATTCTTCTATTTGGCCTAAGAATATTATTAATTGAAATGAAAACGTTTTTTTTAATTTCTTTATCGATTTCTTCTTCGTGTAGTGGATATGACAGAGCCGAGAGTTTGCAGATAGTTCCGGTTTTATATTGGCATAGAAGAGAAATGTCCTTGGTATGTGACAATTGATGTGAAAAAAAGGTTCTTAAGAGGTGAAAAAATCCAATAAAAAAATAACGATGTATTTTATACATTGTATTTTTCCAGTGACATATTTTATACCTGACTTTAAAACGTGGGATATGAAAGGGAAAACAGTTTATACTACGACTCCTCTTGAAGAAAATCGCGTCATTTATGTATTAATGAACAATAATGCGGTAATAGAGAGGGTAAAAATAAGTATTCAACCTCGAAAGTTCCAAAGGTTTTACTTTCGTATTTCAGAAGTTTTTGTTGCCCGTAAGTTTTAAATTATCATATTGGCAGTATGAAAAATATCCTGTTGGACAACAACCCATGTTTCCAATTCACAGCGGTAGCCCGGTCTCTTTGTCCATGTTATGCTGTAAATTTGTAATTTCATGAGGTGTACGAGGTTCTGGTGAATGCTCAGGTGAGTCATTGAAGTGTGGAATTTATGATAGGTGGTTATCTCTTCGGGGTGTTTCCATCGAAATCATCACAATGGCTGATGTAATAGAAGAGTATACGAAAAAAGCAGATGCTGCGGTACGTATTTGTCTAAGTAGTAGAATTGCCCTATTCCATGTGAGTATTCCTGACGTAAATATTACTTGATTTAGGAACTCGAAATTAAAAATCTCATGGCTGAAGTGGAAAATTTAAAGGGAAAAGTAGGAAATAGATCGTCGACCGAAGATGAAAATTTAAAGGCCTTAACAACTAAAAATGCCAAGTTGAAGTACAGATTAGAGATCTTGAAAAGGGTATGTAAGAATTTCTTCGCATGATTGGGTTGCTCACATTCTTGACATCCCGATCGCTAACCTGTTAAACAAATTTAACTTTCTTATCTTACGAGCAGGCCGTCGAGAATGAAGAATCACTTGGTAGTAAACGAAAGCCATTGGACACATTTCGCTCAGTATCTCATCAATCTGGGCATAACATGCAAAGTATCCAAGAAGTTCTTATTGATGTGTTTACGAGTGCTGTGAAAGCTTCCTTCCCTGATGTCACTGGAGTTCCTATCTTAGTGGTACCTTCTACTAATATCAAATTCGGCGATTACCAATTTAATTCAGCTATGTTAATATCTCAGGTAGGTTTTTGGTTTTTATTTGTTCATTGTGTAATTATGGTAATATACCTGCTAAAACAATATTTAAACCTACTACTCTGTAATAAGTTTGAATTAGTCCCTATAATGGTATTAAACGGATTGTATGAATCCAAACGTTAGAGAATGTACTATCATGACATCCGGTCATAAAAGGATGCCTATTCTGTAATATTACACTTTTTGTAAAAGCCCTTTAAACAGAATAGCAACATATTCTGGCCACTTTTTTTCATACTGCAATTTAGACTTTAAAGGTCGTATTCCCAGCATTGTAATGAAAGATCACAGAATTTTGGGTTTCATTTTTCTTGTTACCTAAGATTTTCCTGACATTAGTTGCTTTAAAACTTTGTTTTGCTCTCACATAAAGCCCAGGCAGGAGTATTGTACCCAATGGCGTCGACTTATGATACTGTAAATTCAAACTTATTAAAACGAGTACAAGACAGATTTATCTGCATGGTATTATGTAGCTTTGGTCTATATTCGTTTGATATTAGGTGTGATATTGTCAAAACTCACCTACTCTCACCAGCTGCACAAAGAAAATTTGGTGGCTAAATGTTTTTATATCCTTTGTTGCATATAGCCAAATTTACTGCCCTTTATTTTGAAAAAACTGGACTTTTGCACACATGTCAGAGTAACAAAAAGTCTAACACATTTAATATTCCTGATTTACCCAAAAATTTTACTTTTTATATGCCATTATTAAAAATCATGAGAGACTTAATAGATTATCTCAAAATATAGATATTTGTCCATTCTCAATTTTGAAATTCTGGAAATTCATAAGCTGTGTTTCATCTTATTGATCTTATTTAGTAATATGTTTTGTTTCCGTGTACCTTGCTTTGTTTCAATATCTGTTTTAAACAGCCTTGTATATTGAACTGGTTCCTGATACAACCCATATTAGAATTCAATCATTTATGTATTAAGGATTGGATTTAATTATGATGACTTTTCATTTCATATTGCCCTCCCTGTGCATTTATTATTTGGAAAATCTGGTAAGGTTTAGCACTATGTAACTGTTTCACATTCTCCTGCATATGTATGAAACTATCATGTAAATAAATAATAGTTGAATTTGTGGCCAGAATAACTTAATAGTGTTTTAAGGTACATCATGAAAAGCCTTATTGATAATAATTTTGCAGTCAAAGAGTAGCTATAAGTTAGTAAAGCACTTGGTTAAAGAGTAAAAAATTATTATTATAGGTAGCCTACCATAAAGGTTGGTTTTGGATGGACACAACTACCAAATAATTTGCTTTTCTCTCCTAATGATCCCAACATCCTAGTCTACAACTAGTCCATTTTCATCTCTGTATACTTCCTTCCTTCCTTCATTCTGGCCAACATCCCAATCCGTAAATATGGATCTATCAAGAGCCTTTGTTTCTGAAATCTAGCATTCTTTGAACTAAACTAGGACATTATGGTATCAGGGGAGTAGCTCATCTCTAGCTTACATATTTTTTGGAAAATAGGAAACAATATGCAGAAATTGTCGGAAAAAATGGTGCTACTTACAAATCAACAATGAAAACTATTAAATATGGTGTTCCACAAGGTTCCGTATTAGGTCCTTTACTTTTCCTGGTGTATATGAATGACATTGAAAAAGCCATTATCTCTCCAGAGAATAATAACATGGTAGCTCTATGCGGATAACATAAGTCTAACAGCAGGTCATACTAAATCATCTCAATTAGAAATAGATATGTGTGCTATGGTGAATTCAGTCACTCAATGGTTGAATGTAAATAATTTAAAACTAGATGCAAGAAAAACAGTTTACTTGGTATTTAGTAATAAAGACCCTCAGTCAAATATTTTTGTAGAAATAGGTAACCAATTGATTTCTGAGTTAGAACATAGCACCTTATTGGTTTATAAATAGACAACAAGTTAAGCTGGAGGTTTCAAATGGAAAAATGCTGTAAAACATTATGTTCAGCCCTATTCCTTTAAAAAAATCTTGCCAACTATTGTAATACAGAAATATTAATCGCAGTATACCATGGTATATTTGAGTCCATAGCCCGATGTGGCATTATCTGCTGGGGGAGCTCAGCACATGGAAACATCAATAGAATACTCACCCTTCAAAAACGGACATTAAGGTTTATATTTCAACTAAATGCAACGAAATCCTGCTGGGAGTGCTTCAAACATCACAAAATCATGACCATTCCCTGTATCGATATGTATAATGTGATTTTGTATGCCTGCACCAAAACCCCTTCACTGGTCAGAAAAGGGGATGTTCACGAGTACGACACCAGGGGTAAGGATAATTTTCATAATGGCCATTGCAGAGGAGTAGCACTACAAAAAACTCAAGAAGTTTTAGGAAGACTGCTGTTAAATCGACTACATGAAGAGTAAAACAAATACTCCCCCAAGAAAATAAATTTAAAAACAGTTGAAAAATTTCTTTTTAATTAATGTTTTTTATAGCATCCAAGAGTACATAGAAACAGCTAATGTAGGGAATTCCGTTCTTTAAATCTTTAACACTCAAATATTTCATGTACATTATTATTCCTATGAATTTGTATGTATGTTAATGCAGCTATAAATGTAATTAAATCTTAACGAAGCCCATACAATTATGTATTGTTCTATGGCTAATAAATCAATCTATCTATCTAGCTATCTAACTTCCTCAATTGTTTTCCTTTCTGTCCATTTCACCTTCTCCATCCATCTCCACATCTACATTTCAAAAGCCTCCAATCTATCTCTATCATTCTGTTTCTGTGACCATGTTTCCATAAAGTATATAACTACACTCCATATCAAAGTTTTTACGTGTCTTTTCTTAGCATCTTTACTCAAGAGCCCTGTCATCAACTCCCTCCTTATGAAAGCCTCTTTGCCCTGTTCAATTCTTCTCCTTATGTCCTCTACTACTTTGACCATTTTGGTCCAAAGCACTTGCAAGAGACCTAAACTGTTACATTCTAGTTTTTGCCCTCCTATTTTAATGGCGGGGTTTATAAACTCAATTGCACGGACTACGACCCCATCTGCATTGGACAGATACCTGATATTAGGATGAAAGAACACTGATCATGCTTCACAAAGAAAGACAACAGATCCAGATATCCCTTGGAAAAGAATCACACCAGTAACTTCAAAGCGGACATTCTTCACACTGAAATGAAAGGAATAAAAGGCTGAATGCTTTGGAGGAGTTGGAAATTTGGCAATACCTTCAGCCTGACAGGTTTGAGGTGGTCAATGAAACATTATACCTCTCCTGTTTCCCCCTCCTAAAATTGTTAAAAGACTCCAATATCTTTCCACCCCAACCCCACCCCCACCAAGGCAGTGATGACCATTGACCGTCCCTCAATGAAAGTCAAGTCATTGCGGACAAATCCCCCTCCTATTTAAATTTCCTCCACATATGTATGCATTGAACAGCACCGGTTTATGGGCAACCCTGCCTTACACCTCTTCCTAACACTGCCCATCCAGACTCTCCATCCCCCACTCGCACCTGAGCAGTCTGACTCATGTACAGGTTGCAGATTAGCCTCCTTTCCCTCCAATCTATTCCTATTTACTGGAATATACTCAAAAAAATTGTCCAGTTCACCCTATCAAATATGTCCTGATTGTATTTTATCTTCCTCCCAATAAGTGATCCCATTACTGCAATGGCATTATGTGTACCTCTCCCCTTCCTAAACCCAAACTGATCATCCCCTAAGTAATCATATGCCCTACTCTCTATCCTTTTGTTTATGATCCTGATAACAACTTTAGCTGCTGGAGATATTAAACTTATTGTTCTCTAGTCCTCAATTGATGTATCCTTTACCATTTTCGGAATAGAAACTAACATTGATCTCAAAAACGTTTTCAGCCAGATTCCTTCCTCATAGATGCAACGGATCATGTAGACTCTTCCTCCCATATTTTCCTAAACCTTGTAGTTTTTCAGCTGGAATGTGATCCACCCCCACAGCCTTATTTGATTTCATTTATCTTATTGTCCTTTCTCTTACATCTCCTCCCTATCTATGGCATATTCAGTTTCTATGTCCAGCTTGTTGGCTTAAGTTCTTTACCATATACTTTTTCTATATATTCCTTCCATCTTTCTTGGATCTTTTCTGTGTCAACTATTATCTTTCCCAACTTATCTCTAATCTATCTCTCTATCTTAACTTGGACCTTCCCGCCTTACTTCCTAATAGTGTATCATCCATTTCCTTCTCTCATCTATCTTTCTAATCATCTCATCCGTGATCCATGGTTTCCTTGTCCTTTTCCGATTAACGGTTCCTACGGTGTCTTTTGCCTCTCTCAATATGTATGCCTTTTTTTTATATATTCCAATTTTTCCTCAATGATACTCAGCTCCTTTCCCTCAATCATGATTTTCTCTATAGCCCGCTGATGTCATTCTAGGATCACTAACTGGATTGACAGGTAAAAGATATCTGTTTGCAATACAATCGCTCTGATTAGTTTTATATAAACAACAAATTTTTTTTCTGTTAGCCGAGTGCCCTGAAGGAGTGGTTTTATATTTCCAGTGGTGAACCTTGGATTCATTGTAATTCCAGGCATTACAAGTAAAGGGAATCAAAGTGCCGCCGAGATCTGTTGCAGTGAAAGTAATGGAGAATCTGCTAACCAACCCATTAATAGAGAAGACGGAAGTAGCTGGTGCTGGGTACATCAATGTGAGGATAAGTAGGGAGCATGGCATCAAAGTCCTCAACAGTGTGCTGCTGCATGGGGTCCTCCCGCCATCTCACCAGCGACAACGGGTCGTGGTTGATTTCTCGTCACCGAATATAGCCAAGGAGATGCATGTGGGTCATTTACGGTGAGGCATTGGTGGAAACTCAGTCAAAATATGGACCACTGTGTCCTAAAACCATAGTACTTAAAAATTAATTCTGAGCACCTCTGTGCTGTAGGGCTAGTATCCTGTGGGAGTGGCCTGAAGTAATAAACTAGAAGCGCTCGGTCAAAACCCATCTCAAAACTAAAAACATTTGAAAGCTTGCTGTGGCAAATGGAATTCAGGATTGATGGGTGAACCCATGTGTAAGCTATTGGTTCTGAAGCACCAAAAAATGCCATCTGTGTAAATGGAGAACAAACCAATGAATTCGCGTCTCTGTCGAGGGATTTGCTAAAAGGGAAGGTACGACTCTATTGCATAATATTTTTATCTTGGCAATTGATGTTAGTAGAGAAGAAATGAAAATATTTTTGATATTGAAGCAATTAAAAAATAAAAACATTCAAACAAGTTTTTATTTGTGATAGGCATATTTATTTATTTAAAACATTAAAATATATACGAGTGCCTTTTCCAAACAACCTAGTACAGCATTGCTAACCATCTGTTCTTCTGTTCCGTTAAAGTGTGTGCAATCAATTTATTTTTATCTAAGGATTTTTCGTACAAACATTGGACACCAAATAACCTTGAAAGAAATGATGCATTTGAAGATGGTTCTCTCAAATGCTTTTTCATTCACCAAAAAACCTACAAATGACAGCTTATCATTCATGGCCATGGAGTTTCCCGGGTGCTTTTAATGCTTTTTTGTGTCCTCATACCCCTTTTGCAACTTCCAGCAGTCACTGAAAATATTAACAACTAATGCAATAGTTTATTATCTCTCTCATATATCGAGTCTTTATGTTCTTTAAAACAAAATAATTTAGAAGATTTTGAGGGAATAAATGTATTTTGTCCTCTTCGTAAATATTGCGTAGCTCATTTTGCAGCAGTTTACCATTAAATAAAAGTAATGCAAATTACATTGCACCTGGTCCTGCATAAAGTTAAATACGAAACACTTCATGATCAGTCAGGAATGTTGTCTGCAATAAATTCAATGGAAAAGATATCTTGCCCAATCGCCATTTACTTACTGTGGCACTTGCTTTCATTTTTAAATTAATCCAAATCCACTACTTCCAGCAGAAGTATAAATTTATTTAAATTGTGAAAATTCCTTAGGATTACATGAAACTTCTTTCAAAATTTTCACTTCATACTTCTAAATTTTTTTTTCACTTGTCTATGTAAGTGTCACCTTTCTGCCGAAGTAAGCAACTTGTCGATTGGCTGAGATCAGTTTGAGTAGTGCACATCTTGTACTAAGCCCAACAGGTTATGAAATTCATGCAGTGGTTGGTAAAGGGATCTATTTCCTTGGATTTTGTTTGGTTAATGGGTCACCTTTTAATAAATAAGCATTTCTCATTTTTAAGTTTTCACTCAGCCAAATGTGAGAAATGTCATTTGCAAATTGTGACAAAAATGAAAGTGTAGTCTCTAACGAGGACCTTTTTTCCAGATTTTAAATTGATGTACCAAATGTCTGTTCGGCTGTTCATATCTTTTGATTTCTCTTACCTATGTGTTTAATGAGGAGCTCAAATTAATTTGTGTCAACATTAAACTTAAATGCTTTGTTTTGATCAAAAAGGGGATTTATCCATTTATGTTTCTGTTTCAATGCTATAAATATGTATTTTATTATGTTATTTAATAATTAGCATAAGACTCTTTTGAGGACCTAGCAGTTTCTTGTCTTATTTAACATCGACCAGGGTATGAAAGAGGTTTCATGGGAGACCAGGGGGGGAGAGCATTAGGTTGCTGCCCCAGGGCCCCTATTCAGGGTATGCTCCTGGTCAATGCGCTATTTCTCACCTGTCTCCAACTAGAGACTTGCCCCTATTTTCAGGCAGGAGCCTAAAATTATCTCGGTCATCACAAGACTAGAAACAGTACATGTTGCTTATCCTGTGGTCAGTTGTCCCACTTCAAAACTCCCTGCTACCTCTTTTCTCCCCTCTTCACAGTACCAGCACATGGTTAGTGTGCGTAATATATCTTGACTTGTGGTGCTAGCAGGCCAGGTGATCAACTGTGCTGTCATCCCTTGCTCCCGTCTCTCATCAGGAGGATGTCCTCTAAAGACTTCGCCTTGGTTCACTTGCATTCACCCGTCAGCCTGACCAGTCCGGCAGCCAGGATTGTCCATTCCCCTCCTTGCCTCCCTCCTGCTCTCGCTCTGTTGATTCACATATCGACTGATCACCACCTCCCACACTACTTACATACTTAATTTGTTCATTATGACTTCTTCATTATGTGTCATTTGTTGAATTTGAAAATGACTGGATTTTTCAAATTTCATAATGAATAATAAAAAAAGTTTTTAAAACAATGATTCCGGCGTAACTCTTGTACTTTGTCATCCATGAAAGTGCCCTCTAAGTGACCTTTATTTCTTGGATTTGCTTATTCAGTTTTGGAGAATGATGGTATAGTAATGAATCAGTGCCCTTCAATTTGGATGTGTTGCTGGCTGAATGATCAGATGAAATCCTGTTCGGCAATAAATTTAGAAAATTTAGTTCAGCTATAATCCTTAAAGTTGGTGAAAAGGGTACCTCTTTTAATTTTGAAAGTCTATAAAATTGACCCGTGAAGTGATTGGTAGCCCTGCACATTTCATGGAGGGCTTAATGTCAATTTGGTATGAGCGCTACCCTTCTCACACTCACAAACCAATCTTTGGGTTGATCTTGGCCGCTTAGTGGAGTGTAAAAACTTGCCACCCTATGTTGTAAAGGGTCCACTTGATCTGTTGGTGCAGTATTATTCGTACGTTTCCTCTCTTGGCAGGTCCACGATCATTGGGGAGAGTATAGCAAGGCTCCTGGAGTACCTTGGCCATGATGTCCTCCGCATAAACCACGTTGGTGACTGGGGAACCCAGTTTGGTATGCTGATTGCTCACCTGCAGGACAAGTTCCCAGACTACCGCCAAGTGTCACCCCCTATTGCTGACTTGCAAGCATTGTACAAGGTTGGCCTCTCACCTCCTCTCCCCATTCTCTCTTTCTTTCCCCCCTCCCCCATGCTTTCTACCGTTGTCCAAGCCAATGAAAGGACATTTGACGAAATGTCGTGAAGTGTGAAACTTGGTCACCAATTATAATCTATGCTTTTTAACTTTGGTGCAGAAGAAGTAGTTGGAGAGACATGGGAAAAGATTGCGGTAGCCAATTAAGTCACACAGTTACGTGACCTAACAAGTTAAACTCCACCAAGGGATTGCTGTCATGGTTTTAGCATTTAGCAGAATCTAAATGGAAGGTATGGAATGAAAATGTCATGATAAAAGATAATTGCTGGAATCCTGAAAAAATGCTTAGAAAATTTTGCATTAGAGCTGCTCATGGTCCGGCCTGGGTTCAGAAACCAGGGCATAGTCTGTTTGTGTATAAGGGTGTGATGATGGGAGTGAAGGTTTGACCTAGGGTAAACAGCTTGTGGTGAAATTACAACTATAAACCCAAACACTGGACACTGCTCCCCATTGCCCTGCCCACATCTTCAGTATGCAGTCCCTCCACTCCCCCACTGCAGCCGTGGTTGCCTCAAACCAGACCTAATAACTCCCCCTCCCCACTTGACTTCTGTTGCCTTTGAGCCTTGCCTAGGTACGCATCTTTTTCCAGAGTTGATATAACTTCGCCTTAATATGCTGCCCTGACTGAGAATAATTAACCTTTTGAGTGAAATGGTAGCACAGTGGAACTTGGCATAACAAATGCTTCACATGGCAAATAATTGATATAATGAGCAAAGATATCTTTTAAGAAAAACGACTCACTTAACGAGGGACTATGTGCATAGTGAGTGATGAAGAGAGGGTTATTCTCGGTATAATTAGATGCCTGCTGCTTCAGTTTGTGTTTATTACTTTTGCCCCTAGCACTGTAGTGTCTCTAGTGATCACGCAGTTTTCCAAACTTGTGTTCAGACACATTATTTGTCATTTATTTGTTAAAGTTTAATAATAATTTGTGCATAATTTTAAAAATATCCCCAAAGAAAAAGCCGCAGTAATACAACCGAAAGAGAATGAAAATTTTCAAGAAGTTCTCTTGGGTTTCCCACCGGGTCAGGTTGCAGTACACCGACGTTTCGAAGGCTGACTCTGCCATCGTCTTCAGGGTGAAGTTCAGAGCATAAAAAAGGCCTGGTATTTCTACACTCCGCCGAGGCTCAGGTGTGCCCTGATTGGCCGGAAGCGTTAATGTGCTCCGCTACGGCCAATCGGGTGCGTTCCCGTGCCTTCTTTATTTTCTTTCCAAGTGTTACTGATTTGGAAGCCGTTGTCTCTGTTGAAAGTATTGGTGTCTAGTCTGATTTGAACGGCTTCTTTCACCACGCGATCCCAATAGCCGTTGGCGTGGCATAGCCTCTTCGTGCCGGTAAAGTTATTTCTGTTCACGCATAAACCATTGTATTAAACACATGACATCACATGGGAAAAATTGCTTTGTTTTGCGAGGAAGATCCCAGAACAAATTAAGCACATTGTGTGAGGTTCTGCTGAATTTGAGTCTGTCCTGATTGTCTTTGAGGTACCTGAACATCAGTCGCATGGCAAGCGGCATAATGCTCCTCCCCTTTATTATCCAATGCTACCTATCCTTTTGCTATATCTCCTGTCATAGTTATTTGTGGTCTAAAGTTCAGTCAGAAACAGAGCAGCTGATTCACTACCCTTTGTCTCCTTGATGTTTTTCATTTAAATTATTTTATTAATATTGCAGTATGATATATTTTTTGTCTAGCTTAAAATCCATTTTCTCTAAATTTATTGTTGTGATAGTAAATCCTTAATATCCCCATGGCCTGCGCAAATATGTGTTAAAAATATGTTAGGAAAAAATCCATATTATGCAAACTAATTTGGAGCTGACTGTAGCAGGAATGGAATAGGTAGAAAGATTAGCCTAAGCATCTCACGGTCAATGAGATTGGAGTTGTTAGCCTTGTCACTTGCCTAAGTGCTTAACTCATCTTAATTAGTGAGTAAACCCATTTAATTGAGAAATGCTGGTCATGAGATGAGGTAGTGGTTGCTTTGTGAGGTTTAAAATGTTATCTTTGATTATGGCAATGGAGAAGAGAAAGTGTAGGGAATAGAAATATCAGCAGTTGGTGTGAAAGTGGTGACTGAGGTCTTCTGTCTTCTTTAACATTGTATTGGCCAGTGAAAAATGTAGATCAGAGCCAATTATGCATCAAGGGACAATCTCCATTGGCTGATATTCTATAAAGAAAGAACTGTTGCAAGTGGAGATATGGATGTTGGTAAAAACATTCCATTACAACATTGATGATACAATTGCATTGCTGTGGGAAGTAGTTGTTGGAGCTGACAATTTGAAAGAAAAGTGCAAAGCAATCTGGCCAGGTTTTCCTTTTTGATGCTAGGAGAATTAAAGAGTGGTGGCCCGCAACGTAGATTAATGCACTGTTTATGAGAAAATGAGGAAATTGAAACATTTTTGCTTACTTTAAAATATATATGAATGTAACATTTTTGGAAAGGCAAAGGTTTTCCTTATTTTAGTCTATTTGTGCCCGGGTCTTTGTAATTTGTTTATACTCATGATAATGTGTCAAAGAGTTAAAGAAAGCTTTTTTTCTACAAACTCTGGCCCAAAAATATGAGCACATGCACAGAAAATCATACAGCTAATATGTAATAAGTGTAGGAAATTTACTTGATTGAGCCTGCATTGGGGAGGAATTCTGATGAAAAGTGCAAGGATATGTGTTATTTCACATTACAGGAAACTCAGGTCAAGCAGAATCAACCGTGAAATTTATAATGAATAACTGGTCGTAGCACTTTTCAACTTGATAAAAATTTTTGTTTTACTGTTGATAGAATGTGGGTCGCAGTAGTCCAGGGGGTAGAGCGTTGGACTACTGACTGGAGGGTCCCGGGTTCAATTCCCAGGCAAGTCTCTGGGCACCTGCAGCTCCACCCAAGCTATGTGATTTTTCGGGTACCAGATCTTCCTGGGAAACCATAACCGGCACATGGAAAGGAAATTGCCCCCCCTTACCCTGAAGAGTGAATTTCACATGCCATCAGGCTTAGTATTGGGTGAACTCTAGCATCACCTACCAAACCGACCTTCGGGTGGATAACTGTGTTTATGGTTTATATATGTAGATATAGACACATTTGCATGCATATTCTGTAGTGAATTTGAAAAGGCTTTTCTTTTGCAGTCTGTCATAATTCCGATTTCCCTTTCAGGAATCCAAGCAGAGGTTCGACAGTGATGAGGAATTCAAGAAGAGAGCTTACTCCTGTGTTGTGAAGCTCCAGAATCATGAAAGTGATTATATCAAGGCTTGGCAGCTGATCTGTGATGTCTCACGTAAAGGTTAGGCTTGTACTTTCATCAGATTCAACATTAATGTGAATTTGATGATCTATATCATCTTTTTTTTCCAAACGTTTAGTTGTAATTACAATATTGATTGCAATAATTATATCAGTTAGACGCAGGTGTTGAATGGTCCATACTCATGGATCATATAGGATGTTTGCACGTAATAAACCACATATATGTGCCCCATATTGTCCTTTAACCTTGTATGTTACGCAATTCCCTTTATCTGAGATGCCCTTTCTCTGCTGCTCTCATTTTAAGTTTCTTCAGGAAACTTAATCCCTCCTACAAATTTCCTCCATAATATGCAGTATGAGGAAATGTTGAATGTGAAAAAGTGGCAGATTTTGCCATCATTTGTGATAATATTATAAATCCATTAGAAGATATTAGATTTGGCCACTGCATCACTTCATAACTGGTGCTAGTTACTCATACTTTGCTGTTCACCTACTTACATATTACTTACCTTCCATTGTAATATCACAGTGTAATGTATTTATTATCCCAGGAACAAAACAATAATTTAGGTATAGGATTCTCAAAAAATGCACAGGTCATAAATAATCCAACATGTTTTTACTTTACATGGGTCACCAACATGTTTTTAATTTGCATAATTAATGGAGAAAAAATTAAATTTTATAATATTTTGTAAGTTAAAGGTGTAATGGTATGCATGTTTCTAGTTTCGTTGATTTTACTCCAATGTTACATCAGCAGAGATATTACAAGTTGACATGCATTGAGTTTACCTAAGACGATGATGGAGGTAACTCACAAAGCTCAATTGAACGTTTTGACTTAATCTGAACATATCATGAGCCCCGGTCTATATGGTGCTACAGAGGACTATGGACAGTCTGTTCTTCCTTTTAGGATGGCTAAAAGATGATATAAAAGGTTTGAAGTGGGGAGTCATTTCAAAGGAAGGAAACATTAGCACTGCTTCTGCATTGCAAGAGAAGATCATTAAATAATTTCAAAGAGAATAATTTCATTGGCTGGTGCCACCCACACACTCTTGCATCTTGCACTCTTGCAATGTATCATGCTTGCCTGTAGAGATGCAGATTGTAGTTTCCATAATAGACTGAATTGTATCCCTATTGAAGACCAGTTAGATGTGTCAACTTTGTTTATCGTGCCACATCTTATAAAGCTGGTTTCTGGCATTTTGCGAAGAGTGCCATTGGCCTGTTAGGTGCGAGACATGGTTGATTAGGGAATTATCTGCTTCTTGTTGGTAATGCAGAGTTCCAGAAGGTGTACGACCGGCTGGACATCAGTCTGACAGAGCGAGGGGAGAGTTTCTACCAGGGGAGGATGGAGGTGCTGGTGAAGCGACTGGAGACGGAAGGGTTCTTTGAGGAGGACGAGGGTCGGAAGGTGATGTGGGGCAGTGAGGAGAGGATGGGCATTCCCCTGACCATGATCAAGTCGGATGGGGGATTCACGTACGACACTTCGGACATGGCCTGCTTGCAGCAGAGGGTGGAGGAGGAGAGGGCTCGGTGGATCATCTATGTGACCGATGCTGGACAGGTAGGTGGAGGGGGAGTGCCAAAAGAGGGAGGAGGCAAAGCTGAGAGCAATTTGGAGACGGGCAGCACTGTCGGCTGATGGGGAAATCCGGGAAAAGCCTTGCTTGTTGCCTTGACTGAGTTTTTTGGGTCTTTCCATGGAAAGCCAGGGTTCTGTGGAAGGGGGCTAAAAAATTAATTAATATTACAGTCATCTCAGAAAAGTTTTTGCATTGTAAGTAAAGAAAGCTTTTGAAAAAGAAAAATATATATATATATATATGTATATATATATATATATATATATGTATATATATATATATATGTATATATATATATATATATACATATATATATATATATATATTATCATTACTTCTATATCTTCAGAGGAAGACGGATTGTTTCCGTCGAAATATCAAGAAATAACGTGTGAGTGTTCTTCTTTTTTTGTGTTTCTATATTGTGTGTTACTGTGTATTGTACTATTCGGCACTTCCGTGTTACGTCTACGAAAGCATATATATATATATATACATATATACATATATATACATATACATATATATACATATATATACATATATATATATATATATATACATATATATATATATATATATATATATATATATATATATATATATATATACATATACATATATATACATATATATACATATATATATATATATATATATATATATATATATATATATATATATATATATATATATATATATATATATATATACATATATACATACATATATACATATATACATATATATATACATATATATATACATATATATACATATATATACATATACATATATATACATATACATATATATACATATATATATATATATATATACATATACATATATATACATATATATACATATATATATACATATATATATATATATATATATATATATATATATATATATATATATATATATATATATATATGTCAATACAAGGACTAAGCTACCCTTCTAAGCCATGCCTGGCACAATTCTCATGACAATCACATTTTGTATCACGATAAATCATTCTTCAGCCTTGCACACTTTTCACATCCTTCATTCGAACCACCGTGCGCATTCTCTTTCTGGCTCTACACATGTCGCTCGCCCATCTCTATGTTTTCTCTATCACAGGCATCAACATTCCATTGCCTTATTCAATATGCCCTGCTTTCTACCTTCCTTACCTCTGAATTTCTCCTCTCGTAAAATGTCTAAAACTTCTGTGTTCTTTTTCTTTCCAGCCATTTCACTCTTTCAACCCTCCTACTTGGTGTTTCCTAACTTCCCTACTTTCAACATTCTTATAACATTCAATTCATTCACTGCTTCTCTTCAGGGCTTTCTTTTCTGCTGCTGTCAATTTATTTATTGCATTATTCACCATAGGCCGGTTCAGCATAGTTTTGTCTTTAAACAAAAAAAAATTACATAAATTTTCATTGTAAACATCACATGAAAAGTGATTTACATTACATAAGGATATTTAATAAAACAGCATTTTAGGCTTTTCTTTACATAATGCACAAAATTTATCCACTGAGTATAAATTTGAATAATCAGGTATGCTTTAAGATTATGTATGAAAGTATTTGAAGGAAATGCTTTCAAATCTGATTGAATTTTTTGACTTTTTCACTGTGTAAATTTGAGAAATTTACATTAGTCTCCACATAACACAGTACGATAGTGATAGTGTGATAAATATTCTCCATTCAAGTTATTAAATTCTCTATAGAAGTGACAAAATTTCCATCAATAGATCTATTCTGTCAGACAAGGGTCAATTTATGCTTTGGTATTTGAGTGATGAAAAGTCCAAAATCTTGAATGCAAGTGCCTCCATTTTTTAATTCACTCTGACACAAGGAGCTTCCGAGAGAATAACCCATGGTGTTAACACATTTTAATTCTGATTGGCTATTCCAGTGTTCTGACATTTAGTTCCCTTAGGATTTTGTGCGATGGCCACTACAGGGCCCAGTGAGCCTAGGCTCTCCTCTACAGCCAAGCACAGAACCAAGCCCAGTGGGCCTAGTCCCATTGTTGCCAGGATTTATTATTTTCATTTTTGTGACCATCAGGATGATTGGGATTAGTGATTGAGGTTATTTCCTGTTGCCTTTGCCAATTCTGTTTCAAATATGGCCCTGTCACTTTGAATGGTGACCTCGTCTGGCATCGGATGCCTTTACCGCCCCCTCAATGGTGAGTGGACGCTATGTGGCTCATACCCTTCA
Organism: Hetaerina americana; assembly: GCF_022747635.1. Lineage (NCBI taxonomy): Eukaryota > Metazoa > Arthropoda > Insecta > Odonata > Calopterygidae > Hetaerina > Hetaerina americana. The sequence continues at coordinate 7,194,541 of NW_027286764.1, forward strand.
ATCTCCCAGGCATGGGTGGTCCTTTTTGGTTTTCTATTTTTATAAATTACTTATAATGTGAGTAAATTAGTTAATATTACATGTTTTTGATGAAATTATTACATAAGTATTAAATACTTTTGAAATTAATTATTACATTTTCTGTACTTTTAACTGAGCACATAAGAAGTTTCAAGAAGGCTACTGAAGTTTATATTTTGCAGCACCCCTGTGGTGTTATTACGGTACCCTCGAGTGGCTTGGTTGGCTACCATATTTCTTGACCCATAAGACCCACTGGTTTATTTATGAAATTTATATAATTCACATAAGAATGCTTGAATCAGACAGTTAAGATCTTAGTATTATAATATTAACATTTCATACGAAGAAAAGTGAATTATTCCATTAAAAATTCATAGCTATAAGTGTATCAACGTTTATTCATGGTAGAATTCCAGAAATTCATCATCACTGGGCCATAATCCATTTCAGCTGCCTTGTTTTTGTGTTCTGAAGCATAATTCACAAATTCAAGTTTAAATGCAATGCTGTATGACAATCTTCTCTTGCAAGAACTCATGAGGTTATTATTATTTTAACATTTTATGCAATGCTTAGTTTCTGTGGTTATTTTGATATTATCGAAATCTGCATTAAAAGCAACCGTTTTCTGTGGCATGACAACACTCGCGTACTACTCAAGGTTGAATGCGTGTAGACTCAAGAGTTTATCGTGGGAAATACACAATGTTTGTACAACATGTACGTATGTATTAGCAGAGGGGCAACATCCCCATTGACCCAACAAGTGTTAAGTTTTGCAGCAGCACCGCATGTGACATCATACTAAACACACTACAGTGTATATACTTAAGATTTATTCATGATATTTTTAGGAAGTACTTTCAATGTAATATTAAAACTCTGTTGCTTCCTACTGGCTCAAAACAGTGATATTATCAAAATTTGTGATCAAGGCAACCACATTTTCTATGCCTAATACTGGAAAATACTAAAGAGTAAGTATTTTCCCAGCAAATCAGCTTGTGCGTATATGCCAAATTTATACCCGCTTACCCATAAGACGCAGGCATTTGACACGCTACATATCATAGTTATGATGGGTATTTTCTTATCATCCTTACTCAGCGTCCCTGTCAACATCGATGCCTTCCACCTTGTGAAAGCTTCTTTGCCAAATAATGCAATTCTTGTCCTTGGGTGTAATCAAATAAAAATATTTTGATGACTCCTCATTGAAGAGCCATTGTATATTAGTTTTGGAAAATTATGGTATTTTTAAGCATCGAGAATGAGCAGATGTACACGTCTTTGCATCTGATGGAATCTTTGTTGGACTACCCAATTTTGGAATTGTCATTGGTTTATATTTGGTGTATGTTATTTCTTTTGCAGGCCAATCACTTCACAATATTGTTCCAGTGTGCCAGGAGATGTGGGCTCCTCCCCGATGGTATTCGAGTGGACCATGTGGGCTTTGGAGTGGTACTGGGTGAGGACAAGAAGAAGTTCAAGACGAGATCTGGCGAGACAGTGCGACTTGTGGAGCTACTTGATGAAGGTATAAACAGCAGCAGCAGCGCACAATATTGTTCGGTCTGGCTGGCAGTCATTTGGGACAACATTGAGAGCATTCTTGTTGATTGCTAGATAATTGTCTTTATTTTGGGGTAAGATTGAGATTCCTCTACCATCTAACCCCTTGTAAGATGTCTTGAAGAGAAGTGAGATCCTGGGTAAATTCAGCATGGATTGAGAGATGTATTGAAATACAGTCCAAATGACCACATCATTTTGTGGAGATATCTATGAAGGTCTGCACTTCACACATCATGTGGGAATTTTGAGATAACTCTTCTCTGCGGACAGATTTTTTAATTCATTTTGCGGTGCTCGGTTCGACTTAATGGAACTTCATGATGAATTGTGGAACATGAAAACTTTGAAAATTCTACTGAATTTTATTTAAAATAATGGTTCTATTGAATCATTGACCTGGTACTTGATAATTTCAACTGTTTGACACACCCGATCATTTCAAATAAAATTCATTGGAACTTTCTAAGTTTTTAGATTTTTTAATATTTAAGAAGGCACTACGGCACATCCTAGACTTACTTAGACTCAAATGGCATCAATTTTGAAGTTATATTAATTGATTTCCAGAAACACTATGTACCTTGTGATCAATATGTTCGGCCCCATGAAAGTATGTAGAGTGGGTCCTTGCTTTATGATATTAATGCATTCCATATGACTGATCATAAAGTGAAAATATTGCAAAGTAAGCAAAACAGTGGTGTAGTGATTTCCTGTGATGCGTTCCTGACAATTCATTTGGTAATGCAAGTATGAAAATAAGTATTGGATTATGGTACACAGCTGTCAATGTCAGGTGTGATGTGGTGGAACAATTCCATAATAACTGAGACGAAACTTTTGCAATTTTCCACTAAATAAAGATTTATTTTAAACTAGTTTCAATGTACTAAATCATTTTGATGTGACATCATTTTCACGTGAACTTGTCAAACTAGTCGAAAATAAATCTTTATTTAGTGAAATATTGCAACAGTTTTCATCTCTGTTACAATGATTACATGCATGAAAATTTCAATGAATTCCAACTTGGAGCTTTTATCACTCACTTAATTAACTATTATGAAAAGATTAACAATTATGGACAGTAAATTTAGCATTGAGGTTTGAGAGGAGTAAGGTTCTTTCTTCACCCTTGCGATTCACCTACCCCCCTCTGCAAATTCCCGTTTGGTTTTCTGTTGGGTCAGGGTCACCAAAGTGAGCCAGGAAGGAGACCTGGACTCAATGAAAGACCCAAGCCGAATGGCACTACTAGTAAGCCAGAAAAGCCCCAGATGTTACATGTATTATTTCCTCATAAGGCTGTTTACTGTACCAAATTGTATGTAATGTCTACAGTAATGCCTTTGGTAGCTAATCATGCTTCTACCAAAACGCTCAGGTGTGAAACGTGCGATGGATAAGTTGTTGGAGAAAGAGAGGGAGAAAGTGCTGACCCCTGAGGAACTCAAAGCTGCGAGGGAGTCTGTTGCCTATGGTTGCATCAAGTATGCTGATCTCTCACACAACCGCAATCATGATTACGTGTTCTCATTTGATAAGGTGAGTTGTGGCTGCTGCATGGTATACATTTAAAAAAAATACAAGTGGAGAAATAATCTCAATATGTGGTGGCAAATTCAGAAAATGTTCACTTTGACAGATTGGAGTTGACAGATTTTTGAAAATGCGACTGTAATTCTCTAGTCTGTCGTGGATGTAATTCTATCTGTGCAATGTGACAAGTATGGGAATATTGTATGCATAATGTATTTAACATCAAATGTAGTGAGAAATATTGAATGTAGACTAGCCTCTGTGGCTTCTAATAACCCTCACAAAAATAATTGAAAATTTATATGGCCGTAAATACATAAGCACTAAGGTCTGTCTTGATGTTCTCCAAGTACTTGCTTGGTGGCATCATTTGCAAGTGTACCTGGACACTAATTAGTTCTGTTTTTATTCCAACATTTGGTAAATAATTAAAGTTATTTTGCACAATTGATTCAAATCTAATGAAAATAATGTCATCCTATTATATACTTGACACTTTCATGCGTCACGTCGTGGAATCGTTTGATGTCCATTCTAAATGTCTTCCTACCTTTTTATCAATCAATCAATAAATTTAGACCTCACAAATATGGCTCAAGTGTTAATTTATGTTTCCATGTCCAAATGTCTATGTCTGCTTTATTCTCCTGCTTGGTGACTATGGTGAATTGCATTAGAATGGCAGAAAATAGCAGTTCCTAAGTTATCCATTTCCGTTCCTGATTCCTCGCCCACCCTGAGATTTCCACTAAGATGCCAACATCTTGTCTGCCTGAAATTGTTTTCCTAGTTCAGATATGAAAGTTGGAAATCATCATGGAAATAAGTTTTACATTATTAGGATTACTCCTTTTTTTAAACCATAAAATGCCTTCAGAGTAAAACAGGAATACTAAAACAGTGGCAGTGATACTCAAGTATTTTTCTGAATTTCACATTATCATTTCATAGAATCAGAATTTCATATTAAATGATATTCACTGTAAAATACTTCGGGTTTTCATTAAAATATGAAATCCTGCTAGAATCGGTACACCTGAAGTAAATCAAGCATTCACTTGACACTCAAAAATAAATGCAATTGAAGAGTGTCTTGTCTTGGAGATAATTTTTACTCAGCTGTAAACTCCCTCGATATGATCCATGTGCTAATGGATGGATGAAGCACATTGAAGCAGAGGATTTTAGAAATATAAGTAACTATAAGTAAATTATTATAGAAATGTTAGTAATAAGGGGAAAGTATGGATGGTACAAAAATGATGAAAATCAAACATTAAATACTATTGACAACATTTGATGGTGTAAAATTAAAAACTATTTAGAAATCCCAGTTATTGCAAACTTGTATTTTTTTAAATTTCAAAGCATTTTAATTATCTTTACGAATGTAAATAGTTATAATTGTGAGGTGGTGGGGAGGAGAGAGAGTGAGAGAGACTAGAAGAGGAGAATCCCTCCCCTTTGACTTCACTCGGCAGAGACCCCCTGGGCCACCGCTGGCATGGTCACTCACTCCGGGACGTCAGTTGACAATCTGCCCCACGGAACACGTTGTGCATTGTTTTGCTTCCCTATTTGTAATCAAAACCATGGCAAATGATTAGTTTAATCATTCATTTACTTGTCATCTCCATGCAGATGCTGCAGGACAAGGGCAACACAGCAGTGTACTTGTTGTATGCATACACCAGGATCCGGTCGATAGCAAGGACAGCTGGCCTCTCCGCCAATGACCTGCAGGAGGCAGCCAAGACGACTCCTGTGTCGCTGGACCACGAGAAGGAATGGAAGCTGGGGAAGGTGCTCCTCAGATTCCCAGATGTCCTCATCCGAGTGACCAAGGACCTCGGCCTGCACCAGCTGTGCGATTACCTCTATGAGATCGCCACCACCTTCACGGAGTTCTACGATGCATGCTATTGCATCGAGAAGGATTCGACCGGTAAGTCTTGGGAATGATGTTCCTTGACATTTTGGCAAAGGTTTAATTGCGCCTTTTGGGAGGGTAGTGCACTCATCAGGTTACTCTTTCAAAGACACTTCTGGGAAAATAAAATCAAACATTTAGTATTTTTCATTTGTAAATAATTAATTGGAACAAATGCAGTTGTTGAAATAGTTCTTTTTGTGCTGTGGCATAATCCCGGCTGATGGTGTACAAGTATGATGCAATCAATATCATGAGATAATCAGTGCGAATTTCTCAATACCGCTTTTTCCTCATTTTCTGGTGTTTATTATGATAATGCAGAAACATGATAAATAATGAATGTCAATGTGCCAATGGTACCCTGACAGTCCCCCTATGATGCCTTTTCATTTCGCCGTGAATCATGTTTTACCAGCATAATATATGATGCTAGCCATACTTTGCTTAGGTATTTTTACTCTTTAAATACTTGCTGTTGAGCAGTTGCTATTTTAATTGGAAGAATTTGAGTTGAAGTGTAACTTAGTACCCTCAGTATTTGAAATGGGTCAAGGAATTGTAGGGGTCAAAAACTGTGTCGTTGAGGTAAGAGAATAAGTGGAGATTGATAGCTTTTTGGAAGTGGAGGATACTGGAGAATACTAAGTAAGTTCTAGATGTGACGGAGGAAGGTGAAGGTCATTGTACGAAATTCAATGAAGACAGGAAATATGGATGTAGTTAGGGGATATTAATATAATAGGCAGTCAGATGTGGAGGGCTTTGATGGAGGGGAGAATATTGGGTGAGTAAGGTAGAGGCAGGAAAAGAAATGATATTTTAGGTGTAATGAACGGGAGAGATTTGTGAAGTTGAAGAAGGATATAGGGATGTGTATTATGTCATGTGAGGTGGAGATCGGAGGTACATTTTTAGTCATGTGAGGTGGAGATTGGAGGTATGTTAGTGCATAGTTCCTGGATCAATTACTGACCTACCATGGCCAGTACATTACTCTTAAATATATATAGTCTTTGATGCCCTAGTCCTCTCTTTCATGAGAATAACCTGCGGGCAACGCTGAAAAGCCTGTGTCGGAGTGGCAGACTTTTTTGAGCCTTTTATCCAGAATGTGTGTAATTTCATTTGAACTGTTTCCTCCTAAATATTTCTTAAAAGCCCACGGAAGGTTGCTGCCTCTTTATTTCCATTTTAGAAAATCATTTCACGTTTGCATCCATTCTTTCAATCATCTGAAATTTGGCATTGAATTTTCAAATGGCTAGGGCTGAATTTTTTCCGAACATTTTTTGGAAAGTACTAAAAGCAACATTCTAGCTAGGTTCAGCCTTTTCATAGCTCAACTGGAAACCCAGAAATTCATCTTGCAAGACGAATGAAAAATTACTTGAAGCCTCCACTCCAGGAACTGAGTCTTCATGTATCAAAATGCTCTCTGTGCCATCAAGTGCATTAATAATGCCACTTACCACTGTCTCATTTTTCACACAACATTCCGTGAAGTTTTGACGCATTCTCAAATCTGCAAAATGCGGGGCTAAGCCTCTTCCTTCTTCCTGAAGGTGTCGCTTCAAAATCTGTTGACTGCATCCAACTGTTCAATTCCCCCTTCATATCCTAGTAATTTATTTGTCTTCCAGTCTTGGCCATTTTTCTTTTCCATGGCGCAGGTTCTGTTTGCTATGCAAAGCTTTTTGTAATTCCTCTTCCTGTTTCCGCCAAGTTCTTATCTCTTCAGTTGGTGGTGATCGGCAATTCCTCTCTGCTATAGTTTCCAGTTTCTTTGGCATATGTAATCACTCGTAGCTTGAGTGCAGCATCATAGCAGAATCTACGTTGTTTTTGAGTCATGCTTTGCCACAAAATCTCAGCATAAAAGTAAATGAGTTGGTTTGCATAAAAATTTTCATTTCAAAATGCATTTCAATGTTTGAAAACGAAGTAGCATCCTGCTTTTTTCATTTTTTTGTTGATTTGCGAATCCAATGGTTGCAATTATCAAGTATTGCACATGGGAAATAGGTTCATGGCTATCTGGCTATTGTCATTCTGGCCTCTTCCTCACCCCCCCCCCCCTCTTCACCCAAATGTTGAATGATAAACTTGCCTTTAAGAGCCAGATATGGCCAATAGTGCTTCACTCAATGAAGAATGTAGGTTTACTGCCCTTGTACGTCCCAAGGGAGCTTAGCCTAAAGTTGGGAGTTGCACTGTTCACATCCAAATGAAATGCATGATTTCATTAGCTTTTGCCTGATTAAATCGCATGCATGCATTGAAGAAATCATAACTTCTTATGTCTGGGTATGAACTCATTTTATTTGAATGCTCCCTCATTCAGAGTGAAGAAATCGATATATCACTCACTTTATTATTTTTGTGGAACAGAAAAATTATGGATAATTGATTCAAAATAACTTTCCCTACAGGAAAAAATGCAAATTAATACTCTAAAGTGGATTTTATTAATGAACCAGGTATTCTAGACAAAAATTTTAGCTTGCAATTTTGATTACCAGCACATAAGATGCACCCCAGGTTTGGGCCATATTTTGATGGTAAAAAGTGCATCCCATATGGAATTTCATAGAAAAATTGGTGAATAGGATTTAAGGTTGCCTATGATGCAGGCGCATGGTATTGGCATGATTGGCGCACAATATTACAATTTTTTGTTCTGTATCAGTCGTGTTGCTTTCTTATTTTGCTACTAAAACTACTGAGACAGTTTTCTTCTAAAGATATATTTTTTATCGCCCATTTTGCTCCAACAGTCAAATAAAATAACCCAATAGCATTGATTTACCTCAATAAAACTGTACCAAAAATAGATGTGGAGTTCTGGTGTCATACTCATTAAAACTGGAATATCTTGTCCTACCTGCAGATTTCTTATCTTATATGTATTGATTTTTTTTAGTTACCATTGAATAAAAATGTCAGTTTCTTATATCCAGGAATCAACCTTTGCAATTTTGTTCTGGAGTATGATTCTGTTAATTGGAATTACCACTTAAGCAACTCACATCCCTTCCCAAACATTCTCGCCTCCTGTGTGTAACATTCACTTGGCCTGCCATCATGTTTTATAAGTTTATATATTCTGTATATGAGGGCTGAAATATGATTATTGGGAATACGGTGGCTGCGGCAACATTAGTGTGTTGTTTTTGGCCAAAAATTTACACACAAGTAACGATGTGTGAACAGGGGCGTTGTCATTGTGCAAAAGCCAATTTTTGTTCTTCCAAAAATCCGGGCGTTTGTGGTGGATTGCTTCAATAAAATTGCACATAACTTGCTGGTAATATTCCGTACTTACCATTATACCTCCTGGCAAGAACTCATGAAGTACCATGCCCCTCCAATCGAAGAAAACTGTAAGCAAAACTTTCGCATTCGGCTGAACTTGGCTTGAACTTTTTTCTGTCTTGGCTCTCGTGCTGCAGCTTCCATTGTGATCATTGGGAGTGTCCACGTCATAAGCATAAACCCATAATTCGCCACCAGTTACGACCCTCTGGAGCAAATTTGGGTTGTCGTGGACAGAGTCATTAGCAGTGTTAATGCAATTCTGTTTTTGGTCAAAATTGAGCAATTTTAGTATGAATTTTGTGGCGACCCGTGTCATGCCCAACTCATTGGTCAAAATTGAATGGCACGAGCCAATTGGTATTTTTAGGTCCTCGGCAACTTCTTTAACAGTGATTCAATGATTGGCCGATACTCTTTCTTCACTTCATCAATGTTTTCATCTGTTTGTTGACGTGATCGGGCATCCAGCACACTCTTCGTCGTTCACGTCTTCTCGGCCCTCAGAGAACATTTTGTACCACTAATAAATGTTGATTCGGTCCAAGGTAGCTTCTCCATATGCCACAGTCAACATTCGGAATGCATCCACGGACTTAATTTTGTTTTTCACCCAAAATTTGATACAGATTCTTAGATCCATTTTTTGGAACAAGCAAAAATCAAAGACAAGCCAAAACACGTCCAAGCAAAACAGCTGTCAACAATTAGCTGAAAATTCAAAATGGCCAAAATTTTCAGCATAAGTGAGAGGCATATATGTACCAACATAATTCCACAAAAAAATCAAACACATGTTACCTGCGAAAATTCAAAATTCGCCATACTTTTTGATCAGACCCCGTACAAATGACTATGAACATGCATAAAGCTTAGCATAATTATTTAGCATCCCTTGGTTGAAGTTGATCAAGGCATGGAGATTACACAGAAGATGTACGATTAAGAATGCCAATTCAAATTTTTCCAATTGGAAAAGCACAAAGCATTCTTGATTACTTTGATTCCTAGGAATTTATGTTCTAACCTTGAATGTTATTGTTGCTTATACTCTAAAAACCCTTCCCCTTCCACTCTTTCTCCACCACTGCTTTTCTCATCCTTCGAGGCTTTGAATTTTCTGGTCAGCACTTGCATACCTCTCCGCCCCCTGAACTTCCAAATTGATGCAATAATTTCAGAGTGTAAAAATCATTCGCCTTGACCGGGATTCAAAACCGGATCACTCCATCATGCCCGGTCGAATGCTTGAGCCAGTTAAGCTATCGAGGCGTCCTCTTAAGCTCAAGTTTTTCCTATTTGCTAAATTTATTTTCATTTTACCACTAAACACACGCATTAAAGAGACAGAATTCAAATTTTTTAGAAAGGGGACAAAACGATGCATTGAAAGTTGCATTGCATGTAATTCGAACTACTCATTTATATGCTTTGAACATGTATAAAACTGGCCATTAGCAAAGAACCCCAAAAAATGAATGCTGTATATTACATGTTGGGAGAATTTACCATGCTAGACCAATAGACTGACAATGGCCCATCAATATTAACAGTATGCCTAAATAGCTGTTATGCGGAAATTAGTCGATTCTATAAATTGTGAATATGACAGACCCAAGATAATTCACAGTCAATATTAATGCCCAGAAAATGAGGAATGGTATTCTCTGGTATTGGTTTGCCATCAATATTAATACTGAGGTTTATTTTTGTGGTAAAATAATTTAGGTTTGAATAATCTACATTAAGAGAAAGGGAATTTTGATAGACACCATTCCTTCAGAAGACCAGCTGCATTCATTGACTTTGAAATTAGGTTGTCATTGAAGTGGCAGATGCCTGAACAAATATATAACTGCTGTACCCATAAGAGTTTCCATTGCTTCAATTCAAGGGATCAAACTAGGTTTGTGGAAACACGTAAATGTGGGTTTTTTCTATGAGTCAATCAAAAATAAGGCCTTAATGAGGATGTAAGTTCAAATATGTAGGGACTCTTGTGGCCACTGTTTCTATTTTGTAATAGTCAATAAATAACCCTAATGGATAGTTTTAATGAAAAGTACGCCAATGGCTGTTACAATCATGGCCATTGGAGTTCTTTTTATTTGATCCAGGGTCTCTTTCCCCATGGTCATTTAACACAATAGTTTTTTAATTGAGTAAAAAAGCGATTAACCAGGTGTAAAGTTGTTTGCAATCTTCTGTGTGTACAGTGTGAATAAACAAGAATGTGGTGTGTTGATATCATCCATCTATTTCCAAAGTATGTGCCAGAAACCACAAAAGAAGGTTCCTTTCTTCATTAACAGTCATAATTACAAGTAACGCAATGAATGGGCTTAACTGCAGTGGCATTAGCAAATGAAATGACCTTTTTCTCCTTGGAATTTGCAAATTATTATTACTGTGAGTTGAAAAGAATACATTTTCAGCATGGTTATTTTATGATCAGTCACAAGCAAAGCTCACGTGATATGTATGTAATATTTTGAAGTGATGTGCTCTACGTATCAGTCATCATTATTAATCCACTTGAAAATGTTCTAGTGGAAACAATTACGTGCCACACTCTTCATATTTACAGTCATATGATAACTCCTGTTTTCTAGTTTGAATATGCTATGCAAGAAAGCTGTGTGTACACAACCGTGATTACAGTCAAATTTTAGTAGATTGAGGACATGATTCTACACTGAACTACAATTCCATGCTACAATAACAATTTCAGCGAATAAAAATCTAAGGACATCAATTTTCCAGAATTTTGGTGTGCTTCAAAATCGATAAAAATAAACTCCAGATAACCCTAGTGTTTATTCGTCTGCATTGCTCTACTCTTGACGTGAAATATCTCAGTTATGTCTCACATCTTCAAAGCGGGTCAATCGATTTAGAGTTGTGTTGATTTCATTTTTAACTTTGAACACAAAACATTTTGCTTTGCACTTTTCATCATCAGCATCCCTATATACTGTCAACCCTTCCCATTATTCCATGTTTCAAATGCCATTTCTTCATGTCCCACCCTTCTCTTCCTTACTTGCCTTCCTTCCGCATCCCTTGTGTCCATTGACATCCTACTCTACCCCTAAATCATTTCTTCCCTCCACTTTGTCTAGGCCACATTATATCGTAAAAGGGAGGACACCACAATGAAAGACCAAGGTCCAATAAATATTTGTACCAAAAAAATTAGGATAAGATAAGAATAATTAGCATTGGTTCAAGAAGAAGTCAAACGGTATTTGAGCAGAGTAAACTCTTGGTGATATCTTTCCCTCCTCTTCCCTGATCCTTCTGCGGGTACTTACCGGAAGAGTTTTAAGGGTGTATTGCACGGTGTGAGAAAAAATTCCACTGGAAGAGTCAATTATATCAGCTAAGTTGTTGTTTTTGCTTCCTTATTTCTAAAAGTGGCTAATTTATGACCTGTGTCTCTCATTCAATCATGAAAATTATATTCTTACAGTTTTATTATCTACCAAGTCTGAGATGGCATAATTAGCATTTGTGTACATATTGTCTTTTGGAATTTTAATAAATGTATAAAAGTTAATGCAGATAGTGAAAAATTCCTAGGAATGCGTAAATCTGACTGATACCGTTGCATAATCTTGTTGGGAAAGTGTAGTAAGTTGTCGCAAGTTGTATGCTGACCATTCCTTGTCAGAACCGAGGATATTTCCTCACTGGACCTCATTCCTTACGGTCAGTAAAATCTTGGCAGGGTGCTGCCGAGAATTTATTTTGCTAAGGTGTTTGTATTTCCCTGGCAATGTATATTTCCACATATCTTGTCAATTTAAGTGCATAAAACTTATTTGTTGACTGAAACCGTAACTTTTGTTTGCAGGTAAGATCAAGTCAGTGAATACAGGTCGGATCCTTCTCTGCGAAGCTACTGCACTTATCATGGCCAAGGTGTTTGATATTTTGGGCCTGAAGCCTGTTCCAAAGATGTAGTTGCCATTGGCTGTGGAATTGCTCATCAGCAAAACTTGTTTTGGACTTTGAATGCGTTGGTGAATGCATCCTTTAAAAGGAATATTTCTGAAATAAAATGCTCTGTCTGCCTGCATTGTTTTTGTTCCATTAAACTTGCAATCTGAGGAGTTTTGTGGAATTGGCTGAAGGATCTTCAGGTGTTGGGTGTATATTGGGTTGTATATTTTCCATTGGTGATCAAAAATATATCCCCACAAATTTGTCCGGATGGACCCTTCAGGTCAGTTTATGTCAACCTATACCCAATTTATAAATTCAAGGACCTACAAACACATTATAGCATCTAAATCTTACTTTTATATATTGAAAATTTTTTCATTCATCCTGTTAATCCAATGGGGTCATTGATTCAAAAGGGTAACCATGGGGCCCCTTGTATTCCATCAGGTGAAAAAATCCATGAGAATGCATGGAATTTAGCATGTCAATGCCATTTATTCCTTCACTCAACTGCATAGATATATGTAATTGTGGTTACATGTTGACTTATCTATTCAGGAACTAATAAGAATAATTCATTAAACGTATGAAGAATGGCTGGTTTTATTTTGTTTGCGATAAAATCATCTTAATATCTTTCTTTTTGGACGAAAAAACCCGGGATGTCCTGGTGAAAAAAGTTACGCTGTATAAATTGTAGGCTTCTGTAAATCTTAAAAAAGATTAATTCAAGAAAAACCAGGCCTTAGACAAAAATTAGCAGACCACTAGGAATAAGATATTAAAGTCATGACTAGTTGTATAAATTCAATTCCTATTATGGATTTTACCAAGCACAGCTGGTAAAAAGTTGCGAATGAACAGCATTGTTGTAAAATAATTTCTGCATTTCTTTTATTAGCAACTTCATCAGATGCCGATGTTCCTATGCTTGGTGATTTTTGAAAATAATTAGGTGAGATTACCTTATGCATATGTACACGATTGCTTACACCTTAAAATGTGGACAGGGTAGGGGGCAAATCACATTGAGGCTATGCAACCCACAAAACATTACTACCATTGTTAACTGTGTGCTCTTACTATATTCTGTTAAAAAAACCCCTACCTGGTACCTAAGAGTCATTCATTCAAACGATGACACTTTTTAAGTGTTAGTTAAGTCGAATTACAATAAGACTAGGAGTTGCAGATGAAATGAAAATTCATCACTTTGCAACTATTATTTTGTCATAATATTTTCAAAAAAAATAAAATATTTTTGAAATACAATTGTATGATAGAAAGTAAATAATATCATATAATGGCTGAAGCAATATCAGTGAAAGTCAATAATAATAAATCTTTCTTGTATGTTAATAAATATTTACATGCTCTCTGATTTCTCTCTGTATAGCTACAGGATAGTTTGTTTTCGCAAAAAAACGTTTTTAGTAGTTCATTTCTTTAAAGGCCTCTTTTGCATTTTAAAAGGTCAGCTTTAACGGTATATATTAGCCAATCATGGTAGCCCAGGGGTAGAGCATTGGGCTACTAACCGGAGGGCCCGGGTTTGATTCCCAGGCAAGCCTCTCTGGGCACCATCAGCTCCACCCAAGCTGTGTGATTTTTTTGGGTACCAGATCTTCCAGGGAACCCATAGTTGGCACAGGGAAAGGTACTGGCCCCGCTTATTACAGTGCGAATTTCACATCCTGTCTGGCTTAGTGCTGGGTAAAATTTACCATCGTCTACCAAACCGACCTTCGGGTTGATTACTGTGTTTACAGGGTTAGACAGTTCTCATATAGTCCACTGGGTAGAGTTCAGCACTACTGGCCAGAGAGTTTTGGTTCGATCCAAGGCACATCTCTTGGCACCATCAGCTTCACTCAATCTGCATTATTTTTTGGGTACCTGATTTCCTGGAAACCAAAGGTGGTGCAGGGAAAGGCACTGCCCCCCTTAATACCCTGATGCACACTGTTGGGTGATCTCTGCCCTCAGCTATCGAACTCAATTTTGGGTTGATGGCTGTGGTGGTAGATTATATTCTTTCAACATGTCCGTACCAGTAACCATGCATCTTTCATACTTTTCAATCACCATTGCATCCAATCCACATTCTTTTTTTAACCCAATTATTCCTCACCCTGGCTCCTATTGTTCCCACCAACTCTCCTCAAGCACTCTATCTTAACCAAATTCAACCATTATTTATGCTTATCCTTACATATCCAAGTTTCACTCCCATATGGTAATGAGAGTTAGAAAATGTACTTCTAATGTTCAGTGCAGTTTTTGCAGCGTTAGATAAGTATTCATTGTTTTTTGAATTAAGCATGATACCAGCACTCTTGAGAATTCATGTGCCTTTTGACCTCTTAATTTATTCTGCCATCATTACAGACAAGGGTATTCTGCCATGATGTGCAAATTCATGAATTTGTTCAAATACATTTACACTTCTTATTTAATGGATCTTCCCATTCATCCATTTCTTACAATGCTTTATTTCAAACCAGTTGTGCAAAAACACTGCTCACTTGTATACAGACATTATTTCCAACAACATCTATCAATTAATCATTCTTCTTTTACTGTCAAAACTTCGTTAGTTTCCTCAGTTTACAATGTCATATTACTTCTCCAAATCAACAAATGCACCATAAATTCTTTTGTACATCCACGAAATACCTTTCTGATGAAGTGAAAACTGGCTTGCTGTTTATGCCCGCCATTTCCTTTCGTACTCCCTGATCAACAATTGACCAATCACATCTCTCAGTATGGTGACGGAGGGCTGCTAAAAATTATTGTTGTAATTTCTTTTAAAAAAATGATGCCAAAAATGAAGTTAATAAGTTTTAATTATCCTTGAATAAAAATTTTATGCATAAGGTAAAAGGAAAGTCATTTATTGAAATAAATATCATTACATAACACCAAGTTCTATGCTATTATTTATGGTCACTGCTCAGAAGTGTACAGAAGATGGAAATGTGAGTGTTTGCACGTTACCATTCTGATGCAGCAGTTTTATGGCATGCATTAGATTTATTTCAGAAGGAGTTTAGGTTTAACTCTGCCTACAAAATATCAGTATTGGCACAAAATATTACTTCATAGAAAAAGAATCTGATATCATACAATCGCATTGTAGCTCCCAAACTAAAACAGCAATATTGATTTCAGTGTGCAAGTATAAGCGAATAAAAATTAATTTTAGCCATTTATAATGTTGTAGCTGCACTACACAAATATGCTGAACTTGATAACCCCTCTATGCTAGTGTATAATTTTCATTTTAGATACTTGAATAATTTTGCAAATGTAAAATATAACGTGAAACAGGTGCTTTGTAATGACGGCACACCTTTCTGTCTTTAGAGAATTTTGCATAACCATCGGCGCTGTTTCTCAGTTACCAATCAATTTACGTGAGTCAAATATAGTGTGGCAGCTAAAAATTTACATGATATTCAATATGGCCATGGAAAACAATTGCTGCGCCATTTATTTGGCAAATTACAATGAGCTATGCACTTGTAGCTTTGAGATACAGGCACCTCATCTTCAAGTATGATATAGAACCTACTATTTTGTTTTTTACTTATTGTGATAAATGATTTGGTGTATAAAAATTAATTTAAGTTTGATTCCATGATATTACCGCTAACATAATTATTAAATGGTATTAGCATATTTATTTTTTCCTTGAAAAAAATAACAGTAGGACTACGTTTTTCCCTGAATCTTATTCAAATGAATAGTTTAAAAGTGATATCCTAGGCTAGGCCTCCATTGCCTTCTACCACGGCAATGGAGTTCTATTACAGGTGGTTTAGTGGCATGGTTTAAGTGACATGCACTTGGCCCATTCATGATCCTATTGGCAATTAAGAATGACACGAAGCACCAGTGGTAGCAAGGCCCATTCCCATGCCACTTCCACTGTCCCATAGTTATAGAATGAGTTGGGCTGGAGTCCAGGTTACGTGCGGTTTTCTGGAATGATGAGCTGTTCAAAATGGACCTCTCTAGCTCTCTAAATTTCCTTGGGAACATTCAAGTTCCGTGAAATATATGCCCCAAAACCAATTACACCTGGTTGACAATTCAGCCCACTTATAACCTACAGCATTCAGTTTCGTCTGTCCATGTCGCCCCATAATCGCCTTTAAAATTATTATTTGGGCTAATTTACAACTTTCAATGCATCACAACACCCTGTTTAGTCTTTTTCCATCCCTTCCTTGAGTGAGTTTACTAACAATGTTATTGATTAACATGATACACTCCAGAAGACCCATTACGCACCCTACATATAGGATTCATGGACTTATATTTAATCAACTCATCAAACTTTGCCATTTACAAACAAACATTCACATGCATGCACCTTAAATCTGTGATAATCACATTCTTTTGTCTTCAGAATGTTTAGTGATAACTTCGATATTTATGTATTCTAAACGATCATAATCCCAGTTGTATCTTCCTTGAGATCCCTTTGCAGAAAACCTTTTCCCCTTGTCAGTTGAGCAATTATCAAGTCCAGGCCGAATCTAGGTCTTTCAAGATTAAAATAAGAATTGATAATTATGACAAGTTCCAGAACTCCACACATCGCCTACTGGAGAAACAAATGCCCATTCAATGCAATTGTGGAGCCGGTGAATATTGGACATGAAAGTAATGATTCTTTAATAGCTGACCTTAAATTCGATTAACTGACATGTATATCACAAATGCTGCTCGTTCATGGACAACCACAATTCAAAGCCAAGTCTTTGAAATTATATTGGCATTTGTTAACTGCAATGAGTTTTGAATGGTAAATAACATGAGCTCCCCTTTCCCGGTAATTCCAAGGCCAGTATTGCTTCACGAAGTATAAAACCTTGAACCACTATCAGTCGCGAATCTCGATCTATATAATAACCACTTCCGATGTGCACACAATTAGAGGACCTCTCAATTGCTGTTCTACGAGAAATCACGAAATTTAGGATCTATCAACCATGCCGAGGGCCTACAAACACTGCTTTCAATAAATTTTCTCCCAGTCACACTGATTTGACACCATCAACGGCAGTTTGACCTTGAGACACTGGATAAAATTCTGATTAAGGCTATATAAACAACATATTGTACACAAAATCAAATACGACAATTAAGTTACAATAAAAATTTATTCAACTTTGGGTCCAAAAGGACAACGAAGTACATTAAGAAATAATAAGGAATGTGCGAAATTGCCTTTACACTGTCTTAACATCACACACATCCATGGATTTACAACTAATATGCGCGGTGGGGCGGCATTTTAGGACTGAAGCTCGCGATCGAACATGTAGATGCCGAGGCCTTCTCCGACTCTCTTGATGTTGGTGATGTAGTCGCTCAGCTCCTTGATGGACTCTACTTGCTCATTGAGGAACTCAGATTCCAGGAAGTCACAGAACTGCGCATCACCATGACGAGAAGCCAACTCGTGCAATTCCAACAGAGACTGTCGAACGGAAAATAAAGATATATCAGTAAATGACGCAGCAAAACTCACGCCTACAAAAATTCTGTGGGTCCACGGCTTTGAATCAACTATTGAGGTATTTCAGGGAAAACTAGGTCGCCAGGAGCACAGGTACCTGTGGGCATCCATACGCCAGAACTTCAGGAGAACGAGCACTATTGTTTAGGTAATTTAACTCTGACAATAACCTATCGATAAACCACCTCTTATGATTGGAAATACTAAGCATTATAACAATATGTAATAATAATAATCAATATTAACCTAATCACAGCCTTCACATACTTTTTTAACGCAAACAATAACAACCATCAACTTCTTCCTTGATCCTAATCAGACAATGAGAGGCAGCGAAGCTCACCTTCACCACGAGTTTTCACGAATTGTCCGTCTTTTAATAATGTCTTCGAATTGGAGGACATCGCGGTATCACACCCCTGCACAGTGGAGATTGAATTGATATAACTACCTTCAATAAAAGATAAACAACGTCTGAATTCACTGCTATTGTATCCACATGCATTCAAACCCTTAGACTGAAAAATTCATGAGATTAACTTCTCAAATTAGGAAATTCGTCGACAGAAATGGAAGAACACGTCATTTTTTTAACAAATCGTACCCACGAAAATGGTAGAACCTCGCTTATTATAAAACTTAAGTGCAACCATAATGAATTACACGACTATTTCGAGTTCAACGCAACAAGAACTGTTCCCCGAATAAGTTAACTCACGCTCTTAAGAGCGGAGAGCAGGAAGTTTCCCACGAAGACCCGAATTCAACCAAATTCCAAATTACTTCCGAGTTCTCCATCACAAATTTTTAAGCCCTAGTTAAGACGTTTAATAATACGATTCGTCTTAGTTTCTTTTTAGCGAACGATAACAGAAAGTAAATTATCTCTCTTTTGCCTCACCTGGTTAACCTTCTTTTCCATGAAAAGTGCGAATTGCATTGATGTAAGAGGCGAATTCCAATTTCCAGGAGCTGGAGGTTGCTCGATGCCACTAACTGCCACACGGCCACCACGGCGGTTTTGGTAATGCATCATTTTTCTACCATGCTCACGCTCTTCATCAGACTGTTTTGAAAAATACTTATGGAAACCCTTCAATGCGACATCATCTTGATCGAAGTAGTTCGCCTGAGAATACCAAGGAGGAAATGGTCATACATGTCTTTTCTAAATACTTGAAAAATTGAAAGATGCGGACAACTACTTACGATTGTGAGGTATACGTGGCTTGCGTATAGCTCTAGGTTTATCTGCTTATTAAGGGCCACTTCCACTTCCTCATGGAAATTCTGTCGGCATTCAGAAACGGCCATTTTGCAGTAGTCTTTCTAAGTGTTTCGAAGGACAGGATATCAAGGAGATTAATCCAAACACTGGTTTGGTTCACTGCTCGTTCACACCCTGGCGACCCGTAACAGTGAATAATGCGCTCTGAGGTTCAATCTGGTCTTTAAATGAGGAACTAACTTGTCAAACGGAACCTCCTATTGGTCGTTGAGAGGCAACATGTCATTGGCTATGGTGTACGTCATCGTTTTCGTATCTGTTTGATTGTGGAATCCAGAGTGCGCGTTTAGGATTTCAAAAGCGTTGATAGTGAATCTTTGCAGATTCATTATTTCGTAATATTTTTCCGTATGTAAAACAAAAAATATGTTATCTGTGTAAAATTAGCTCGTATTATGTTCTTCGTGACAGAAGTTTGAAGCAGGTAACTTGAAATGTTTAGTAATAAAATTGGCCAGTCCTTGCTAAACTTAATTTAAAGAATATAGGTGTAAAACGAAAATGTTTTTAAGCATTTGTGAACTATTTTCAACGAAACATTTTATGTTAGAGCAGTTATAACACATTTTATTTCTATTGTCATTGATGTGTATGCAGGAATAGTCCTCGGTCATGGGAAAGGATTAAATGTTAATCAATGGAGGAGGATAGTGATTTTTTAATATATGTAATTCATTTGAATATAGATTCAATGCGCGTAAAATAAAATAACATGAGTGCAGTTTCGTATGATGTTGGATTTAACACATTCACCGAATGGGTTAATAATAGAAGAATGGGCACCCCTGTAGCCTCAAATTAGTTGCCCAGTTCATAATATACGATTGAAGTTTATTTAATAAGGAGGGCGACAAAATGTTAGAATGAGTAAAATCTTCATGTTTATTACAGATATTTTACATATGTAACTGCTATAGACTATGGTTTTGGTCTTATATTCTCAACTGCTTTTCTATGTAGTCCATGCAATGTTTGGATCTCTCTTGTTCACACTTTCAGTATCCATTAGGGAACTTTCTCTTTCTTTTATATTTAGCAAACTGTGTAAGGTTTATTTGACAATAAGGAGCATAGCAGTGTTTTTCCAATGCTTAAGCAGCTAAAGATTTCACAAGGGAGCAGAAAACTATGGCACATCATGGCTTCTCAGCATATTCGAAAATGGTTGTGATTGGCCGAAACATATAATGTACTACCTAAAGAATTCTTGGAAAGGTAATTAATTGTTGCTGTATAAAGTAATTCATAAAGAAAACACAACCTTTTCACCATTTCTTTCAGGCCCAGATTTGCATATGAATTACTCATTGCTTACTCAATTGATTGTACTATTTCTTTATTGTGGTCTTCAACATTATAGAATATTTCTGCAGCATAGGTCTAAATCCATGCAGTAATTTTCATATGATCCCCAGCAATTTCTGAATCGCTACAGTAGTTTTCATCTTTCTCTCAGTGAATTCTAACCTACCCCAAAATTTGTGATTTCTCACTGTGAAAGAAGATTTACTGCAGTTTTTTTAGGTTGAAGTAGGGCTACCTCGGTACTTTTTATTTTTCTCACAGTTAATATGATTTCTATGGTAATTTTTATTTAAATTTAAATTGATTATCATTTAACTAACATACTATGCTTATGAAAAAATCATATCATGTCACCAAGTTTTATATTTCAAATGCAAGGGTTTTTTCAAATGAATTCAATTTGCAGTCCCAAGTTTCCAAACTCATCTTTGATCAAGCACTCCTTTCAGCTATGTTTCAAGTGACTTTATTTAAGTTCTTATTTATTGCATAATAGGGGCAATCATTGTCCACATATTGAGTAAATTTTATCATGTTTTCCAGCTCACCTTGTTCATTTCAAAGTTAAGCATTAAATTTTCACCCAAAAACTTCTTTTTTATATGTTCCTTATGCATATAAGTTTGGAAATAGGCATTCCGCAAGGGCAATATCCTTAATGCATGCATTACATATTTTTTCCCTATTGAATTAGCAAATAATAATGCATGGGATGATTTATTTATAGCACCGAATGAGCTCACGGATAATGCATAGATTCCATTATCCACAGTTTCCAAATAGCATGTATTTTTAATTCAAACTTCATGCTGCAACCTCTGGAATAGGAATCAGTTGGCCGAGAACATTGGATACCATTTGTGTGCTTTGTCAGGAAGAGAATAAGGACTTTTGAGCTGACTGACCACTCCAAGGGGACAGCTGTGTCACCAGGGAGGCAGGCCATGCCGAACAGAGGGAGTGCCTCCTCCCCAAGGACTGTGTTACTTTGGTTTAAACTCTCATTGAGATTATTACTATAGCTCTAAGGTAGGTTACCAATCAGTGGAATGTTTTGGATGGCTCTGAAAAACATCTAAACAGCATGTTGCTTCTACATAAAACATTCATTTTTAATCTTCACATATCACCCCGTCCATACCCAGTCCATGAGCCCCTCCATTCTCCACCCCCTCCTCCCCTTCCAACTCACGCAAATGCATTCTGCATCATGCACACACCCTCAAAACCCCTCCATTCTCAAACCAATCCACCCACTCCCTTCTCCTCTAACCATACCCTCTAACATTTCTTTCTTCGCATTCTCTATATCAATCCATCCCTAAGGGGATCCCAGCCCAACGCAATCATTGAGAAAGAATTTGTTGGCATACACAAAAACTTTGCACGTTTATATTCTTTATTTTTTATCATTGTACTTGACTTGATTTTGAATATTCTTATAATATTCAAACAGCTATTAATAGACCAAAGTTTTATTATCCACAACCAATTATTTGTGTAGTTTCAGGCTGAATCATTTCTGGTGGAATTGGGACATAAGACCAAATATTAGTACTTTTCCACCAGACAAATAAATTACCAACAAATCTCAATGCACTACATAATCTTTGGGTGCCAGACTCAAAGATGACGTAGTTCATCAAAACCTGGTTGGAAATAAATGTTAACCCCTTGTAAAAGTGCTAATATTTGGTCATTAACCTATGATATATATTTAAAGGCAGTCCTAATCATTATTCCTTGCTTATCATGGTATATTTATATTTGCTTTCAAGATCAGAATAATGGCCTTACAAATGTAATTATTCACTATTGTAGAACCTCCTATGGAATTAATTGCTAATTTTAATACAAGTTTTCAGTAATGGCCATTCTCTAATCTCCATTTTTCAAATTTTTTGATGACAAATGACACAAGTCTTCTAATTTTGAACTACATTCTTTGTGGCGTCCATCACCCAAATATGACTGGCTAAACGTTTCGCGCATGCTGCAAATAGTCTAGAGGTAAAATGACACTCGTCACAAGCTGTCTCCACAGAAGCTAGAGTAACGACGAGAGTTGTGTCAGTAGAGTGATTTGTTGATTTAGTGACACAACTCTACATTACATTCTAATGGTGAAAGTGGGCGTACATAAAGTTTGGCGCTCTCCAATCGTACGATTTTAGTGGAGTCTTTAGGGGTTTTCCCCTGGGCCAGGATTTCAGCTAATGACGTTTGAATGGTTGACTCCACCATCAAATATTGAGGATGGAGAGAGAACTTGGAAGGAGGAGGTGTTGAGAGGGTTGGATGCTGCCGGAGAGTGTGGAGATGATAAGGGGGAGTTAAGAGGGGAAGACAAGGGAAGGGGGAGTGGCAGCACATGTGGACGTGTTGTGAAGGGTAGGAAATGGGAATTATGAGGGGGGAATGGAATATTCCTACCATGGATCTCCTGAATTTGTATCGTATAAGCTTTGACAAATGCAAAGGTATAGAGGAAACTGACTCAGGTGGCATATTACTGAAACATTACCTAGCACATTGTAAAATAGGTGATATTAGACAGTAAAATTAAGGTTATCAGTAACAGTTCACTAGTTTTACTCTAATATAGTTTCCTGAGTGTTTACCAAGACATCTAAAGAATCAGTTCAATGAAAACAGATATTATTTTTATTGCTGGTGTTTTACTGATTAAGGTAGTTTTTGGATGTACACAGCCTATACATTAATATCGACTCTTACGATACATTTACTTGTCTCTCCTTAATAAACACGACCTGGCATCCGACACTGTGTAGACTCAATTAAATACCTAGGTGTTACCCTCATTCACGACCTCTCCCGGGTGAAACACATACGGGGAATATGTGGACAAGCTAACAAAACATTAGGATTTCTTAGAAGTGCACTGGGTAAATGTGATGAAAAGGTCAAAGAGAAATGTTATCTGTCTTTAGCTAGGCCTCATTTGGATATGCTGCAAGTATTAATGGGATCCTTGCAAAGCTGGATTGATATCCGCATTGGATCGCGTGCAGTGTAGAGGAGCTAGATTTATAAAACGTTGTTATGATAAACTGAGTAGCGTATCCAAAATATTAGAGCAGCTAGGAATCACTCGAGGAGCAAAGGTTAAATTATTACAGATTGAATGTCTTGCATAAATTGGAAGGAAGTCTCTTTAGCAATGATGTTGAAAATGTATTATTACCCCCATCGCACTACGGTTAGAGAGATCATGCCAATAAAATTAGAGAGATTAAGTGCAGAACAGATAGATTTAAGTTGTCATTTTTTTCCATGAACAATAAGGGATCAGAATAGCATTGTATGACCGCAGTAGGGTCATATTCAGGTCAAAATTAATCTAGTGCGTATTCACCCCCTGCCACACATCCTAGTGGTGGCTTACAGGGTACTAAAATAAATATTTTTTTAAATCCCACTGCCAATTAAAATGGGCAGCATCCATCTTTCCTGTCTCCTTAGGGATTTCTCCCAACAGACCTCTGTCTTAGCCCACCATACCCAGCACTTCCTCATTCGTTTTCCTCTGTTCACTTCACCTTCTCCATCCATCTCCACACCCACATTTCAAAAGCCTCCAATCTACGCCTATCATCCTGCTTCAATGACCATGTTTCCGCTCCATACATACCCACGCTCCATATCAAAGTTTAGACATGTCTTCTCATAACACCCTTACTCAAAGTCCCCATCATCAATGCCCACCTACTCATTAGAGCTTCTTTACCTATTGCAATTCTTCTCCTTACGTCCCCTACTACTTTGACCATTTTGGTCCAAAACACTTCCAAGATACGAAGTACTGATCCCCCTGCACTAGTTTGTGCCCACCTAGTTCAACATTTAACTTAACCTTTCTCTCTGTAAAGCTGCATAACCTATGTTTTATTTACTTTAGTGCTTACCCCATGTCTATCGCATTGACTTTCCAATGTGCGCCGCTATGCTTGCAACCCGTCAGCTGACTGGCAAACTAAGGCTTGATCGTCCGCAAAGCTGACTGATGCCATGAACTTTCCACCAACCTTCATTCCTCTCTTCAGTTTTTCCCATGCCTTCAAAACCATTTCCTCGACTTAGAGATTGAGAAGCACAAGTGATAATGAGCACCCCTGTTTACATGTAATATCTAAAAAAAAAAAAGGGATACCGAAAGTCTTAAACGAAATAATAGGAACATAGGAGGAAAAGGGCGATGAAACCGTGTATCGCGAAAGATATGATGAGGGAGATTAATGAGAGAAGGAAATGGGAGGTTAACAAAGAATTTGGTAGGAGACTGGTGTGTATGCACCCCATGCCACACACCCTAGCAGTGGCTTGCATAGTACTGAAATATCTATCTAAGTTCAAAGAGATAATTGATGCGCTAAACCGGATGGTGCAAGGTTTCGTACGTTTGGGAATTTTCCATTTGGTCCACGAGTTTTTCTTCTCCTCAGGTCAGTCACACAACCGACTGTAGATGACTTCAATTCCGTAAAAAAGGAAAACGTTTCAAAATCGTGTTTTGCCAATTTTTGGTTTTATCTGTGCGCCTCAGGAGTTATCATAACTCTCAATCTGTTATCTCCCAAGGAATGGGAATTTTGCCGAGTGCTGTAACCAATTAAGCTACCGCTTACAATGGAATTTGAAGAGGATTTAAAGGAACAAGAAATTATGAGGAAATACCGTATGCACAATGTCACAGGTATTCGTAGTTGCGCGCATCGCACCGCAGTCCACGAGATTTGAGCCAAACTTTAAACACTGAGGTATTTTCCTTCGGGCATATCCGAAGAACTTCTGGGGATGTCGCGACAATTACTTAAACGGAGTCATCATCTGGTCAAAACACTGTGAATTGTTAGCATTTCGTTGCCTATCAGCAGATGGCTCCGTTGAAGCAAGTGTCGCGGCATCTCCCTCGCCTATCAGAGAGAGATCAGTAATAGATAAGAAGCGATTGCATGAAAATAATCGCAAAGTACGACATGAAGAAAGTGGAATCGTCGATAATCAGAATTAAACTATCAATCTACAGTTCTGGTACTGAATTTAATGTCGCACGAATGGTAAGCAAATTAAGCTATTGTTTTGTTTTGAGATTCCCTTACGTCCCTTTAAATTATATCGTAATTTTCCATGCTCGTAAAAAATGAGGCCAGATTTCAATAAATGAAATGCTATCGCCATTAATGAAAGTTACTTATATCGAACGCTTTTCTTTTAATCCATTTTCGTTTAACAAAAAACTTTTAAAATATGCTCTAGTCCTCCTGAATGTCTGAGGGACCTGCAAATAGAAATTTGAAAGAAACTCCCACGGATTAAATTGCAAAAAATAGTGGGATTTCGTGACGACTGCAAAGAGCGGATCGCCTGCGAATGGTTTTGGTGAGTTGGTGGGTCTCCGCAATCGGCATTGGATAGAGAGAGCATCGCACTTCGCGTGCAGGGGCCCTCGGCGCGTGCGTATTTCAACGGCGACGCATTCGCGGATTCCGCGGGGAGAGGGCGTGTCGAGGGAGGGGGGGCGGGGACCCTTCCGCCGGGCAATAGCGATTGGTGTGCCGTGTGGGAGAGATACGTATATCTGAGCGCGTGACGCCGTAGCGGCCGGGCGCGGATGGCCTTCGGTGGATGATGCATGGCGGCGCGCACTAAATACGAGGTGGATGTCCTTGTTCGCAGGGGGGGAGGGGGAAATGGATGCAAGGCACTGTGGGGTGTGCCCCGCAGCGGGGGGAGGAAGGGAACCGAAAGCGGAAGGCATCGGCATTGTCACCACCGGTAAGGCTTCAGCGACCGCACGGCAGAGTCGCCCCCGCGGGGTCTCTTCCTCGGGGTCGTGCGGGGGTGGAATTCGAGCGCTAGAGCAAGGAATGGGCAGGATATTAAAAGGCCGATGCACAGTGTTCGAAACGACGTTACCGTGCTATTGACGTAGGCACGAATCTATAATTTTCATTCGATAATCACTTGATAATTATAATCATCGAATGAGTGGAGTATACTCAATCTGATTTTTACCGATTATCGATAACTTATATCCAGTATTTGATATGATAAGCAAGTCTTTCAAAATTTTTAAATGGCCATACAATTACACATGCTTGCGAGATGTGGATGTGGAGAAGAATGGAAAGAGTCAAATGGGCAGTAATGAGCACAAACGAGGGTGGAGGCGGCGAGAGTGTTGTTGGGATAAATTCAAATGAGGCATGAAAAGTGTGCGCGGGACATTTTTATTGGCAATTGAATGTTGAAGGCTGTGACGGAGGGGAGAATGCTAGGCTAGAGGAAGGAAGGGGTAGGAATGGGATAGGGGATGTTAGACAGGATGAAGGGAGGCAGAAAGTAAACGGAATATTTATCGTAGTTTAGGGTGCCCACGTATTGTAGTGTCGAGCGGGGCTTAGAAATGTAGCGATGATTAGACAGTACGCTCATCCAATACCTATCTCAGCCAGTAGAATCTATGTATAAATGATAATTGAGGGAAGGAAAAGAAAGCATACCAGACAATGTATGTAGCGCGGGTTTCTCGGAAACCAAGGCAAGACAATGTCCGCTACCGAATTCCCTTGTTGCTACAATGCTGCCACTATGTAGCGACTAAGAATGATGTCGCGGCCGCCAACCACGCGGCAATGGTATATATATACAACCGATGAAACGTGTGACACCGGTTGAAAAATTCTATATTGCTGACGTACTGCTCTTTCTATCTGGAGGTATCAAATGTGGCCCCTCCGGCTGATTGGCATCGCTTTGACAGCACCTCCGGGCGTGACGAAGTAGAAATTGTTCTGATCGGGCCGGAACCAGCCGAAAAAAATCGATAATAGGATGAACCATAAATATATTTCATTCTCGGTGAGAAAGATGCATAGCATATTTCCATGCACGCTATATTTCGCGGGCACATATAATTGAAGAGTTGACGTGAATATCAGACCTGGGATCTAAATAAAAAAGTAAATCTGACAGAATTAAGCTTGTTATTATTATTATCATCCTGTACCGTGAAATTTCTGGATCGTAATGCGCAAAGACTGGATGCAAAATCCGAGATGCAAACAATCTTATTAATTTCTCCATCGAATAATGTGACGATGTGAGGACACGGGATCCGGTGCAAATTGTCGTGAGGGTAATGGCTCAAAGGTAATTTTGGTAATGGCTTGGTAATTTTGGCACCAAAATTACCAAGTCCCGTAAACATGCGATGTTTCAATTTCAACTCGCTGCCGTTTATAACATTTTATTGAACAGCATTAGCGTGCGGTGAGTTTTAGTTTTGTTTTTCTTTAATATTTGCCAAAAAATTATTTTTTCGCTTTCATTTTCCCATAACGTCCTGAATACTGCCGTCACCATGATTTTTAGTGAATACGAGCGCATGGTATTAGTAAATGAAATGGAATCTGTGATATAATGGTTTCCAACCTTTTATTACTTTTGAAATTTCCTTTTTCCACTGCACTTTTTACTCGGTGTCGCTTTTGAAATGCCATTCTTCGAAAGCCTTTATCGTTTTACTGAAGACGTGAACAAGGTGATTGTAGAATTTCATGGTATTCTTCATACCGAACTTTGCTTGATTACCTTTCATAGAGACGTATTATGAATGTACGATGGGTCTAATGATCTTTAAGTGTCCGTCACTCTATCGGGATTCATCGAACGTCGAGGTGGGATATGCGTATTCGAAATATGTGCATCACGAGAGACTACTTAAACGAAAGTTGATGGCATTGCCTTCGATGTTTGCGACCGCTACTATTTACTTCGTCGTATGTATTGGGTTTTATGTAGGATTACTATTCGTGCCCAAATTTCAGTTCTAAATACCAATCCATGTAAAAATTATCATCTTCATGTGTAATAAATGAGACAACATGATATGTGGAATATTTTCTGTGGGATACCTGTACAAAGTTTAAGGAATTCCATTTAATAACTATAGATATTAACTAATTGGATCATCATGTTTGAAATATCCCTAACTCCAGTTAGTATCTCGCCGTGTGCATTTGGTGGCCAATTATTTAAAAACGCGCTCAACGGAACTCGGGACATCCGGGACGAAAGTAAATAGGCGCACACCTCAAGGTCTATGAGGTCTATAGCAGAAGATAAAAAGATTCACCATCCTATGGCACCCAATCATGAGGCCTTGGAAAACACTTGACATTTTAAATAAGCATTTGATGGACGCATTTACATCACCTAGACTACTTGAAAATTTCAAAACCCTTTTGATAGTTGTCAACGGTGTTTTTTTATGATTTTATGGTACGCAGGCCTTGAAAAATGCGTTTTATGTACGTTTTGCTCGATTTGGTTGAGGTGAAGGGTTTGGTGAAGAAAAACATGAGAGACTTAATCTTTCAGTTGCATTTTTCAAGCCCCAAGTGATGAAAAAATTAAATAAATGCAAAAGTGATGGGTTTCCATTTTCCCCTGCCCCTGTTATGGCGACAGAAAAACGTCTCTTCATTGGAAGCTTGTCAATCTCCCAGGGTTTTCGAAATTTATGGACATTACCTGATCATGTAAAATTTTAAGATTTTTGTAGCGTTTGAAAGTGACAAATAATGAGTAATAGTCATTTGGTTATAAGTAATAATAATGATGTCTCGTTGAATAACCTTTCCCGCGATTCGCTGTCGCGTTTGAGTGCGTGGCGTTATGCTGCTTTTTTCCAAAGGCGACCCCTTCTCGCCTTAACGACTCTTGCATGTATTTTTGTACTTGCTCAGTATTTTTTATTACCTCGAAATCCACCGCTAGGATTTGTGGCAGGGGGTGATTACACACCAAACTAATGTTGACCCGAATATGACCCTATCGCGGTCGGACAATGTTATCCTGATTCCTTATTGTTCATGGAAAAAATGAAAACTTAAATCTATCTGTTCTGCACTTAATCTCTCTAATTTTATTGAATGAGGGTAACACCTAGGTATTTAATTGAGTCTACACATTCCATTTCAGTGTTCCTGATACAGTAGGCATTCGTGAGGGAATCACTCTTTTTCCAAAAATTCATCACTTTGTAATTATAAAGTTTAATTCCAATTGCCAAGCGTCTCACCAGCATTGTGCTGCTGCATGGCGATGGCGCACTTTTCGCAAGCACCGCCCCGCCGCTTTGAACCCCTCAACGGCCCATGGGTGGGATTTCCTCCTCGGTAGATGCATCCGAAATAGCGCCCTCGGAAGCTTATCCCCGCCTTGGTGTACGCGTGCCGCACTGCGGTCTCTTCCTCCATGTTGAATTTCATCGAGCGCATTTCTCATCCAAGTTTTTTTTTCCTCATTCCTTTTGTCGAGTTCGATGACAAGTAACTCTGACAGAGTCTATACATTCCATTTCGGTATTTTTCGATGCAGTGATCGTTAAATGGATCGAAGTTCATGCGAGGATATACGATATAACACTTGATGCACGCAACGAGTCAGGGCGAAAACTGCATTATTTATTAATCACCGCACTGAAAATTATTACTCTTTATTATGCACTGCAACTGTCTTCCCATGATTACTCGGTCGAGAATCTGTTTCCGACGAAAGTAAGGCGGCGTGTGGCAGGGGCTGTTAAATCAACTGACAGAGTAATTGGCGATTATTTTCGCTTCATATCAATTTATTTTTAGGACTTTCTAAATGTGATTCGCCCTTTTTCCTAATCCTCTACTTTTATGGCCATAAGAGGGAAAAGGATTCCTAAAACATCGTCCTGTTCATCGTATTCTCGTTCTGTTCTTGCCAACTAATGCACTGCAGTGCTATAAACCTCACGTATTTCTAAGCTACAAATGGCGTGTGAAATTCACACATCAGAGTAATAAGAGGGCCGGGTCCTTCCCCTGTACCGCCCTTAGTTTTCCAGGTGCCTGAAAAAATCACACAGTTTGAGTGAAGCTGAGGGTGCCCGGAGAGGCGTGTCCGGGAATCGAACCCGAGTACTCTGGTCAGCAATACAACTCTCCATCCACTACACTACCATGCCCATAAAAAATATACATTTTCTTAATAACAAAAGGCTCAGGTTTATTACAAATTCTGCGTCCATGTGAATGATCAGGCATGATGATGCGAGCATCGCAGAACGAAGGACGGTATCCTCTCAGGGCACGGCGGTTAATTGCACGCGAGACAAAAGTGAAAGAAAATGTAAATCTTAAAACATGAGAGGAAACGATAATTGTATGCCCATTGGGAGGGGAGGTGGAAACATACAGTCCACGACCATAAAATCAGAAAACTTGAGGCGCACATGTATTTAAACTACTCATGATAAACATTCCGCCATATGGTTCTAAAGTCCACCATAAAATCACAAATTTTCCATTAAGGCCTGGAGACGTTGCACCTCCCGCCACGCTCCCATGTGGATGCTGGAAATCCCGATGCAGATTCAGGCCAGCCGCGAGGGGAGCCGACGCCACACTCGCCGTGACGAAGAAGGAAATGCGAAAAGCAAAGAGAAGGTGCCAGGTCACCGTGACCTAGGCAAGACGCAAAACAGATGACTCAAACCATCTCAACGCTGACGAAAGCGCTATACGCATGTGCTGCGCGGATCGAGAGGAAGGTTTAAGGAGAGAGGCGATGATTGCGTTTTCATTAGCGATTGTGTTAACGAGACACCCATGGATCAAGGTTATTAACCGAAAACGAAGTCGAGGCCACAAAGGACTATGGCTAAGAATCTCCCTTAGACGATATTCATAATGTCTTAGGAGTATCTTATATGAGTGACCACATCAGACGAAGGTTTTCCTGAATCTTTTCAGCATTCCTAATGGCTCACTGACATTGGCTTTAGTTCCAAGAGAAGAGAAACTATATTATCAATCCTGTAACGAGAAACGAAATGTCTGGACTCGAAATCGGCTGATGTGATAGTGGAATCCCCTTTTGCATTTACTCCACGAGGATAATACTATATGTATTTCCTCTGCAGCGGGACATCGGCTTTGGGCACGGGCGAGGCGGCCACGGTGGGAAGCGCCGGGCACCAGCCTACACCAATTTTCCTTTGGCCAATTCTTCACGATTCATTCCAATGACAGGTTCAGGTTGCTTGAAGATATTACTCTGACCACATATACTCTGGTGTACACCGTTCAACATGGCCACGTACTGCTTCCCTGTTTTCTTATTAGTCCCCATAATTTTAGTATCGTATCCAAAAAAATTAGAGGAGCTGGACTGGGAATCACTCGCGGAGCGAAGGTTAAATTACAGATTAAATCTCCTGCATTAATTAAAAGTAAATCTCTTTAGCAATGATGAATTCGCGAAGGAGTGATCAGCTAACACGTAATAAAAGGGATTCTAGGTCGATAGTTTCTACGCAATAAACTAAGCAATTGTTTTTCTAAACAATTGCTTAGTTTATTAAGGCTAAAGCGTTTCTGCTGAACCAGACGCATAACCTTTTGAGCACAAAGGACGCCAGATAAGGTGTATGTATTCATACGTACATGTTCGAAATACACACTGATGGAAGGCTTCGAACAACGCACCCTGTTAGCGCGTCGACTTCCGTTGAATGTTCTCCCGGCCAGGGGCTTTCCTCCACGAGGACGGCAAGAAACTACGGTCCACCTCATTTCTAGCCACCCCTCTGAGTGATTTCAAGCTCTCCCAGCCAATACTACTACAGCACACGCTTCAGGCTTCGCCCAATTCACGGCTTACCGGGAGGTGTGAGGGCAAGTTCTTGGGAACGGAATTACCTACATGGGAAACTAAAGGTTTTCTTTCATTTGTCTCAATAATTTCCTATTCCCTTTTTATTAACTTGCCTACTTCGTACGTAATTGTTTCATTCCCCATTCCTCCTAACCTAATTCCAGCCTCCCTGCGAGAAAAGAAAACACTGCTATTCCACTATATAATATAAAAGTGTATATACATTATTCTCTCCCCGGACTACAACCTTGACGTGGTGGAAGGGCTTGTGCGTTCCGATGACCCCTAGAGCTGTGCTGGCGGGAGTAATAATAATTGCTCCTAGTAGGGTCACCCATGCCAGATAGGTCGAAGGTTAGGAGCCAGACGAAAGGTAGTCCACGCAGCGTCTGTTCCTCAGTGAGGCGTCTGCAATGGCGTCTGACCCCAGTGGGGCGGCCAGTAAGTGATGGTGTCACGTTAAAAACACTATTGAGGAAGGCAAGGGGAAACCACCTCAATTCTTATTCCCAAGAAAAATATGATGGACAATAGAGATATTTTGAGTCCTGGCAACCACGGGGCTCGGCCCAATCGGCCGTGTGTCGTGCCCGGCAGCGGGGGAGGCAAGGCTTCCGCGGTCGTCATCCCACGAAACCCTTGCAAGGGAAAACCAGCAGCAGCAGGACAGAAGACGGAGGAGAAGAAGACCAAATTAGTTAGAATAGGAACGTGGAATGTTAGGACAATGATGAGGACAGGGAAATTGGAGAATGTTAAGCGAGAGATGGAAATGGGAAATATAGATATTTTAGGTCTATGCGAGGTGAGATGGAAGGATAGGGGGATTACTGAAGTGATAATTATAGAACAATATACAGCGGCGGGGACGAGAGCCAACGAGGTGTTCCCATAGTATTAAATGAAGAGGTAGGAAAAAGCGTAATCAACATAGAGCAGGTAATGGATAGATTATTACTAGTAGAGATAAAAGCAGAACCGAAGAACTTGGTTAATATTCAGGTATACATACCACCGAGCAACCATATCGAAGAAGAGGTCGATAGGATATAGGATCAGTTAGAGGACATAATCGCGTGTGTTCCTTCAGGGAAACATTTTATAGTGATGGGGGATTGGAATGCGACGGTAGACGAAGGAAGAGATGGTGATGAGGTGGGGGACTACGGTTTAGGCACGAGGAATGACCGCGGGGAGAAAGCAGTTGAGTTCTGCAGGAGACAGGGGTTAGTCATCACCAACACTTGGTTTAGACGCCACAAAAGACGCAGATATACATGGAAAATGCCAGGTGACTCAGAAAGGCATCTGTTAGATTATATCCTGGTTAGACACTGGTTTAGGAACAGTGTGATAAATTCGCACAGCTTCCCGGGAGCGGATGCGGACTCTGACCACAATAAAGTTGTTATGAAATGTAGCGTCCGTTTCAAAAAGATAAAGCGGGGTCGGCGGGTTAGAAAATGGAATGTGGAAGCATAAAATGGTTTGAAAAGGAAGGAGTACCAACAGGCTGTAGAGGGAATCATGGAGGAAGGTAAAGAGCCAAGTACTATCGAAGAAAAATGGGAAAAGATCAAGAAAGGGTTATCGAAAGCCGCAAAAGACACTATTGGAACCGTTAACGCGAAAAGGACAAGGAAACCATGGATCTCGGATGAGATGATTACAAAGATGGATGAGCGGAGAAAAT
Source organism: Hetaerina americana (assembly GCF_022747635.1). NCBI lineage: Eukaryota > Metazoa > Arthropoda > Insecta > Odonata > Calopterygidae > Hetaerina > Hetaerina americana. The sequence continues at coordinate 7,228,409 of NW_027286764.1, forward strand.
GGAAGAATGTAAATACAGCGTTAGGCGAAATGAAGTACAAAGAATTAAACAATACATTGAGGCGGGCAACAAATAAAGCAAAAGAAGCATGGTGGAAGACGCAGTGCAAGGATATGGAAAGTCTGCAGAAGAAGGGTGAATTCGGTGCGCTTTGCAGCAAAGTTAAATCTTTATCGGGAAGAAAGAAAGGGAGATCTATGCTAACAGTTAGAGATAAGGGATAAGGCGGGTCAGGTAATAGTTGACGCAGGAAAGATCCAAGAGAAATGGAAGGTGTATATAGAAGAACTATATAGCAAAGAACTTCGACCAACTAAGTTAGACATTGAAAAAGAATATGACGTAGAGGAAGATAGCTTAGGCCCAGGCATACTCGACGATGAGATAGAAAGGGCATTAAGGGAGATGAAACTAAGTAAGGCCGTGGGGGTGGATAGCATTCCCGCGGAACTATTGAAATATTTAGGAAAGTTTGGGAGGAAGAGGCTATGTGGGCTGATTCGTAGTTTTTACGAGGAAGGAATCTGGCCGGAAGACTTTGTGAGATCAGTTTTAGTTCCTATTCCAAAAAAGGTAAAGGCTACATCATGTGAGGACTACAGGACAATAAGTTTGATATCCCACGCAGCTAAAGTTGTTCTCAGGATAATAAGCAAAAGGATAGAGAGTAGGGCAAATGATTACTTAGGCAACGATCAGTTTGGGTTTTGGAAGGGGAGAGGTACGCGTGATGCCATTTCAGTAATGAGATTATTAATCCAGAGGAATATTTAATACAACCAGGAGGTATTTGCCTGTTTCGTAGATTTCGAAAAAGTGTTTGATAGAGTGAATTGGGGAAAACTAATGAGTATATCGCAGAAAATAGGAATAGATTGGAGGGAAAGGAGGATAATCCGCAAACTGTACATGTCTCAGACTGCTCAGGTGCGAGTGGGAAACGGGGAGTCTGGATGGGCAGTGTTAGGAAGAGGTCTAAGGCAGGGTTATTTACACCGTTGCTGTTCAACCTGTATGCAGAGGAAATGATTAAAGAGGCATGGGAAGAACTGGAGGTAGGAATGAAAGTGGGCGGGGAATTCGTAAAATCAGTTAGGTTTGCTGATGACCAAGCTTTAGTTTGTCAGTCAGCCAAGGGGTTGCAAGCATTGCTTAGTGAATTTGAAATTCAGTGCGACAGGTATGGGATGAGAATCAATATTAATAAAACAAAGGTTATGCGATTTTCTAGGAAGAAAAAGGCTTAGCTATATATTAAAATAGGAGGGCAAAAACTAGAGCAGGTAGAACAGTTTACGTATCTCGGAAGTGTTTTGGACCAACACGGTCAAAGTGTATTAGGGACGTAAGGAGAAGAATTGCGCTAGGCAAAGAGGCTTTTACAAGGACGATGGAGTTGATGACTGGGACGTTGAGGAAGGATGTTAAGAAAATACTCGTAAAAACTTTGATATGGAGCGTAGCTATGTACGGCGCAGAAACGTGATCATTTCCTACTCATCAGGAAGGAGGTCCACCAAGTTACGCCATCCAACATTCCATACACGTCTCCCTTTCTCGATGTTATAATTCACTATTCGAAAAATTAATTTCAATAGATATTCTGTGTGAATTGAGGAAATATTTTCTTGTGGAAAACCTCAGATATTTTTGTCGAAAATATCGCAAGGTTTAGTAAATAAGAATTGGTTCAAATCATCTTGATATCTCTTCACTACTCTTAACCCTACGCAACCAATCTAATACGCACTTTTAAATATTTTGACTTTTCGCGGTTGTTCTCTTGTCTAAGACATTGGTGTTGCACTGAAAAACTTGGCAGGAAACTGTTGTTAACTCATATTTAGTTGAATTCGGCTTTGGTGCTGTAAATAATTTGCTGCTGAAGAAATCGAATGAGGTAGTAGTAGAACGAGGAGACTTGAGACTGTATCTTACTCTGCTATTAGTACATAATATGAAATCTCTCTGCAGTAGCAGGTAATGCATAAGGCGAAGAAGAGGCCAAATAAGAAGAAATTATGACCAAAGAGAACAAAAGAGAACATAAAGCATTAAATGAGAGACGTAAACTTGTCAAGTGTATCGAGCAAAAAGTAGATTATGTTGATAAACAAAAAAAATATACCAAAACAATATTTTTCCTAGGAACGTATCGAACAACCCATGTATATCGTACATATAAACATGATTTATCACCAGTGGCGCCCGACATACAAGCTCTTAATACGTGATTATCAACACTTCGTGAAAAGTGACATAATATGTTTAAACGTTATTGGGTGTAGCATCCTGTGATCCCTTGCTTATTTGTAGAAAAGTTATGTTCAATAATATCGAAGTTATTTAATAAATTTCCGGAATGACGTCAGTCACAGAGAGGTCTTGATTCTGAAGAGTATCGTTTAAATGTTCCCTTGGAAATGCAGCATTTATGATCTCGGGACACTGGCGGATTGGGTATACTACCATGCAGTTTCGACAACGCTTCGGCTCGTAACTGAAAGTTCGGCTCGTAACTGAAAAAAGCCCATGGATCACAATCGCGCAACGATATCAGAGTTCGAACAAGAGGCCACTTGTCGCGTGGTTGGCGGCCGCGACATCATTGGTAGGAGCGTAGCAACAGAATGAGAGTCATATTCGGTTTATGCGTATTTTACTTAACCCTTTAAGCAATGGGGATCAGGTACCGGGGAGTTCGGACGTGGTGTCTCGACCGACGGGCCCAGAGACGGTATCGGATGAGGAATCGGTAAGGAATGGGAATCGGGAAGGGAATGGGGGTGCTGGTTCCTCTCGCCCTATGTGACTACCTCTTTGCGGAGGCGTCCCATTCGTCTTTCCAGTCCTTGGGACTATGAAGACCTTTTGTGTTCTTCTGCGTTGTAGTTTAGTTTTATAGGTCTTTATTTCCGTATAGAGACAGCGTACAAGAAATGCATAAAATATATGATTGAAACATAACATAAAAATACGGAAACCCCGTTTTAGGATAAACTCCTCTTCGGGGTGGAAAAATTAAATATTGAAAGGCTACAAGGTGGTAGCGGCTGCGGAAAATCTGCGTTGTAGGAGAGTCTCGCTATATATAGGATCGCGCCTTCGGGAGGAGAGACTTCTGAGTCGCTACATAGTGGCAACATTGTAGCAACAAGGGAATTCGGTAGCGGACATTATCTTGCCTTGGTTTCTGAGAAACCCGCGCTACATACATTGTCTGGTATACTTAGGAGAGTTAACCAATAGCAGTGTGGGTTTCCGAGACCCCACACTACACATTGAACGAACACTCGCACCCAACACACTGGACATGATGTAGAAGAAGGATCTTGTTCAATGGTGGAAAGTGAGATGATATGGGGGATACATCTAAACGATGAGACAACGAAAGAGAAACTCGGAGAGTCAGCCGAAGGAAGACTTAAAAATTCAAACGGGGAGCGGTTATATTAATGTACACAGACATCTGAGCCTCCGAGACAGTTGGGGTGTGCCCACTTTCTCGTGAAATCGAATCATCTTTTCTGAGTTCCAAAAGTTTTAAGCATTGCATCATAGTCTAGATAACGTCTGATAACAGCCAGGAAGTTTTGGTCCATTATACTAGAACATACATCAATGAATGACAGATAATGGTAGGAGTGATGAAATATGAACACATAAACAGATGAGTAGATATGAGAACAGAGTCGGGAGCTGCGTCAATCCCAAACCACGACTAATGACTATCGATCATGATGAATCCTTAGTGAACGGATACTAACTCTTCGGAGAGGAAGTCTAAACACCCACAGCACTACCTTAGATCTAAGGAAATATAAGTTTTCTATCTCACTGAAATAATATGGAAAAATGCCATCTCCATAGCACTATCTATAATAATTAAAACCGTCAGAGTTACTTGTCATCTAACTCGACAAAAGGAATGAGGAATAAAAACCTCGATGAGAAATGTGCTCGATAGAATAAACTTCCGAGGGCGCTATTTCGGATGCATCTACCGAGGAGGAAATCCCACCCTCGGGCCGTTGAGGGGTTCAAAGCGGGCGGTGCTTGCGAAAAGTGCGCCATCGCCACAATGCTGGTGAGACGCTTGGCAATTAGAATTAAACTTTATAATTACAAAGTGATGAATTTTTACAAAAAGAGCGATTCCCTCACGAATGCCTACTGTATCAGGAACACTGAAATGGAATGTGTAGACTCTCAATTAAATACTTAGGTGTTACCCTCATTCACGACCTCTCCCAGGTGAAACACATACGGGGAATATGTGGACAAGCTAACAAAACATTAGGATTTGTTAGAAGTGTACTGGGTAAATGTGATGAAAAGGTCAAAGAGAAATGTTATCTGTCTTCAGTTAGGCCTCATTTAGATATGCTGCAAGTATGAATGGGATCCTTGCAAAGCTGGATTGATTGCCGCGTTGGATCGCGTGCAGCGTAGAGGAGCTAGATTTATTAAACGTTGTGATAAACTGAGTAGCGTATCCAAAATATTAGAGCAGCTAGGCTGGGAATCACACGAGGAGCGAAGGTTAAATTACAGATTGAATGTCTTGCATAAATTGGGAGGAAGTCTCTTTAGCAATGATGTTGAAAATGTATTATTACCCCCATCGAAATACGGTAGGAGAGATCATGCCAATAAAATTAGAGAGATTAAGTGCAGAACAGATTCATTTAAGATGTCATTCTTCCCACGAACGATAAGGAATCAGGATAACATTGTCCGACCGCGATAGGGTCATATTCGGGTCAAAATTAGTTTGGTGTGTAATCACCCCCTGCCACAAATCCTAGCGATGGATTTCGAGGCACTAAAAAATACTGAGCAAATACAAAAGTACATAAATAGGATTAAGATGTCATTCTTCCCACGAACGATAAGGAATCAGGATAACATTGTCCGACCGCGGAAGAGGTAAAAATATTGGGGTCACAATTAGTCTAGTATGTATTCACCCCTGTCACACATCCTAGCGGTGGCTTACAAGGTACTAAAATAAATGAACAAATGGTCCCTTCTGGCCTAAATCGATTTTTACCCTAATCAATGTTATCTGGGATAAATTCTAGTTCCACATGTGCTTGCGGTTTGATTGCGTTCTGCAGAAATATTCAGGAGTCATCCCGCGGGATGCTTGCGGGCACAGCTTCCCGTCTGGAGTGCATGCACACCGAGTTTCCGGAATGACTCGTTGACGGCATCCTAGGGGGTTTCGTAATGTGGCGATTGCCTCGAGGCCTTAAGTCCAAGAGAACGGAATTTTCCCATCCGCGACTGAGACGCAGACGACACCATGTTACAGTTATCGTAAGCCTTTTCTTGACATCTTTACTGAAAGCCCCTCTTTTAGAACTGCTCCACGTATTTCAGGAATGGTTCCTGATCCTTCATTTTTGATTAAGGTTTTTCACTTAATGCGGTACTTTCAATGTTCTTGCTACTTTTTCCACTTTCTCCGAAAATACTTCCCCAGAAGGTGAACTTTTCTACCTGCTCTGGTAGAAAAGTTCACCAAAAAAATAGATGCGGCTCCACGTGCAAAGGTGTGTGAAAGGAGATTGAGTCGGATTGGAAAGCACAGTGGTCTACAGGCATGTACACCTGTAGATACCTGCATGTGAATCGTCCCCGCCAACAGTCTCTCTCCTCTTCATGCAACTACGTCACTCATCACTCGCTCTCGACATCTTGCCTTATTCTGCATTCTCGGCCTTCTTCCAATTTCCCACTCCGACACCCTCCATCACATTCAATGCTTCTTCCCTTGCTTTTCTCTCTCCTTCGAGCTATATTTTTTACATTCTACCCCAAACGCCGCAAAATGACAAGAAAAATTGATCTTCTCTGATCCATTTGCCTCAAAGGACCTATCGGAACCCTACTGCTTAAGGATATCGACTTGAGAATCAAAATGTTAAATATGCCACCCAATTTTTTGCCAAAAAGCGACAACTTCATTCATAATTTTCTAATTCAAATCTCACCTGTCTGTGCCTCCAACCTTTTTACCTAGAGACAGGTGTAATCCGTGCCCAGGAATCCAGGAAGATAATACTTACATTATATTATGGTTAGAAGCATATTTAGGAACGGCGTGACAAATTCGAATAGTTTTCCAGGAGTGGATGCGGATTCAGATCATAATTTAGAAAAAATGAAACGCTACGTCAGATTCAAAAGGATAAAACAGGAGAAACGGCTGAAGAAATGGAATTTGGAAGCATTAACGGGAACCACAAGAAAGGAGTACCAACAGGCCGTAGAGAAAATTATGAGTGAGGAAGAGAGCTGAATATTATAAAGGAAAATTGTGAATATATCAAAAAAGGGATATCGAAAGCCGTAAGCTAAACTATAGAAACAGTAAATGGGGAAAGGAGAAGGAAATCATGGATTATGGAAAGATAGGCAACAGAAGGAAATGGAAGACTGTAAATAAAGAGTTGGGTAGAAGGAATTATTAAGAGTAAATAATAAACTGAAGTGGGTGGAAAACAGAGCAAAATAAGCGTGGTGGAACACGCAGTACGAGGACATGGAAAGTTAACAAATGATGGATAAAATTGGTACACTGTAGAGGAAGATGGAAGCACTGTCAAGAATTATGAAAGAAAAGTCCATGCAAACATTCTAAGATAATTTAGGAAAACTGTTAGTTGAATTAGGGAAGATTGTAGAGTGATGGAAGGAATATACAGAAGAACTATATAGTAAAGACATTAGGCAGACAGAGAAAGAGATAGGGGACCTGCATAATGTAGATGAAGATGGAGATGACATGAAGGTAAGTGGTCATTTGGGCTCAAGAAAGGGAGAGGCGCGCGTGATGGCATTGCAGCAATGAAATAAATCACTAATCGAGAGAAATATAGAACACAATCAGGACGTATTTGCCTGTTTCGTAGATTCAGAAAAAGCGTTTGATAAAGTGAATTGGGGAAAACTAATGAGTACATTGCAGAAAATAGGAATGATTGGAGGGAAAGGAGGCTAATCCGCAACATGTACATGTCTCAGACTGCTCAGGTGCGAGTGGGGAACGGTGACTCCGGATGGGCAGTGTTAGGAAGAGGTGTAAGGTAGGGTTGCCCATTATCACCGTTGCTGTTCAACCTGTATGCATAGGAAATGATCAAAGAGGCATGGGAAGAACTGGAGGTAGGAATGAAAGTGGATGGGGAATTCGTAAAATCAGTTAGGTTCGCTCATAATCAAGTTTTAGTTTGTCAGTCAGTCAAGGGGTTGCAAGCAATGCTGAGTGAATTGGAAATTCAGTGCGACAGGTATGGAATGGGAATTAATATTAATAAAGAAAAGGTTATGAGATTTTCCTGATATAGGAAAAGTGAGTTAAATGAAATAGGAGAAAATTAAAGCGGGTGGGACAGGACAGTGTATCTCGGAAGAGTTTTCAGCCGAAATGAGTAAGGTAGTATGAATGTTAGGAGAAGAATTGAATTAGCTGCAGAAACTTTCACATGGAGGAGGGGATTAATGTATGGCACGTTGAACGAGGATGTTGAGGAAAGATTCGTTATAACTTTGACATGGAGCGTAGCTATGCACGGCGCGGAAACATGGTCAGTCATTGAAGCAAGACAATAGGCATGTATTGGAGGCTTTTAAAATGAGGGTGTGCAGATAGATGGAGACGGTGAAATGGACAAAAAGAAAAACAAACGAGGAAGTGCTAGACATAGAGAGAAAGTGAGGGGATTCTTGGGAGTAATCCAGCGGAGTTTTAAGTGGCGATAGTATGTTGGAAGACTGTGATGGAGGAGAGAACGTTGGGCAAACGATGAAGGGGAAGGAATAGGATTGTTGGACGGAATGAAGAGAGGTAGGAAGTAAGCGCAATTGAAGAGAGGCTTATTTTAGTGTTGGATTTCGTGATGTGTTTTGTTGGGAGAGGCGAGGGAATGTATCGTTGTGCCGTTGTATAGCCTCTGTCTATCCAATACCTACCGTGACCAGCAGATTGTTAATAATAATTGTAATCCTAGCATTTCGCTTACCTGGAGCAAGGCCTGGTGATGGAAGGAGAGTTGAGAGGATATCCGAGGGGAGTGGAGTTTGTTGAATGACGAGTACTTGCAATCAAAACACTGAAAAGGAGCCGTTTCATATCGACGATTATTTAAGTGTGGAAAATTATAATGTTCATTTTATGTTAGCTTTAAAATTAATTACGAAACTGGAAAATTAATAGTATGGATAGATTTGTATTGCAATTTTTAACGGTAGACTCTCACATATATGCACATAGATATGAAGAAGGAATTCATATTGAGGTGGTTAAGCATTTGATATTTTGAATTGGGTGAAGTGGATTGGGAAAGAACATTCCTTGATGTGGCAATTGGAAACGAGGTAGGAAACGCGGATTTAGAGAGGGATGGGAGAGATAGATAATAGATGGATGATAGATAGATGATTCGAAGGACAAGAGATGGAGGAATGGGAAGGGCGATCGGAGGAGAAGGGGGGAGTTTATAATTGATAAGCATTTACGGAGGTGGCAGGTTAGAAAGCATCATTGGGAGAATGTGTAGAAGAAATGGTGAAATGTGGAAGCCGTTCACGACATCGTTGGAAGAGATTGATACATTTTCGGCCACTATAAATGAATTTAATAAAATTTCTAATGCTAATCAAAATGATGTAAACACGGATGGTTTAAACTTGGGTAATATATGAAATATAAAATTCGTGTTGTATCGAATCTTTCAGTCCCTAAATCCCGTTAGTTTCGCTTCATTTCAAAGACGTTTTGTTTACTTCGCGCCAAAAGTGTTTAATTTACTTCCATTTAATTGGAGAAAATATCATTTTTTTCTGACGGCAAAAGTTTTTAAAACTTTGAACTCAATGATTCTGAAATATTTATTCGTACTTTACATGAGATTTTTTCCCTTTCGGTGAAGCAATCTAATTCACCACTCCTCTAATTTCTCGTTACTGCATATATTGTTAAATTTTGTAACGTAATGCATAAACCTATGTTCGGATGAGGAGGCCATATTGAAGAGCGGAGGAGGGATTTAAGATGGAGGAAGTAATTAGACAAAAGTGCTCGCCCCCACCAAAGCTCTTCAATGTTTGTGTGAAATGGACAATGGAAGGATTAGCCATTAAACGAATCGAGGGGACCATGCATGGAAATATGATCCCAGTGCTTCGATTTGCTGACGGCATCGCGGCTCCGGCAGAAAGCGAACATGGAACCCGCTCTCTATCAGAAATGCAACACACGCGCCAATGAATGCCATGTAATAATAATAATTGAGGGAAAAATTTTAGATGGAGCACACAGATCTTTGTATGGAGTGTACTGCTACGTGGTAATGAGACATGGACTGTGAGTGGAGAAGAAACGACTGGAGGTGTTCGAGATACGGCGTTATAAAAGAATGACCACGATAAGATGTACATATCGATTTAAGAAAGCATAAGTATAGATGAAAGTAGATGAGGGGCAGTCACTTTGGAAGACATTAGAAAGAAGGCGGGACGGCTACTTTTGTCATTTTCTGCGGCATTCTGATTGATGAGCATCTCACTTGAAGCGACAGTGGAAGGAAATAGCAACTGAAGCCGAAATAGCATTGAATATGCGAAGCAGATAATGGAGTATTTGCGGTGTGGAACATTTTAGGAATTGAAAACACTAGCAGGCGATAGAAACATATAGTAGGCTGTCCCAAAACAATCCTACTGGATTGATAACTAAATAAGAAGATTTCAAGAACAAATCAAATATCGTTAACCCCAGTACAGGACTTACTCTTTCGTGTTACCTAAGGCTTCAATATATTGTCATTTTTGGGAAAAAGAAATATATATTTGTGGAATCAATAAATTCATACGTTCAGTCATGTTGGCTTACAATGTAGCTGATATTTTAAACCTTGCCACCCTCAAAACCCCGTTCCTACTCTTGTCAAATCGATAGGCGTTTCGCTAGGGAATATGTATACTTGGAGCGCCTCAAACACTTTATACTGCTAAAATTATTACTACAAGTTTGATAAAACAAGTTTTCAAAAACCTTTTTGACTAGTCTTGGCGAGAGAAAGAGAATCCGCTTTGTGGTAAGCATTATATTTCGTTTTTAGAGTTTCCGACGAAGGTTGAATCTAGTACAACTTCCCTTTGGTTTCCACATCTTGAAAGTCTTGAAATGGCAGTATTTCTCCGGTATCAGTTCATTTATGATTTATTGATGTTTATATTGACCCGTTGCTACGATGAGTAAATATCGAAAAATTTCATTATTGCCTATGTAATTCATGATACTCGAACTGAAGCTATCTTACCATCCTTAGGCATACATATGTACATCCGACTGAGGGTGGCCACCAAGAAACGGAAACTCGGGGAGTCTGGGAAAAGTAATGGAATATCTTGGAAAATCAGAATATTTTTCGGGAGATATGTAAGGAGTCATAAACTTTACCGTGCTAGATAATAATAATAATAATACCGTAACTATGCACCAGAAGTAATTTATTAGTATATTTTATCTTCAATAAACTTCTAAGTTTATTTGTATGCTCAAATCTCTGTTTTAACGTTTATCTGAGTTTAAACAGTGGGTAAACTAAGATCATCTTTGGGGAAATAATTTATATTTTCAGAGAGAAAATATTTTGGACCAGGATCCTTTTCTAATCTCTGCCAAAACCCTTTTGAATAACCCTCGAGCGAATCCTGTCGATTTCCGGCAAAGCAGGCAGCACTACGAAAGGAGCATCTCAAAACCTTAAATTCTATTCCGTAATAAAACTAAACCAAAAATTTACTACTATTACGATATATAATTCAAAATAAACCAGGTAATATAACAATAATTGCGAGTATGCCCAGGCAATTTTTAGTGTTGGGGAATAAGTTCGACTAACCTGGAATGGTTAGGGATGATTTTGCGATTGGATTGCTGCGACTTGTTTATTGCATTCCTAAATTATCGCTGGAAAAATATGTATACATCTGCAGACTCCATTGTCATATAGATGGATGGCTGGGCGTGTTTGTGTGTTGTATTTACGCATTTGCATGTAATTTTCAGCGCCAGCTTCTTAATTTATTTCTGTCGAATTTTCTATATATTATAATAAAATAAATAAAATCCCGTAGGAACGATCCAATGTTTACATTCCCTTGTGCGGGTTTATTGTTAGAAATAAATTTCCTATTCGGTCACTGGCCATATACAGTTTAATATGTTTATAGCCTTAAAAACTTAGACGACTCTTGTCAATAACCAGGGACATCGTAAAGTCGGTTCCTTTGATCCGAGATAGTGTTGCAGTCAGTACATACAGGGAATGAGCCTCGCGGACACAGAGACAACGCACTCATTGCACGCCGGGGAATCCTCTCCGCTGAGAAGATACACGTATCTATGCGTGATAAGAGTGTCCCCTATTCTGAATCTGGGGAACCTCCCTTCTTCCCGCCGGTCCTTCCGTTTCGGGCAAATATTCTAGCCTTACAATGTGCTTCAGTTCGTTCCACTGAGGTGTCTGTCTCCCTTCGACTGGAAGAACTGCCGCCGCGCATCCCCTGCTAGAATCCAGCTCTCAAGCAACCAAACTAACAAAAGCTAACAACATAAAGTATATCAAGCTAACAAATATTTAGGAATTATTACGGGAGTATTGAAGAATCATTGGAAATGGCCGCATGGCCGGGCCTTTTTTTCTCTTCCAACGTCGCTTTCTGATCCTCAACTAAGAGTCCCTCGTAAAACGCTTGTCTTCGAGGAATACTCTTGCTTTCACAAAAAGGGGTAGCTCACTTGTGAAATTATTTTTTGTTCGTTATTTCTCCCACTTGGGTCGCGGTAGTCCAGTGGGTAGAGCGTTGGACTGCTGACCGGAGGGTCCCGGGTTCGAGTCCCGGGCAAAACACTCTGGGCACCTGCAGCTCCACCCAAGCTAAAATGATTTTTCGGGTACCAGGTCTTCCTGGGAAACCATAACCGGCACAGGGAAAGGAACTGGCCCCCCTACCCTGATGTTTGAATTTTCACACGTCGGGCTTAGTACTGGGTGATCTCTACCATCACCTACTAAACCGACCTTCGGGTTGATTACTGTGTTTATGGTTGTGCATCTGCGATCTGCGCACGCCCGTGTGCGTGTTAACCAGGATCGAGGATTCCATCTCTGTCTCTCGGTGCGAGGCTAACCTTGTACTCTCAAAATCCATGGAATAATGTAGTCGAATCAAAGGGTGCCAAGGGATTTTCCTCCTCCGTAGAATTCCTTCAAGCTACCAAACTAACAAAAGCTGACAACATAAAATATATCAAGCTAACGAATATTTAGGAATTATTACGGGAGTGTTGAAGAAATGTGATGAAAAGGTTAAAGAGAAATGTGATCCTTTGCTGGTTATGCCTCATTTGGAACATGCTGCCAGTAATGAAGTTGGATCAATTGCCGAACTGGATCGAGTGTAGTGTAGAGGAGCTAGATATTTAAAATGTTTTTGTGTGTGTTTTTTTTTTACACGTAAATATAATAACAGCATAAACATAATTGGTGGCGACTTTAACCTCCCTGGTATAGATTGGGACAGCAATATCGTTAAATCTGGGACCCGCGATCGCGAATCTTGCAATTCCATGATAAAATTGGTTCAAAGAAACTCCCTCCATCAAGCAGTACGCATGCCCACCCGTGGAAAGAACATATTGGATCTATTTCTTACAAACACGCCGGAACGTATTATTAGTGTATCAACTGATGAGGGCTTGAGTGACCATAAAGCAATTAATGTCCATTTGGACATAGCAATAAAAAAGATTGTTAAACCAAAAAGAAAAATTAATAATTACCATAAAGCAGACTTTGAATCTTTTGCCAATCAATTAAACTCTTCACTACCCGAGTTCAAAACCCGCTTAAGTCATGTCAACGTGGAAGAAACTTGGACAGAATTTGTCAATATCATGCAAAAAGGAATCGTAGATTTCATACCTATAAAATACGTTAAAGCAAATCGCGACCCCAGGTGGTACAATAAAGACGTTAGAAAAGCCCTTCGAAAGCAGAGAATGCTACACTCTAGGGTAAAGAGGGCAGGCGTGAACACATCATCTCCTGAGAATACACAATTATGGGACACATATAGATCCTCTAAAATTGAAACCAAAAAACAATTACGTAGCGCCTTACTGGAATTTAAACGCAAAGTACTTTGCGAGCACTTGGACACTGACCCCAAAGCTTTCTGGTCATATGTTAGGGAAGTAAATGGGAGTAAACAAACCGTGGCTTGCTTAAGGGATTGTAGCAATGTAATTCATACAGACAGCGAGGTTAAAGCTAACATCTTAAATTCATTCTTCCAAAGCGTTTTCTCGAATGATGTTGCCACCGCATATCTCCAAGAAACAATACATACTCCACCCATGGAAAAAATAACAGTGGACCAACAAGGAATTCTAAAATTGCTTAATGAGATTAAACCCAACAAATCCCCGGGTCCCGAAAATATACCAGCTAGGGTGATAAAACATTTAGCTCCAAACATTGCCCCGTACCTTGAATTTATATTTAACAAATCCCTCACAGAGTGCAAAGTACCTAAGATTTGGAAAACCGCGCAAATAACGCCTATTTTTAAAAGTGGTGACAGGGAGGATCCCAGTAATTACAGACCTATATCTCTCACTTCTATCTGTTGTAAAATCTTAGAGCACATAATTGTCAGTTCAATAATGAGACACCTTGACAATATTAACTTTTTAAGTGACAATCAACACGGATTCAGGAAAACCCGCTCCTGCGAAACCCAATTAGGATTATTTACACATGATTTACTTGTATCTGGTGAGAGAGGTAGGCAAGTGGATGCCATCTTCTTAGATTTTCAAAAGGCATTTGATAAGGTCCCACATGGTAAACTCATTCATAAATTAAAGGTCGCGGGTATAAACAAGGGCGCTATAAGTTGGGTTAAAGATTTTCTTTCAGAGCGGGAACAGAGGGTAGTCCTTGATGGCGCTAGTTCCGACAGCGTTCGAGTCACGTCGGGGGTACCTCAGGGAAGTGTGATCGGGCCGTTACTTTTCTTGATTTTTGTTAACGATTTGAACCGCGAAGTGAAAAGTAACATTAGGATGTTTGCGGATGACACGGTGATCTATCGGGAGATATCTGGGGATGAGGATCGTTTTATTCTAGCGCAGGATTTAGATTGCATTACTAAATGGTGTTCTAACTGGGGATTGACTCTAAATTATAATAAATGTTCAGTGGTAAATTTCTTTAAAAGATCAACGGGATTTGCTTACAAATTAGCTGGAGGTGACCTTGCAGTAGTTGATACGGTAAAATACCTAGGTGTCACATTCACTAAAGACTTAACTTGGGGGACTCACATACGTAAAGTCTGCGGTCAAGCAAATAAAAAATTGGGATTCATTAGACGCATTGTCGGCAAAAGTGACTCGAAGGTCAAGGAACGTTGTTACCACGCTCTTGTAAGGCCTCATTTAGAATACGCATGCAGCGTGTGGGACCCGAGTGAAAAAGGTCTCATTCGGGAAATTGAGAAGGTTCAACGCCGGGCAGCCCGTTTTGTAAAAAATTCCTACGATAAAACGCAAAGCGTTACCGAAATGCTCATGGATTTGGGGTGGGAATCATTAGAAGAGAGACGATTCAATGCAAGACTGAAATTATTAAATAAATTCAGATCCGCATGTTTCAGTACCGAGGTCTCGCAGATTATTCGTACTCCTACATACATTGGTCGCTTGGATCATGCATATAAAATTCGGGAAATAGATGCCAGGACTAGCCGACTCAAGGACTCCTTCTTCCCACGGACAATACGGGACAGCAACTGTAGGGTTATAGATAGTAAAAATTCCACTTGCCACCCTCAGTGTCTAAAAAATAATTAGTTCTACTTAAATGCATGCTCCTCCACTAACCTTATGTGTTTTGCTATAATAACCCATTCTTTCCGCATGACATCATTCGTGTTCTGTTCATCTGTTTTTAAGTTTCCCTTTCAGTCCCTCTTCCCTCTCGGCGGGGGGAAATTCCTGCTACCTGCAACGTTGGGTCGAATTCCCTTCCTTTTACTGTCTCTTTGGGGGGTTGAGTGTTTTGTGGTGCATTTTCATGTGGTAGTGATGTTTCACATTCTTGCTTGTTGTGTCCTGGCTTGCGTGTTTTAGGATGGCTTTCGTGCTGTATCCTGGGGTGCAGTTTTTTGTTGTTTTGCGGTGTATGTGTTTGCATGAGTATTGGATGGAGGGAGTTTTGCATGAGTGTGTGCGCTGCTGGGGTGTAATTTTCCGTGTTGTTTTTTGCATGTGGTATTTTTCGTTTTTACGGTTGGTGACCTAACACCCCCCGCCACACGCCCTTGCGGCGGCTTGCGGGGTATTATGTAGATGTAGATGTAGATGTGATAAAGTGAGAAGCATATCAACATTATTAGTTCTCTATGACCCTGCGAGACATCCCCAGGGTGTGTATCAAAGGAAGAATACACACCAGACTAATTTTGACCCGAATATGACTCTACTGCGGTTGGATAATGTCATTCTGATCCCTTTTCGCTCGTGGAAAAAATTGAATTTATTCTAAATTTTAACTCTCTAATTTAATTGACATGATACCTCCTACCGTAGTGCGATGGGGGTAGTAATACATTGCCAACATCATTGCCAAAGAGACGTCCTTCCAATGTATGCAAGAGCTTCAATCTGTAATTTAACCTTCGCTCCGTTAGTGATTCCCAGTCTAGCTGCTCTAATAATTTGGATACGCTACTCAGTTTATCATAAAAACTTTTTACAAATCTAGCTCTTCTACGCTATACGCGATCCAATTCGGCAATCAATCCAACTTTATCAATTAAAACAGAGATTTAGGATGTCATTTTTTCCGCGAACGAGAATCAGAATAACGCTGCCCGACCGTGCTAGAAGGGTAAGATGTTTTGTGTCCAGGGTAGTCAGGCGCGTCTGCCACATACCTTAGCGGTGGCGCACTGGGTACTATGTAGAATAAATAACATTTTGTTCCCAAGGAGTTAGCTGAAATTCCGCCAAAATGAAAATAGTTTGTAATTTGTTAGCTTAATAATGATTACAAAATGGCCCTCTGTAATCTTCAATAATGATTGCCCTGTGATAGAAACGATGCAAAGTGTTAATTACGCTCACTCGAGAGAAGGTCTCCATTTTCTAATTACATCATATTTTTAAGATATTTATTAGATTCTTGAGACAGTTTTTCAAAAGCCTTAAAATTTTATCTTTTATATACCTTTAGAATTTCATTAAAATGATCTCTCCTACCGTAGTCCAAGGGAGAGACAATACATTTTCAACATCACTGCTGAAGAGACGTCCTTTCAATTCATGCAAAAGATTTAATCTGAAATTTAACCTTCGCTCCTCGAGTGATTCCCAGTCTAGCTGCTCTAATATTTTGGATACGCTGCTAAGATTATCATAACAACGTTTTACAAATCTAGCTCCTCTACGCTGCACGCGATCCAATTCGGATGCAATCAATCCAACTTCGTGGGAATCCCATACACTTGCAGTACGATCCAAATGAGGCCAAAATTCATAACCAACGACAGATGACATTTCTCTTTAAGTTTTTCATCACATTTACCCAGTACTCTTCTAATAAATCCTAATTTTTTGTTAGCTTTTCCACATATTCCCCATATGTGTTTCACCCGGGAGAGATCGTGAGTTAGGGTAATACCGAAGTATTTGATCAAGTCTAGACATTCCATTTCGGTGTTCCAAATGCAGTAGGCGTTCGGGAGGGAATTTCTCTTTTTTCTTAAAATTTATCACTACCTACTTTTAAAGTTTAATTCTAATTACCAAGTGTCGCACCAGCGTTGTATGGAATTAAGGTCATCTGATAAAGCTGCTGTATCCTCAGGATCACGGATATCACCGCATCGTTGGCGAATAAATGTATCTTGCTAGTGACTACGGAGTCAATGTTGGCAAGTCAAGTCGCAAGTCAATTTGATGGCTCTTGGACTTTCGTAAATCACCCCGAAAACCAGTGTGAAGGAATTTTGGCGCGGTTAATATTTATGTACCAAATAATCATTTCTACATTAAAAAAATCCCCTGCGATATCTATAATTATTTACATCTCTTTCCGATAGAAAAACTAGAGGCTTTCGGTAAAAGGTAGGGGAGGTCTAAAGGTAAACAAGCGATGCTTGTGGTTGCTCCGTAGTCCAGGTTGGTAGAAACAAAGTTGGTTTGGTTTTAAAATAATTCTCATTTTAACTTAAATAAAATGTTTGGCATTGAAATAAAGATGAATAGCGTCGTTGGGATAGAAATTACCATAGCAATCTAATCGCTCGACACACTGCCCTTTCCATTTTGGAGTGGTGCGCTCCTGCTATCTCGCACACACAAACGGTTTATCTCCTTCCTCTTCAGCATCCTCATCGGATGAGATTCAACAACTAATAGTAATGATTTTTTACTTAACAGATTAAGGCGAGACGTGTTGGAATTTCGTCATTACGAGAAAAACAATTTGCACTTTTAGAGATGGAAAAATCCAAAGACAATGGAGAAACCCAAGGAAAAAAAGGGGTCCAAAGAAATAGAGAGGTAAAAAGAGGGGTGGAGGAGGAAAAGTACGCGCGGTCATTATAGAGAGGACGGTATAGCTGGTGCCCCGTCGGAAGGGAGGAGGAATGCGTACGGAAGCGCTAGGCGGGAAGGGACAGAGGCAGGTTGAGGGATGAGGTGTAAGTGATTCTAAGAAGGCCACCATCGGGGAAAGGTTGTTCGACACAAAACTGAGAGTGGAGGGTAGGGGGTGGGTGGATGGGAACATACTACGCGAAGGGTGGAGTCAGCTGGAGAGCGGGAGTTTCACTGCTTGCTATGGAAACGGGATTCTGAGGAGAGGAGACTGGTTTATAAAAATTGATCATTGAATAGAATATTCCAATTTAACAGCACAATTTCAAGTTACTCTAAAATATCATCTCTTTTGCCATTATTTATGTAGTGTAGAATCGCAGAATTAAGTTTAATTGATTGGGAGGATTGCAGTAGATGCTTGGATTGGTGTAGTTGTACGAGGTCAAGAAATGTTCCGCGGTTGGCGAGAAAAATATGAAAATGATAGCTAATTATGAGAAGTGTTATCACCAGCTTTTGGTTAGCCATCGAGGCGGGAGAAACCGCTTGTCCTGGTTTTCCCCCAATGTCCGCTCACTCATTAGCGATAAAGTCCTAAATCACTTACTCTCTTATCGCAACACCTTTTCACTAATCCATCTTTTCCATCTTATCCGACGGCTCTCATATATGTACGTGCAGCTGACTCGTGAATGGCGCGAGACAGCCATCGGATGGCCCCCCGAGATACGCGTCCCGTCCGGCGAGTGTGACCCATGATGCGAATGCCATTTAATCTCCTAGATGAGATTATCTCATTGGAGGATGTGTCTGCGTCATACAAACGGGTCATTAGAAATTTACCACCGTAATGCTACGAAATAATAGTAATGCGGTGCCCATTTCTGCATAAAATACTGTTGGAAACAGCTTGGAATTGTTTGCAAGTGTTTGCAAATGTCGTGTAAATTGATGACACTATTTTAGACTTGAGTACTTGAAATTGATTAAATCGGATTTTTCATTTGAAATCAAGTTAAAAAGTGCTCATTGGATTAATAATTGTCTATGATCTCTAGGTATCTAGATATTTTAGATAGTAAGCGGCTTGGGGAAGATAAATCTCATAAGCTGTGAAAACACGTTGCCCACCCCGCAGTGGTTCCCGCCAAGGACGAGAACGGGGATTTTGGAAAGATGTTTGGCGTTAAACCCTAAATTTGCATCTCCAGTCATTTTTTGCATGTAACCCAGTTCCCGATTTTCTTCTTAGACGGCGCATCATTATTTTTCAAATCGTTTATCTTGAGTTTGTACTTATTATCCCCCCTCTCCACGATGGCTAGCATCCTTACTCGTGAGGTCTTCTATCTCTCTGCAAGTCCAGGTATTTCATCTCGCAAATCGCAGCAAACTCATCAGTTCTTCTTTAAGTTGTGCACCTCCTCTTATCTTGAACTCCTAATAGCTTTCTCAATGTATACATTAAATATCCGCGGGATAATGAGAAGCCCTACCTAGCTCCTTTCTTTTTTTTATTTTAGCTTCTTCCCTTCCATCACTCAATCTAATCACTGCTGCCTTCTCCCGGTACACAAGAGTAGTGCGAGTTTGAATCATCTATCGCTACAATTCATTCTATTATCCTTTAGGATACGAATAATCGTATAATACGCTGCTAAAATCTTTCGCCAGATCAAGGAATGCAATATCTGCATTTTGCTTAATATCTCTGCATCCTCTTCACTACGATAATCCATAGAGAGAGATGTTAAAAATGTTGAGATGACCTTAACACTATACAGCGCCGGTGCGACGCTTGGCAATTAGAATTAAAATTAAAAAAATGCGTAGTGATGAATTATTGGAAAAAGAGAAATTCCTTCCCGAACACCTGCTGCATTGGGAACATCGAAATGGAATGTGTAGTTTCGATTACATACCTAGGCGTTACCCTCACTCACGGCCTCTCCTGGGTGAAACACATACGGGGAATATGTGGACAAGCTAACAAAAAATGAGGATCCATTAGAAGAGTACTGGGTAAATTTGATGAATACGTCAAAGAGAGATGTTATCTTTCGCTGGTTAGGCCTCATTTAGAATATTCTGCAAGTATATGGGATCCTCACGAAGTTGGATTAATTGTCGAATTGGATCGCGTGCAGCGTAGAGGAGCTATACTTGTAAAATGTTGCTATGATGAACTTAGAAGCGTATCCAAAATATTAGAAATACTTGGCTAGAAATCACTCATAGAGCGAAGTTTAAATCATAGATTAAATCTCTTGCATAAATTTGAAGGATGGCTCGTTAGCAGTGATGTTGAAAATGTATTATTGTCTCCATGGTACTAAAATAGGCAAGATCACATCAATAAAATTAGAGAGATCAAGTGCAGAATAGATAGAATTTTTCAATTTTGTCCATTTTCAATTTTTCCACGAAAGATAAGGGATCAGAATAACATTGTCCGACCGCAGAAGGGGTAGACATATTCGGGTCAAACTTAGTCTGATGTGAATTCACCCCCTTCTACACACCCTGGTGGTGGTTTACAGGGTATATATAAATAAATAAACAAACAGTAACGTTAAAAAAAAGTTTGATATCATCTAAGAAAGAAACAGTGACAAAGTATGTTATAGGCAAACTGAACTATGCGCAAATAAGTTCTTGTCAATTCAGTTAAGTCCTCACTTAAACACTCATCCTTGTTCTCCTCAATTCTTCGGTATACTAACGTAACTCTTGCTACACTTCTCAATAAAACTGCCTTCAGACTAATTTTCCAGAAGTTTTCTGGTTTTTTTTTTTAAATTTAGGGTCAATTACATTCTCCTCGTGGTCCATTGGTATTTTTCCTCTCATGTACGTATCAAATTATTTAAAGTTGCTAAAGGTATCAAAGTTAAAAAAGTTAAAGCTATCAAAAGCTTTAGAGCTGTATCAGAAGCTTATTCCCAATTTTTATTTATTTTCGTTGGCATATCACTGATCCCTGGCGCCTTCTTTGCCTTCGATCCCTGGTGCCGTCAGTCCGTACTGCAGGGTCAAAGCGTTAACTGCAGAACTGATACTGTAGTCTCCTCTCTCATGCGTTAACTGTTGTCAGTGTCATCTTATTCCAGTATTCTTTTATTCCCTTCATAAAGACTCTTCTAATTATCTTTCCATCTTTCCGCTTGCCTCCTGCTTTGTCTCACCATTTTATGACGAGGTGAAGCAGAATCTGAGTGGAACTGATATTTGCTCTGCGTCCATCGAAATGGCGTATCATGGCCCTGCTGCGTCCACTTTTTTCCCTGGACACGGCTGTGCAGAACTAAGTCTATACACTTGCCCTCCCATGCATACCAACCGATCCCAGACTGTGGGTTAATTTCGCTGTTAGGCGGGACATTGCGTAAGGGCGCAGGTGTCTACTTCTATGTTTACGTTTAACCGCCAATGCGTTATCGTCGCGTGAGCAATTTGGTTGTCCCGTTGGTCACGAAACCTTGGGTGTCGAAATATAAGGATTCTTTAACATTTTTAAAATTTGTTTCAGTTTATACCTTCAACAACTAGTTTTGACGGCAGCGCCATCTTGCCACTCGTTAATTGCACGTGCTATGCTATTGCATCACTTGTCGTTTCACAGTCCGACAGAACTTGCCGGAGGGTTTACCTCTACAAATAAGTTGCAGATTATGACCCTGTCGCAGAGACAGGCATTTTAATTTCAGTGGTTTCTAATTATCTTTAAAATATCATCAACACGTATAGATATTAGATTTTTTGTGATTTTCTTTGCATTTTTTCTTCATCCAAATTTTTCCGATTCCTCTCGCCTCTGAACTTGTTCCATTATTTCATCCTTTTGTGACACGGTTGTCCACGTACTTTCCGCGTTGTTGTAAATCATTCTCACTTAAATCAATTGTTTTAACTCTCCCACTCTGCCAATACGTACTTCGTCTTCACGCATTTCCTTTTGCCGACGCCTTGTCTTCCGACTGTTTTGATTCCGCTTTTGTTTCTGTGTCAAATTGTCAATTCAGGGTCTGGTCCAAAAATAATTAGAATGATTTTCTGCCGCCAATGCAGACGGCTGGAGTGGGGTGATCTGTGGTGGGAAAGGTAATTGGAGATCTTTGGAAAGCAACGTGACCCACGTCAGTTAGCTGTGGGCATTTACGGTGTGCGGATTGCTGATAGGCTGGACCCCTATTCGACAGCCACGTCGTGTATTCACGATGCCACCTTTCATTGAGCAATGATATGCGATAAAATTGGGCATCAAGCTTGGAAAATTGTATTCGGAGACTATGACCGTGGTTAAGGATGCTGATGGAGAAATGTCCCAAGTGATGGTTTTCTGCTTCTGCACAGGATGTTCTGGTAGGTGAACGAGTAGGTTGACGATGATGAATACCCTCCACATCCATCAACACCACAGTGTTATGAAAACGTGCAAAAATTGGGGCACATTCTCATTTCTGATTGACCCTCAAGTGTCAGGATGTTAGCAGAAGAGTGCAATATTCAGAAAACAACATTGCATTGCGTTCTAACAGAAAATTTAGCCATGAGAAAGGTGTGCCAAGATGGTCCCCAAGGTCGGAAGACTACCCGTGTGACAATCTTGCCTTTTTATTTTTTTAATTTATTTATTTTAGTACTCTGCAAGTCTTAACTAGGGTGAGTGGCAGGGGGCAGGCCTTGGACCTCTTCGACAACTGTGGAAGTGACCCAATTTTTTTTTAGAATAGGTGGTTACTGGTGACGAGAAATGGGCCTTTGAGTACGATCAAATCTTTTCAAAATTATCTTCCCAGCATATTTTGAGGATCAGACCTAGTGGAAAGAATAGATAGTATATGAGAACAGATGGCAGGTAGAAAAATTGAAGGATATTCTGTCAATTTTTATTAATTGTGTCAATTGTAAATTGATGCAATAATGTCAATTGACGCCTGTTCTTAATGATTCTCTTCACTGTTATGTTCATATTTATGATGAATTTTCATTGTCATAAGTTATAATTACTGTCGTTAGCTTGGATCACTAGGGTTGCTTTGTTGATACTTGGTTCCTGAATGTTTGATTCACTAAAATCAATTTGGAATCTACTTTTATCTCCTGATGCTTCCCAGTTCAATCATCTTCGTCGATTTTTTCAAGCACCCCACTTCCTAATGCTCATTTATATATCATAAAATCATTTCTTCTCGTCTTCTCTTTCGTTCATGCTCCCTTTCCGTATTTTCATATATCTTTTTCTACCTATCTTTCTCTGTTGATGGAGTTGCAGTCTCTGAGAATGTCGAAGTTGCTTGTAATTTTACACTTTCCATCGTTTCTCTAGCACATACCTTAGCAGGTTTCTTCTCCTTACTGGCCCTCGTAGTCTGTCCCCGGCGTGTAATAATAACCTTCAACCTTGGTGCCCCTGAAATTTGGAGCTATCTCCACTGAAGCCCTTCCCACGCATTCCGGCACTCGACATCGGTCGACCAACCGTCAAATTGAAAAATTTAAAGATTAAATGTCACGACGGAAGACAAATACTCCGAAGATGTTTCGTAAGTGAAGAAGTGACGTACAAATCAGCTGATGCGGTGACGAGGCAGAGAGAGAGACAGATCTGCCCGAATGGGATTGCATGTGGAATGCCAGGCCCGCTGCCTTGCTTTCGACGTCGGAATACCTGTTAAGTTGGTGTTACCTAATCGGAGTTGTTAAACTTTTTAATTTCTAGCCAAATGGGTCACAAACTTAAGGCCACGTGGCGTGAACTTTTCCTTCTGATTTTCCAGCTTGACGATTGGCTAAATACATTTTGGTCAGTTTGGAGCCAATTTACGCTCAAAATGCGGAAACTACACATGTCAATACTTTAAATACTTCTTACCGAAGTAAGGAAATTTGTGTAGATTGTACTTAGATTTTCTTCAGTCAGGAACCTGAAGAATATCTACCCATTTCATATTCGACACCATACATTTTGTCGAGGAAAACACTCCTCTCTGGTCTAGAATGCATCCAAAACTTGGAAGGTTTGAGCGCCACAAATAAATTCGGTACAAACTTCTGACCGATAAGAGCGTCAGCAATCTTCTTTCACATTATGTTGCCAGTAAAAACAACTCATCTGCTCGTCAACGCATCAGTTCGGGAGGCTGCGCGCGCAGCGACCGACACCGCTGACTCATCTCGGGCCCCGACATCTGCCCACATCTCCTACCCACCCCAGCCGCCCCCATTCCCGTAGAAAGCAAAACTGTTGTCTGTTTCTTCATTATAAAATATCCATACATGTTCCGTATGATTCTCAAAGCAAATATGACGTTTTCTGGATAAAAATAAGCGGGAAAAATCATGAAACAATTCGAACTTAACCATCCACATATTTAATGAGCCACATTGTGCGCAGGTTCCAAAGAAATATTTACGTAACGCGAGCTGAAATGTCCCACAAATTACAGGCCGGTCGTTCTAGTTTTAAAAGCATACTTACATTTAAAGGTTTTCCACTGAATTCCGAGTGTGATACGGTTGAACTTAATGTTGCTAAGTCATAGGTTCACGATATGTTTAAGTGCCGTGTAAAAATTTAAGTCGCAAAAATGTTTCTCCGCAATGTTTTCGTCCGATGAAAATCCTATCGGGTTTCGAATCATAGCCGTTTTGCCACGACCCGTTTATTTACTTTGTCGCGATTCAAATCTGTGATATGTCCAGGTGTGAATGATTTCCAAAATGATTTACAAATTATGATAGATTTTCAGACTTCGTAGTTTTAATTCAATGAATGTCTTTTGATACATTCTGCCTGCTCAAGTGTTTTCATAAGAATACCTTAAATAATTGAATATTTTCAAGTTCTACCTGTAGATGATGCCAGAATAATATGCCGAAAGTTTATTAGTTTATTTTAACCTAAATACTTTCGCACCTTAATGAGTGGAAATACATTTAGCGTGATTGTGTGCATTATTTCGCGTGGATAATATCAAATTGAACCGTAATTTGATTATTTTTGGTATGACCGCTTCAATAAATATGCCACCAATTTCGAGGCGACTCTGCCAGATGTGACTACGATCCCGGAGTCATCGTTCATTTCTCGGTTCGCCGAGTTCACGGAAACTATCAATACTCTGGTTTCCTATGGTTGGTTTATTTCCTTTGGATTCTATCATACGTTTTCGACAGTTATACACGTCTTGCTAATTCAAAGTGATTGTGTCACCAATCTTGGTGCGCAATCAAGTAAAGCAATTTGAGCCTTCAATTTTTGCCTCTTGCAATCTAACAGTCATTTTTTCCACGAACGATGGGGGTTCATAATAACATTGTTCGACGGCGGTAGGGTTATGTTCGGGTAAAATTATTCTGCTGTGTATTCACCCCTTGCCACACACCCTGACGGTGGTTTGCAGGGTACTTATAAATAAATAAACAGTAACTTTGAAAAAAAGTTTGAAATCATCCAAGAAAGAAACAGTAACAAAGTATGTTTTAGGTAAACTGAACTAACTGTGTGGAAATAAGCTCTACGGATGACCTGAAACTAGGGACAGGGAGTTTGTCATAAAAAAATCGAAGACGAGTGAGTTAATTTCTTGAGAGTGGCACCAGCTGAATTAGCAGTTAGTTAGCAAAACTCTTAGCGATAGCTCGCAGAGTACTAATTTAAGAAAGAAATGAAACACGTTTTTCAAAGCGCGCACAGTCAATATTACCCTACTTGAGGTGCTTTGTGGAGGGCACTTTGAGTGAGTATGCCGTCCGTCGGAGGGGACGTTGAACTGCGGACCCCTTGGCGTCATTCGTTGAGAGTAGGCTAATGCCGACGCCGGGTTTCTCTCCACCCTTCATCCTTTCCATCCCTAATGACGCAAATGGCGTCAGCTGTCGGTCGCCTCCCCTAAAAACTACTACAATGAATGAAACAAGAGGAAGGAAAAACGACAGAAGAATAACAAAAATGAATCGCCAGGAGTCCGTAATGGCATACGAAAGCGCAAGAATCTCTGGAGATTTTAAGTAATTGGCACGGAAAAAACTGAATGGATTGTAGAGTGGCTGCTACGAGATGATTTCAACTTCTAAAGTTTTTAATTTTGCTGTGGTAAATTACGCACTCACTTCACAAAGCTGTTCCGTTACTTCTCAACATAATCATATCATTGTGGACACTCAAATGTTTACAACTATGACGCCATGATCATCCAAAAACGCTCATGTTTCACACCCATAACACTATCAATCACGTCTCCAACTGACACAATTTGGCAATGAATTGCAATTAGTATTAAACCACGCCAAGGAAGAAAACAGATGATCACTCGCTGTTCATGCACACTAAACTATGCAATTTTAATTATTGGAAACGCTTCTCAATTTAGCAGTAACCCTGTGCACTCTACGATATACTCATCTTTATCTTGCACACGTAAAAAGTGCCCGATATTGTTCCTCTTCTAAGCTCAACCTCCTTTTTTCCACTTACTTCGAGCCCCGGGAAAAAAATTGGGTGACCCTGAAACTTTAACCCACCTCTTTGAATCACCAATATCCGGAATGGAACCTAAGGTCTTAGCACATGATTTAAATACAAATTAGATGTAGGCACATATGGAAAATGCCATGAAATATAGTTAAATTACATTGTAATTACCATTACCTCATGGATATTCTGTCTGACTAATTGTTTTCTTGAAGCAGATGTGACTTCAGAACACAATGAAGTGAGCATAAATTTTATTGTTCATTTTAAGAAAATGTGAAAGGGAAAGAGTCTAAGAAAATTCAAAATATGTTGAGGACTTGACTGGAGTGAAAAGGATTACGATGAGACAGTTAATAGAATTCTGTGGGGTGATAAGGAGATTGGTACAGCATAGAGAGATGGAAATATCTTCAACAAAGGGATAACAAAAGCAATGAATGAAACAGTATGAATGGTAAGTAGGAAATGAGTTAGGAAGCCATGGATTACAGAAGATACGATTAGGGAGATGGGTGAGAGAAGGAAATGGAAGATAGTGAACACAGAATTATTGAGAAAAAATGTAATGAGGAAAACAATATACTTAGGCAAAAGGAAGATGGTGGAAAGAACATCGCAAGGATATGGAGAGTTTACAGAGACTTGGCAAAATAAGCTAGAAATTAAGGAAGGTGAAGGGACTGTTAAAACATAGGAAAAAGCATTTTGATTATACTATTTGAGTTGCAACGGGTAAAATATTAATCAAAGAAGAAGATGTTTGTGAAAAAATTAAAATAATATAAAGAGGACCCATTTGGTTAAAATAATATATGAGGAAGTTTAGACATAGAAAGGGAATACTGTCATGTTGATCATAAATGCTTAGGATGAGGAATACGGATTGACTATGAGATAGAAAAGTCAAGGAGATAGTTGGGGAGATAAATAAGTCATTTTAGGAAATGAAATTTAAAAATGCTGTGGAAATAGATAGTATCCCAGCATAGCTACGTAAGGATTGGGAAAAGAAAGAAGGAAGAGTTTTTATAGATTCATTTTTAGTACTTATGAGGGAGGAATTTTGGGCATTGGAATTTGTTAGGTCTGTACTGATATCATCTTAAAAAAGGAGATAAATACAGTATGTGAGAATTAAGCAGCCATTAGTTTTATTTCGCATGTGGCACTGGAGCCATTTAAGATCATCAACAAAACGATAGAGAAGAGAGCAAATGAGTACTAGCCAAAGATACATGGGTTTAGAAATTGGATGGGCGCATATGATGCCATGGGAAAGGAACATAAGAGTTTAATCAGGATGTATTTTTATGCTACCTGGATTTTGAGAAGGTTTACACAGACAACTGAGTTGACTGGGCCCAAATAATGAACATTTTGGAAAAAAAAGGAGTTGATTTGAAGAATAGATGACTTATCTGGAACCTTTGACTGTCTCAGCCTGATAAGGTGCAGATAGTAAATGCGATGGGCAGTGCAAGGAAGTCGAGTAAGACGGATTCCTATTACCACCTGTTTTTTCTACGCATCCACCTGCAATTATCTACCTGAGGGTCAGTTTGATAGGTGAGGGTGGACCTCACCCAGGACAGACCCCAACAGCATGTGAAATTCACACATAATGGTAGAGGGGGGCCAGATTATTTCCTTGTGCCACCTATGGTTTCTCAGGAAGATCTCCTACTCAAATATCTAAATATCACACAAATTTCATACCAAAATATCATACAGTGGTGGTGAAGCTAAGTTAGCCCAGGAGAATACCTGGGAATCGAACCCAGGCCCTCTGAAGAGTAGTCCAATGCTCTACCAATTGGACGACAATGTTCCCTCCTCAACATACATGCAAGGGAAATTATAAAAGAGTAATGGGAAAATACTGGAGAGAAGTTGATGACCCATCAAATCTTTTAGATTTCTATATGATCAAGCATTAGTTGGCTAGTCAGTCAAAAGTCAAGTAATTTCCCATAAAGTTGTAGAATCAGTGTAATGGAAATGGAATGCAAATTAATCATAAAAAGGAAAACTAATGATATTCTCAAGATATAGGAAGGCTGAGGTAAGCATTAAAAGTTGGGGGACATGACTGCAAATTTATATTTAGCTTTATTTGCTATCCAGCATATTTCAACTATTTACAAAATATTTAGAAGATATTGGGCAATAAAACATGGATAACGACAGGAATACTTAAGATAAAGAAGCTTTTACTAAGAGGTGGGACTTAAGGGTAGGCACCTTAAGTTAATAGCCTTAATCTTAAGGAAATACTGAGAGGCTGAAGGCAGTATTAGAAGAGGGAAAGATGGGAAAGTGAGGCAGAGAGAGGAAAATAAGGGGCATTATGGATTAAATTAAGGAAGGTTTAAAGTTTTCAGTGCTCAAGAATGAGTTATTGTAATATTTAGTATGGAATGTAAAGTAATTTTTTTAATTCAGGAGCGTGTGGTAGATGGAGGGTCAGGAGGAGCATCATTAGGAAGGGTGTAAGATAGGGGTATTTCATCTCCCATGCTTTGCAGCGTGAACACAGGGGAAACGATGAAAGGGGTATGAGAAGAACTGGAGATGGAAATGTAATTTTTGCTGTGAATATTAAAAAACAGTCAGGTTTGCAGATGATCTGCCTTTAGTTAGTCATTCTTATAAAAGGACTGTACGTCGTTGCTGGGAACATCAAAAAATCAATGTGATAGCAGTCGGGAGAGAAGGATAAGAATTGCATTAGGCAAAGAGGCTTTGACAAGGAAGAGGAAGCTTATGATGGAGATATACTTTGATTTGGAATATAGATTTTGAATGGTGTGGAAACTTGGTCATTATGGCAGGATGTAACAGCATAACAGCTTTTAAAAGGGAGGTGTGGATATAGATGGTCAAGGTAAAGTGGATGAAAAGGAAAACCTAAGCAAGTAGGGGAGGAGAGGGGATTGTTGGGAGAAATCCAAAGGAAGCAAGAATGGTGGATGTAGAACAATGTAATTGATGGTGGAATGGTGAAGGCTATGATAGAGGGTAGAATGATTGGTAGCTGAGGCATGGAAGGAAAAGGATAGGCATTTCGGATGAAAATAAGTGAGGTAGAATAACTCGTATATGTGGTGTTAATGAAAGGTTTATTGCAGCATAGGGTATCGGGTTGTGTCCTGTTCGGCATAGCCTAGGAATGTATTGATCTGAGAGCCCATTCAAAACATAACTTAAACATTGAACTAGCATAATAATAATCAATTTCCTGACAGGGATATCAATACATTCTGATACATCAGCAAATAAGTATTCATGGATTCATTCATTTAATGAGTATTCAGTTATTTTATTTGGATTATTTGAACCACTTTAAAAAAATTTATTTTAAGGATGAATTAGACAAAATGTAGCTGTAAAATATAATTGAATTAGGTACAACATATTTACTTTATCTATATAATGTGTTTTTTAAAACTCTTTTGATGGTAAATATGAGTGTTATGTTTTTATTCCAGCAATAAGCATTACAATTAAGCATCCCTATTCTCATAATTCAGTTCATGGCAACCCCAAAATGTTACTGCAAAAATTATCAAATGGTAAATGCTGATTACACTGCTGCTATACATCAATGTAAGATATACTTGTAAGTGAATCAGATGCCTCATCAAATCATTTTTGTTCCATTTTTAAAACATTTCCCATATTTGTTATTTGTCTTATTTACAACTGTATACAGGTCAATTATATGCTTATTACCTCTCTGCTGCTTATCATCATCATTTTATTGTACATGTTTTCAGTTCAATTCAATTTTTGAAGCAAGAATATCAGGAAGTACATAGAAAATTAGCATTATATGCAGGGAAGCATGGTTGAATACAGTCACAAATTGGAAGACTAATGCTGAGGTCTGATTATCATTTAGAATTGGAATTTTTATGCATCTGTTATCAGTGAATAGGATTTTAAAACATTTTCAATGCTAGTCTAAAAACTAAACAATCACCGTATAAAATGTTTCAGCAAAATTAACTGAAAGTATGACTGTAATTCTTATTGTACTTTCAAAAGATGGGCGTAGTATTCAATTACTTTGGTTGAATGGTTCACATTTGATTCGACAGTTATTGGAACATCTACTGGATTTAATTATCTCTTTTTAACTAATTTCTTTTGACATTGAAAATATACATTCATGGAATAAAATTTATTCACATTTTTTTCATTTGATTGCCATTCTAATTTCATTATCAATGCTTATAAGTGTGGAGATATTTTTCAAATTTAATGTCCTTGTTTTTATAATCACAAGATTACAGAACATATATTTACCATGGGCACAATTTGAGAGTGCATTTTAATTCAAGTTTTCAATATTTTTTCAAAACCACCATTTCACTTGAAGGCAAACCCAAATTTGGACAATAAATAAGTGTATATCTTTATGATTTCATAAATGATATAGTCTCCACATTCAATGTTGCTCTTCAAATGAATTCACCAACTGGCTTCACTGATACTTCATGGATCTGAGGAGAGTAGAATAAAGAGCTCATGAAACATATGTATCTTCAGGGTCAGAATTATAATTATCCAAATATTCTATCTAATCCTAAAAAATATTTTTCAACACGAAAAATTTCCTGAAAATTTTACAATGAGTTAGTCTTTTCAGTTCATGAATAATATTATGTATTACATACCTTATTACAAGCATGTTCCTTATCTACCGTTTAATATTATTTTGTAGTTTTTCTCTTGCCTATTACAACACAAGTTTAGCCACAAAGCATATTATATTTTAGCTTTTTAGCCATTCTAGCTTTTTAAAATAAATGCATTGATATTTTAATTGCATCAACTTTTAACATTTTTTCAAAGAATTCACATATTTCCTTATACTTTTTGCAAACTTTCCAGCTTCTGTTTGATTTGCAATGTTCTTACCTTAATTCCTAGCCCATAAGACACACTGTGATTTCTTGATTAAGAATTTAAGAAAAGTAATTGAATCAGACAAAAGGATCAAAGTATATAAAGCGAGATAAATATGAAGAAAAGTAATTGAATCAGACAAAAGGATAAAAGTATATAAAGTGAGATAAATATGAAGAAAATGAAATTGTTGCATTTAAAAAAATTTTTGAATCGATATAGAGTTGTATTCCATTTCTTGTGACACCAGTGATTGATTACCCGCACTACCACATTGTTTCTCACCACCAGTCCGGTTCTATTACTTGTATCATCAGCAATGAGCGACCACTAGTGATATATCTCCATCTAATACCACCACACAACCATTACATCCATTTATATGTATGACATACATTTTCATTTACATAACCATTTTAGTGCCAGTGGGTCAATCTACCAGTCGTTGGCTTGCGTGCGAAGAATGCCATGGGCCGATCTATCGGCTGGGTGTTTTTTCACTCGCCCTTCAACTTTTTTGTGCATTGCGAAGCTTTTGTAGACAATGTTCTAAGTATCTTTTATGCTTTATTATCACTTCTGACCAATTTTCACGATGAAAATTAAATATATACCCTCAAATTTTGGTTATTTGAACAAAAGGAGTTTTCTGCATTGCAGTGTATCTTCTTTTCCTGCATAGCAAATGCCGTGTCGACGTAAGCTTATATATATATGCTTACATTTTATCATACATCTCTGCATTACTTATAAGCTTGTCTTTGAATTACTATAAGGTCGTCTTTCTATTACTATTTACCTCACCCCTCCTAAACACTTTTCTGATGACACATGATAATTCAGATCAATGGAAATAAAACATTTTATCTTCGCTCTGGTATGAGATTCCCTGTAGTAGCCCTTTTGGTGTTGCTTAGAAAAGACTAGCAGTGACAATGATTACTCAATTATTCAGTCTGATGGACTCAATTCGTCAAAAAAAAACAAAGAATATCTTCCTCCTAGAGTTCCCCGTTTGAAGATCTGGACAGAGGAGAAGTAGTAGCTGATTCCCGGGAAGATTACGTGTGGGACCTAAGTACATATTTCGGTATGTTCAATGTAACTATTTAAAAAATAATGGCAAAAGCATTAAATTGTTTGTAAGTAAGCTAAGTAATAGTGGTAGAAACTAATTAAGATGAAATTATTAATGCCAAATTTTCCAATCGGAGAGTAGAAGTTTAAAATTTAAAAATATACAATTAAAATTATATTTTTTTCTAAATGTGTCAATGAGATAACATCATTGATTTTTTTTATCATACCTGTAACTATTTAAAGAGCATACAAAAAAGATTAGCTAAAACACATTCCTATTAGGCGTTATATAACTTTCTAAGTGCAAACCTACAAATTCATCAAAGCAGCCATGGTATTTTTCACGCATAGCAGGGGAAAAGCACTACACGGCTCAATACCCTGCATGCTGTGGCAAAGTTTTTTCAGTGGTGCTCATCACTAATAATACAGTATACCCGACTCCTTCCTGCTATTGCCATCCTTCTGTTTCCCTCGTTATTTGTATGAAGCTCAATCGTACCAATCCTTATCCCCAAGTTAAACAATGGAAGCAAAGGTATTGAAGGAGTAGACTTGCTGGACCAGGACTGTTGATCTGATTTTCTCATTGCAAGAAGCATAACTGAAGTAAAAATTCAAGGGTGGGACTAAAATGAGGCAATCAGGGCATAATTTATGGATGAGTTAAATGCAGAATATTATGTAACAGATTAGATTGTTACAGAAGAGGATGCTACAAAATGAGGGAGAACAAAGGAATAATTGCAATTAACATAAGTTGAAAACCACAATGCATAAAGCACAGGAGAATTCTTTCAGAAGGACATGATGTGATTTGAAAGGCAATATTTGGATGACAGCAGCCACATAATATTTTTTTGCTCCCAGATATCAGATTTTGACATACACAGATAATGTAGGGAAATTCATCTGCACATCTATTAATTCTAATTTGAAAGAGCTAATTCTTTCACACCCTGTATTTTTTATTTAATTTATATATAATCCAATTTTGTGAAAGGACCACATTTAAACTTACAAAAGCGTTGTTTAGTTGTATGCATGCTCACATATATAGATAAACATTACCTGCACATGTGGTGGCATTCCCAAAGCAAAAACAACGCAATCTGCTACATCCTTAGGGTTCAGGTGTGGATTTTCTTTGTAGATATCACCTTCACTTCCAGCTGCTTGAAAAATTTCTGTCTTCACCAACCCAGGACTGACACTCTGGCATATTTCCCAAAGGAAAGAAGAAAAGTGATTTACACATTAAAAATATTGAACTGTTATGAAACTGTATCTGGACCAATGAAATCCTAACATATATAATATACACGTTTCTCAAGCTCATTTAAGTCAAGTCTTCATTTTTTCTATCACTTTTTTGACTGGGCTATGGAAAATGAAAAATAATTCCAACTATGTACTTCCTAAGTTTTGTAGTTGTGGAATTTCGGTCCCCTGTTACAGGGTGTTCGATTCTATTCCGTCTCTGAAGAACACCACAAAGATAAAGGAAGAGATTAGATTTGAGTATCACTTAAAAGACTGACTGCAGAGATCCAGTAATGTCATAACATATTAAAATAAGCTGCGGGAAATACCAAAACAATAACTTTTAACTGAGTCATCCCCTAACTTGTACTCCAATGCAGCAATTGTAATAACATTTATTTATACATCAGTCATGCCTGGTAACTCTACGCAAAATCAATTATTGTCACTCATGAAATCAAGCTCTGACCACCATTCATCTCATTCTTCTATGGAATCATATGGCAGAATTGGGACATTAGTTGAATCAACTTACGGTAACCCTAATTTTTGACTTGGCCTCCATCAGTTCCTTGCGAAGTCCTTCCGTTAGCACGGTCACTGCATGTTTTGTGGCCCCATACGTGTGGTGACCACAGAATGGTAGAATGCTGTGGCCCGCAACACTTCATTCCAGACAGGTCCAAGTGGAGATATGAAAATCATAAAATTGCAACATGTTCTGCTGAAATGCAGAGATGAATTAATTCACTCTTAAAGTACATGAATACAAACTAATTCAAGGAAATAGGCACACATTCATTTGGGGTTTGAATTTGACGTTCGTACTGACCACTCCTGCAGCTATTGTGATGATGCAGACTCTTCTTTTGTATACTTTGATTACCTCTTTACATCATTTATTTTTAGGCTTCTTGCCTGGCTAGTTTACTTACTGGTGCCCATTTAATTCTTATATTTTTCTGCTGCATGGACCATTAGGGAAATCAACAAGTATAGGGGATATTGTGGAAATATTGGGTGAATATATAGTTTTGTTTAACCCTGCTCAACAGTTGTGTCCCTTGAATGTTTAATGTTATTTTCTAGTCGCAAGGGGTGTTTCAGGATTCATTTTTTCCTTGTAATTTCTTGGGAGTAATGAGTGTCGGCTGTCAATGGAAAGTTTCACACTCGCTTGGGTGCTTTTTGGGTCTCTCTTCTCCCACTCCCTCTCAGTGAGTTATTGACAAAGTCATGGAAGGAACGACCTTGTTCAGTGACATCTGTACTTGGACTTCGTATAATTTTCAGCATACTTAACTGCTACAAGTTTTACCAAGTTTTTTATGAACATGAATGCCCACCCACATCTTTCGAGCTAGAATTCATTTGATATTCATGCCATATTTTCATTTGCTATCATTTTTTCCGGCTCCACAAATTTTCAACGACATTAAGTTCGGAAGATTATGCCTTCTTAAGAAACTTCACACATCAAAATCATCTCCAAAAGATTAAATTAAATGTGGGTTGTGATGGGTTTCAACTATGTTTATTTCTTCATGCTCACATAGATATAAGGTGGCAGTCATGCTAAATCCTTAAGATCTGGATATTAATTTAAAATAATTATATTTTCTGAATAACGTGCTTCATATTATAAAATTGTAAAATTGATAATTATTTGCTTGTCTCTGCATTTCCAGGTTCTCCATCCATGTTGGCAGTCTTTTGGTGATGACATTTTCAGGAAATGCCAAGACAAGCAATTCAACATCACGGAAACCTTTGTATGAATCCCATAATTATTTCAAGTAATAATAACAAAATATGTATAATTTATTATGCCAGTTATATTGGGGATGGACGAAAGATTGGCTTTAAATGGGAAAGAGGTGTTGCAAGATATATATTTTCCCAAATGAATAATTATCATAATTAATTCCCATAAACACCAGAAATTAACTTCATTCAAATGATTTTAAGATGGGAGTATTGAAATCAGTCAACAGAATTTGTTGAAATATTGAGTGGATTGCATTTTTTTTAAATTTTAAATAGGTACAACTGCAGATCATATCAAAAGATTGGGGAAAATATTGGGATACCTGCTCTCAAATTGAAATATTTCTGAAAGCAAATTACTTTAAATAAACTTGCTAATAAAATGTATTACCCGCATAAATTTTAGTAGTCAGGACATATCATATGAACAAGACTTAGTGTTATTTTTATTTGAATGATTTGTATTGTATAGGAGCTTAAATGCCATGACCAAGCATTACTCCTTTAAGCAAAGATTAACACGTGAACTATGTACGAGGGTGGTCTGAAAATTAACCGACCTCAAAAATTTCTGAAAAAATGTCCTATATCTTTGTTAGGTTGGAAACTTTTCAGACCACCCATGTAAACTTATAAATAATTAAATTCATATTTTTTACTTGCAGCTCACCTGTTTATATGGATGATGTGGCCGTCATCCACTCCAGTCTCTTTCATCAAGTTGACGGCTTGCCCCGTGCAGAGACTCAGAGCTATCACATTAGTCTCAAAGAGTTCTCGAATCACATCTGGTTTCTCCATCCCTTGAATATGCATCAAGCAAGATACAGTTAAACCAGCAGGTAAGAAGCCTCCAAGTGTATGTGAATACCTGAAGGCTGTCCAAAAAGTAACTTATATTTTTGTGTAGCAAGCAAAATAGCAAGGGGTGTGGCAGAATATTTGCTGTGTTGACACACACACACACACAAGGGCAGTATGCCTCAAGCTACAGTGTTTGGAAGGCTGCGCCGCTTGTCATTTGTTTAAAGTATCGAGTCAAAATGAACAATTATAATTGCAAAATCCCAACAAATATAAAATCCGTTCAGTGATAAGGTTTCAACTGCCAACAAACTTTAAAGCTGCTGATGATAATCATGAAATTGGTTCTGCGCACCAACCAATTGATGAATCACAAGTGTTGTACATCAAT
Source organism: Hetaerina americana (assembly GCF_022747635.1). Taxonomy (NCBI): domain Eukaryota; kingdom Metazoa; phylum Arthropoda; class Insecta; order Odonata; family Calopterygidae; genus Hetaerina; species Hetaerina americana. The sequence goes on from NW_027286764.1 coordinate 7,264,793, forward strand.
GGTGTCGTTAATTTAAGAGTGAACGGACAAATGTCCATGATATCCAAGAACTGGCCATCCATCAGTTCATCTGTCACAAGGATAGGCCGACCCCTGCAGTCCTCATCGTGAACATTGGTGCGGTGGCCTTTTTTAAACTGAATGCACCACTGCTTCACTCTGCCTTCACTCATTATTCCATCTCTGTACACTTCACAAAGTTGCCTTTTCAATTTCAATTGGCTTGTGGTTTTTTTGCTGGTAAAAACCTAATCACAGATCGCACTTCACAACTCACAGGATTTCCTATTTCTGCGCACATTTTAACAGTTCACAATGCGAGCAAAGTAGAAGAACCACGGTGTGCTCACACACTACCATAGCATGATGCGTGGACTGAGTGAAGGGACGTTTAGACACCAAGATGGTGGCCCCGGCCCCACCCACCCACCCAGTAACTTACGTTTGCCGTAGCCAGGGCAAATGTAAGTTACTTTCTTGTCAACCCTTGTATATGAATACACATACTGTACAAAAGTCTCATGGATATGAATAATAAATCAATCAATGAAGTCCCTGGCATTGGCCAACACACACATAGATAGAAGCTTAAAAAAGGACTTACACATGTATTCCAAAGTTTTCAGTGGCACCACCACCATCTTCTGCGGACAGAAAGAGATCCTTCTGTCCTATTTTTTGAGCACATTTTCATTGCAATGCGTCATTGATGGATGTCCAGAGCATTCCTTGTCATCAAGCCCCTCTTTACCTTTCCGGAACATCTATTCCCATTCTTCGGGACATTGCTTCATCCCTGTAAGCATCCTTAACCATCCTACCTTACAACCTTAAGCATTTTTGGTCGTGGTTTCCGAACTCGATTTTCCTACCTGAACACAAAATTTAATCCTTTATTGCTACTAGCTGGAAAATTATATTGTGAATTAATGACATGACACAGGGACAGGGGTCCACAGCCTACTTATAATGGCCCGCAGACAGCTGAAAGAGGTCACCAGCTTTCCCAAGACCTCCACTGAAAATTTGAAATACCTGTGAGCGTCATTTGTACGTGTTTTTCTGTGATTTTGTTGACTGGCAATATCTTGCTTCTTTGTTTAAATTATTATTCACATCTGTTAGAATTTCTGCAGCAGGAAGGTGAGAACACCTGGATGGCCAACATTTGGGAGTTTAATTCATTCAACTCTCCTATTAATATGTAAATGCGCACACACATGAACATATGTATATATGCATGATAGAATTGGCCTGACAAGTTGAAGGTCAGGGGATCAACTTCCAGTCAAGGAAACTTTTCTACTTGGAATACACAGCCTTCCATCTTCCCCAATAACATTGTGTTCACCTTTTACCTGCGTTTCGATCCCTTTTCCCTAAACATATTTTTATGTGCATAAATATGATTTCACTGTTTGGCGGGTTTTCATATTTCAATTACTATATACTTACACATTCATTATAGAAAAGAAATTATGCAAGTAAAATATATGAACAGCAAGTAGAAACACAAAATTTACATCATTTTACAAAAGATAGAGCAGATAAACATTGGAAAATTTTGAAAACATCAAAAAAAAATTTTAAAAAAGCACCCTCATAGAAATAGAAAAATAAAGTATGGCACCAAGATATTGATGGAACTTCACGAAAGCTCAGAATACAACAAGAGCGTCGGGGAAAATTGGAGGGATTTGACAGTAAGCAGTGGACACAAGGTACATTTGAAAGCAAGTTGCTGAAGGATTCATCAGTACATGCACCTGCTGGAGCTCTGGGCACGGGGAGGGTGCACTGGTACGTCCTCTGAGATAGAAGTGTCAACACAGGGTTGGATTACCTAATAAACCCTGTATTACACATTGTGGCAAAAACTTTTTCCTAATCAATTTCCTCTTACTTAGTCAAAATCTCTCTCAGGACATGTTTTACTGGAATATGAGGAAAGTTATGAAGTGGCCAACTATGAAGTATGTCTCATACTTTACCTGAAATTGTAAATAATATGAGAATAGTTGTCTAATAGCAGTGAATATACATGAAAGCAGTTGAACAAGAGTCTTGAAGAATAAAGTAGTGATTTCAAATTGAAACCTCTTGCTACTTTTATTGTTGATTGCTAACAAATTGGAGGGAAGTAAATTTGTATTGGATGGCATAGATGAAACCACTAATGGAGTCAAAATACTATTAAAAAATATATACAGGAATGGATTTAGTTTTAGCTCAAGAATGCTCAACGAATGCCATAGGAACACGGTCTTGAAATTTAAACATAAAAATGAAGGATTTAGTACCCAATGAAAAACGGATTTGAATTCAACCCCTCCAATTGATAACGTCCCAAGATACATAAGTATCGTAAATTTCCCCATCCCTATTTATGGCAAGTGCTTAGCTAATTTATAACCTGATGGGTTACATGTGGATTGAAATTCGAGCAATGGATTAAGAATCACAATTAACTCAACATCAGGGTAAGAGGGTTGGTTGGAAGGTGATTACCTGAGAGCATTACATTCCGTGTGATGCCGGCATTGTTGACGAGGGCATGGACCTTTCCAAACTTGTCCTTGATCTGTTTGAAAGCTGTCTTGACATCCTCTTCATTGCAGATGTCCACTAGGTACGGGTGAAGCTTTCCCTTCTCCCCAGAGAGCTTCTCGGCCAGCTCCTGATCATTGAATGCAAGACAAATATTAAATTTTAGTGAGTAGTATACGTGTGCACACAAATATATTTACATAAATTTAATAACTCGGCTAGGTATGACCGACTGATTAGACTTTACTCAAACAATTCTAAGCACTTATCACAAATTGTTCAGCTTATATGAAAGTCTACATTCATTTTTTGCACAATCCTGAGAAAGAGATAAACTCCAAAGAAACTGCGGGAGATACCACAAATTTCAGAGTTTAAGAGGACGCCTCGGTAGCCTAAGTGACTAAAGTACTCGACCGGATATTGAGGGATCTGGGTTCGAGTCCCAGTCAAGGCGAATGATTTTTACACTCTGAAATTGTTCCATTAAACAGATAAACCTATTATACATGGAAATATTTAAATTTCCATTGATATCACGCATCTTTTACATGTAGAATTGGTATAAAACATTTGAGCTCTAGAGTAGGAACTCAGACTGAAATGCCTTCAATAATACAAACTGAGCTTTCTTATTCTGAGCATCATTTATTGTTTCCCAGGAACATGTTTTAAGTTTTGAAGGGATATATGGATTATGCTTTTGAGCTTAGTCATGTTGGAGCTGGATTTTCTTGCTCACTCATTACAATGGGTTGCATGTTATGTGCACCTGGAGCGCCAACCTGCCAAATGGCATCACCATGCATGCGGTAACCCTGAAACACAGTTTTCCTATTTGGACTATAATACAAGTCTGCCTGAAAGATTATCAGTAGTCACATCGCCATTTAAAGCATGCAAAACAGCACATTTGACTGACACTTTTTCAGAATCTCCTCTTACTTTGTAGTATGGTTATCAGGAACATTGCTTTGTAATTCTATTCCTTTTCTAGTCTTGGCCCTAATAATACTATTTCTGAGCATTTAGACAGAAGGGAGATTTCAGTTAGTCACTTAATAAATTAAATTAGATAAATTGTTAATTTTATAGAGAATAGTTTTTGGAGTCCATGGCCTCATGCGAGGCATCATATCCTGCGTGGGTTGTTCAGTTAGTACTCAGGAAAATATAGAAAAACTAATTATTTAGGGTAGATTATTTTTCAACATAATTACCTGCTTGCTCAATACACTTTTCCCAGTGTTTCTTCAACTTCTTTAAGCTATCTAAAAAATAAGATTTTGGAAGGTCCTCAAAATAGGCATCTGTGTTGGCGATACTCTCCTAGTTCAACTTGCATCGTTTTCCACCAATTCAATTTTTCTAGTTGGGGCAATTTAAAGAAGTCACTGGGGGTCATATGTGGTAAATAAGATGGGTTGGTAATAATTGGAACTTTAATTCCACAATTTTCACCATCAAAACTGCACGGGTGTGCACAATGTGAAATGTCTTGACGGAAGGGAATTGTTTCCTTTGCATTGGAATTTACGTAGCATCGGTGCCTTTTCACCCCCACTTGAAAAATTGAGGAAAACCGAGGGTGACAAGAGGACAAGGAATTAAAAGTTATCTTTCCCAATGTGATCTCACGCATCCCCTCGGGACCAGGGACCTGTGGCCCTCATCTGGCCCGGAAATCTTGTTGATGCTTGGAGTTAAGGGGGGTGGAAGGGGGCCACCAAACCATCTATCTAACAATCTCATGTTGTCCTCTAATTCCTTCTTCAGCTCTTCATGCCAACTCCATATTTTTTACATACATTCTCCAAGCATCCTACCCCCTCTTCCTTTATTACTATTATTCTGATGAATGAGTCTACAACAGTGCAACGTAATATCATTGCACCCCTGTTACAATGGCAGATCCAGTGGGTGGGGGAAGACAAGGATAACTACCCTTACTTGCCCTTCATGTTATAATTGGTCCAGTTAGTTATTTAAAATGAACAAAAACTAAATGCATTTAACTCTATCAGAACTGTTACAATACAATTCCTGTAGCCTTCAGTCTTTTCTCATCCCCCGCCCAACACTGTGGTCAGCCTCTCCCCCTTCCCCCCCCCCCCCAAAAGCCGACCCTGACTCTGGCCACTGCCCTGATGGTTGTTTTAGGTTAATGGCGAGCAAGGTCATAAAAACTGAACCTTGGCCTGAAATTCATTTAGAATGGGAAACAGAACATACCCAGAATGCCCATTTTCCATGCAATGCTCTTACTAGCTCGCCAAAATAATTTCTACATACCATATCACACACATACTCATCCTCAACATGTATCCCCAACTGACTATTTATACTCTATGCCCACCTCTTTCGTCTCATTTGAATTTCGCGCATCAACTCGTCTCCTCTTTCATCATTTCGTACTTTCGTAACCATATCTACCATAAAACCATATCTCTTCGTTCCCCTACATTCACCATCTTTCTCCATATTCGCCTGCAATCTTAAATTCGCCTTAAATTCATTTTTAATATTTTCTTTGCGTCTGTTGGTAAGAGACGCTGCTATAAGTTCTATGAAAATGTTATCTTCGCGCAGTTCTCCTCCTACTCTGCCAAATTCTTGTTTTATTTCTTCTTAGATGAGTCCAGGAATGCTATACGTATTGTTAGTAATTGTAGGGTCAAGACTAAGGTTGAAAGGTATTTGACAGTTTGCGCAAACGCGATACAAATCATCAGACACCGTGGTCTCTGAGGGAAAAGCGCCCCCCACTCTCTCTCTCTATCTTTTTGCTGCTATGCGGTATCGGGTTCTCGCATCTACACATGGCATTCAATTATTAAAGTGCCATGCACCGATGACGATGGTACGCCAAAGTATCCTCCATACGATTTTCCATTTGAATGATCTTGCCCGAATATTTTAATTTTGCATAGTTATCGTTTGATTTCAAATTTCTACGACAACTTAAACCAATAATTTATATGGTCAAAATTGTTATTCTAAAAATGTTCTATTATTAGTCACGCGTGTTTTCTTCAGCATCCCACCTTGTAAACGGCTGTTTGAGGTTCTTTCACTTCCGCTTCCCGAGATTCCTCTGCCCGTGCGCCGACCAACAGACGGGCAGTTTCATCGTGAATACGAGGCGCTGGAAATCGTGATAATGTTTGGCATGGGTGAAATGCCATCATTATTTACGCCATTTCCATAATAACGGCCTTTATGGGAATGCACTAACGATTTAAAGTCCTTAATTCTGTCAACTATTAAGAAAAGACACAGCCTCGGATAGATTTGCGCTCGAGGCGAAGGGATGGATGGCTCCGGCCACGTAGACGCAAGCGTGAAATATTGCGAGTAAAAAATCCGATTGAACTCTTAACCGCCGGTGCAAGTGATTCAGAAGTCAAGGATCGTTGCCATCTTTCTCTCGTCCAACCCACAATAGCATAAAGAGGAGATTTTGGACGGAAAGAATCGGGCAGAAGACCTCAGGGTTAGAATTGAAACATATTTTATACCTAATGCATCCTGAACTATTGTATATGTGAATAACTTTTTGTGATTATCACTTCCAAAACTCGGCACTGGATGCAATGGAAGAACAGAGGCTAGGAGAGGAGCTTCCTCGATCGCCTTGGAATTCCACCTCTAGGACGCTTATATAACTGGCGCCGAGGAATTCAAGGGGAAGGGTCTGTCTCCGTGTACGGCGGGAGGGGTGGTCTAACGAGGCCTCGGTAAACACCGGTGGGGCGTACCATGCCATCACCAAGAGCGCTCTTTACTTCACTTTGGTTGAACTGTGAACGGTGGGAGGCAGGGAACTGTTGAATCCACATGGATGACAACTGAGTTCGAATCTCGCCGCGAGCACTGGAACATAAACGATTTCTCTGGCGTAACGTGAACTACATATATTTTGATCACGGGTACGGGCCTGTGCGGCATTGCTTTGGTTGGCAGTGCCAATGCCTGCTGCGAAAGCGATGGAATATATAGAATCAAGTGTTGACTGCTTTGAAGTCCGGGTGTGACCTTTAGATATTTCCACTTTAGGTCAACCTTTGTGATTTTCTGGGAACCAAAACTTCTTCCTGACTTCCTGGGAAACCACATGTGGCAGATGGAAAAGGAGCTGCCCCCTCTTTCCCATCCCCCCCGTTACACAATGCGTGAATTTCACGCGTCGTAAAGCCAAGAAGCACCCTCATGACGTGAGGCTGGTGAGCGTAGTTGTAATGGTTAGGAATCGTGATTCATTTGGCGTAAGCACACTTTTCTACATTTCAACACAGCCAAAGTACCGGATTTAATCTTGGAATGTCAACATGTTCATTTCCGCACCGTTTTACTTAGCGATCATGGCGTCGACTCGTTATATATCATGTCGCGGTAGGGAAAACTCACCTTGAAATGGCATAGCGGGTCGAATTCAAGGTTATTTTGGTGGTGTTTAAAGTTCACTTTTACATTGCAAGATGCATTCTAATCATGTTAACCAAATGACGCCTTACACTAGCGTCAGTTTTTTTACGAGTTAATGCAATTCGTCTATTAACTTTAAGGACCCAGATATTGAATTTCTACTTTAATTAAAATTTTCGCGGAACTTTTTATTGATTCTCGGGCTAAGACGGCGCGAAATTTTAGAAAACATACATGAATTCCCTATAGAAAATTTAAGGCCGACAGTGTGCGCTGACCTATCACAAACTTCGTGATCCGTTTCACTCTAGGGCTGGAAAAAATCAACTTTGCGCCGAAAAGACATATGGCCATTCTATGGGGTGTTCGAAATTGCATGCCAATTTTCGTCTCGAGCTCTCTATTACTACATGGGAGGGAAAGCACACCGTCGCCAACATCCACCATAGCACTCTCGACTCTGAAGGAACTCTGATTTTTACAATAAAATACTGGCATGGCGGCGTTCATTGATGGCGTCGACAAATACGTCACAGACCATTTAGACGAAAGGCATCATCTGGCAACAGGCATAACAATCAGCTCTGAATTTCGCGAAGGGGTTTCAGTGCTAAATTTCTGATTCTGTTTAAAAACAAGTGATACTCATCAGAGGTTTCATGTTTTGTTCGTCTTCTGCGTTCGGGCGACACTCCAAAAGAATTACGCCGCCAATCGCGAGTAATCTTCCTCTAGAAACCCAGTCGGGTTTTGGGCACTGTCAAGATGAGGAACAAAAGAGAGAGCGAAGCAACGCCATTTAGGACCGTTGCCACAATGGTCTGGCTCAAAGAGAGAGGAAATTGAGAGCGTCGAAAATCCACGTTACGTCATTTATGGACGGTGGCCCTATAATTACGATTGGGGACGCGAATATTAGCAAAAATAATTTTGAATTCGAGGCTCCCCAATTTGCGTTGCATGCGAAATAAAACTGCCTAAAGCTTCCTTGTATGTACGTTTTTATTTTATTTTTGCACATGATACCCTTCAAGCCACTGCTAAAGTGTGTGGCAGGGGGTGTATTACAAACCATACTAATTTTGACACAAGATTTTTTTCTAATAAGCGCGGTCGGATAACGTTATTCTGATCCTTAACTGTCCGTGGGAAAATTGACATCTTAAATCTATCTGTTCTACACTTGATCTCTCTGATTTGACTGGCATAATCTTTTCTACCGTGGCAAGATGGGGCCAATAATTATTTCCCTCATCACTGCTAAGGAGACGCCCTTCCAATTATTGCCAGAGCCTTAATCTATAATTTAACCTTCGCTCCGTGAGTGATTCCCAGCCTAGCTCCTCTAATATTTTGGATACGCTACCAAGTTTATCACAACAACCTTTTACAAATCTAGATCCTCTACGCTGCACGCGATCTAATTCGGTAATTAGTCCAACTTCGTGGGAATCCTATATACTTGCAGCATATTTAAAATGAGGCCTAACCAGCGAAAGATAATATTTCTCTTCGACCTTTTCTTCACTTTTTCCAATACTCCGTTTTATATCCAACAGTATTTTAATCGGCCAAGGAGGACCATAACATAATGGTTTATAACTGCAATAGGAAATGAAATGTTTCGAAAAAAAGCTTACACTTTTTACCAGTAACACAATTATTTTTTAATCACTATTGAATAATGACCAGCAGGCCAGTATATTTGACGAGAAAAGTAAAAAAAATGAAAATTTAACGTTTACATATTTTGCATTCAACTTTTGCACTAATAAATAAGACACATTTTCAATGGAATACTCTTTACATATGCGACTATCTCTTCGCTAGAGATATCAAGGAAAAGAGGCACATGTGAGGGTAGAACAGGTCACCGAATGCAGGTTTGGATCTTGTAGAGCTATCAATTTGATTCTGCAGATTGGGTGGGCCTAATATGAAAGACTGGGCAACTCACGAAATCTACACTGCCAGTATCACGAAGTTGTCGAAACCTCATAGTTAGGGTGGGGACTTCACACAGATTATGTGGTAGGCAAGGCCTTTAAATCGCTTCACTGGGTCATGCGGAGCCTCAAAGGAAGCACTAAATTAACTAAAGAATTGGCCTTCAAAACAATTGTAAGGCCTATTGTCGAATATGCGACCACAGTATGGGATCCCTTTGAAATAGGGCATGTGAAAAAATTAGAAGCAGTGCAAAGGAAGGCTGCCAGGTACGTTTTAGGGCGACATAGGCAGACTGACAGTGTAAGCGACATGCTAGGTTCACTAGGATGGGGGTCACTAAAGAAGAGACGGAAGCTGAATAGACTGTGTGCCATTTTAAAAATATTGAAAGCTGACGGAGGCTGGAAAGAACTGAACGAGAGTGTAAATAAGCCATGTTATCTCGGCAGGAATGATCACCCGCTTAAAATCAAATACATGCCCCAAAAGACAAACACCGCCAAGTTTTCGTTCCTAAATATGGGAATCAAAGAGTGGAACCAGCTGCCTGATGAACTCTTTAAGCCCTTACCCAAAAGCATTAAATCATTTAGGCGTGAATGTAAAAGGTATACATGATGGGATTGTTCAATGCAATACGGCAGAAGGTGTATGGCTGTATCACAATATATTGTTTTTTCTTATTTTGTAAGTCTACTATATGACTAAATGACACTATGATATGCTTTAAGACTGACTACTGCATAGTTTATAGCTCTTGTTATATCATGTCATTGCCACCCGGCTTATCGCCTAACAGCAATGTATCCTAAATAAATAAATATTCCAACACATTTCAACCCTCATAATGATTGGTATAATAACCCTTATGCATCATTTGTAATTATTTTCCTCGTTAAAAGCTTGTTCTGATGTACCTGGATTTTTTCGGTCATTTACGGATCTACGTCTAAAAATTACGATTAAAAACTCCTCGTGACCTTGCGTCCTTGAATTTTTATCAATCGAATAAAACCCGAGTCGTGTCGCCCGTGCCTTCGCCTAGTACCCGATATTTATCGGCCAGCCTTCAGTGATATTGCTGAAATTAGCCTTGATGCACGGGAGTGCAACGCGCCACGATCGGAGCCTACAATGACGTTTGCATTGATCAGTATACACTAGAAACGGCAATAAATCATATATCATGTTGAGTTATGCCATTCCGAAGACAATGCCAGATAATAATTCATTGTAGAGGTGTCATACGCTCTGAAAATGCGGGAATTACCCAAATTTCAGTCTAAAAACGATCTGACTGAATGAAAAATTTTCGAAATGTCATTTATTTTCAAATCATTGTAACTTTCGATATCAACGCCCGTAGAGATGTCACTAAAGCGCGACTTTGAGGTTAGGTGCAATTATTCATCACTTTGATAGTACTTCATGCATTGTTTCTGCTAATAAATGCAAATCATTGCCAATAGATAGAGGAAGCGATATTGCAGCGTCCTGTTCCGGCATAACATGACATCCGAGGAAATTAGAGACAGAATGTTAACTGTGCATATTACAGGAGTTTGTAATTTTCAACAGACTTAATTTTTTGTTAACTAATTCTTTGGAAAACTACAAACTTCTGCAAGCTGGGCATCTTACAATTCCACGGAGTGAAGTCTGAAAGCGTTAAGTATAGAATATTAATTATTCAAATATTTAATATCTAATGTTATATTTATGGATGGATTATATGGAAACCAGCACAAATTTGTTCGACCGCGGTAGAGGTAAAAATATTCGGGTAAAAATTAGTCTGGGGTGTATTCACCCCCTGCCACACACCCTAGCGGCGGCTTGCAGGGTATTAAAAACCTAAAAATATCTGTTGAGGAGAACACCTGAGAATCGCATTCTACTCGCACATTGTATGTCAATGTCCTGAATTCTCTCCTCACGTTAATGGCAACCCAATTCGTCTTTTTTGTCACTCCCCCTTCTCGATTACATCTATGTACATTACATCCAGGTGGCGCCCATCCGGCAAGGATTTGGAAAAGATGCAACGACTTCAGAGGGTAAAAATCATTCGCCTTTACCGGGATTTCAGAGTTGACAAAAATTTCAGAGTTTAAGAGGACGCCTCGATAGCTCAACTGGCTAAAGCACTCGGCCGGACATCACGGGGATTCGGGTTCGTAACCCGGTCAACGCGAATGATTCTTTAAACTCTGAAATTGGGGCATTGATATGCATTTAGCGGATGACTTCCTTGAAAGTTACCGTTGCGGCATCTCCCGCAGTATATTTGAATTGAGAAAAGAGGTCGGTGGAACCGGCGAATGCACCCTTGAGGGTACAAAAGCGGATTTAACTCCTTCTCGAGGGTAACTACTGACCTTCAGCCTGTCCTCCCTCCTCGCGAATCCCACCACGACCATTCCATGGCGCACCAACTCCTCTACGATGGAGGCACCAATCCCCGCGCTGGCACCGGTCACCACGACCACCTTGCCTACCCAACGTTCCATCGTCCAGGTAATCGAGAGACACGTACGTCAGAATTCGTCAAGGGAACGGCTCGTGAACACAGAGGCGACCCAAGAGCGACTGCGGCCGAGTGAACAACCAGTAAGCTCCCACCTTTCTCGACGGCGGCGTTCGGGGAGGTGGGAGGGTGGTCTCCGCCGTCCAACCCGTAACTCCTCCGCGTGCCACCGTCGCCGCCGTGCCGATGACCTTGTGCCGTCCTCACTGGACTGAGACAGTGCCCGCTTCCCCTTCCTCGCTCCATCCGCTTCCTTATAGCCACTGGCACTTCTCAACCCATTGGACATAGCGAGCGTGTCACCCGCAGGATCTCTTAGACCAATACTGAAATATCCCCTGAGCCGTAAAAAAAACGCTGATTGGCACCAACGGGTCGAATTATAAAATCCCTTTCCACCTCGACCAGGTGCTAACTCGTTCACTCCCTGATAATCCGAGATGCCAAAGGTTGGTTTTCGTTTGGACGTCGTCGTGAATGCAAGGCTTGAATCTTCTTGAGAGACTAGGGCGAGTTGGTATCCCGATCCCCGCGACATATCGTGGACATTGAGAGGACGGACGATTCCGTGAACTTGACTCTCTCTCTATCCTGCGGAATTTGATATCAGGCTGACCTTCTTGACCCGCCTCTAGTGTGCCTTCCGACGGCCAGTCAAGGTCGTCGTACTGCTGCCCCTTGCGCGAGTGGTCCCCATCATCCAATCCGAAGATTGTCCGGCCGAAGCGCTCGCTCCAATTTTCTCATCGTGGGAAGCAACCTCTCTCCACTCACACGTCCCTGCGTTCATCCCCCCCTTAAACCGAAGTTTTCCTCGCCCCCACTGGAGGCTCGATTGGGGGACTATGCACATTAGCCTCCGGGTCGTTTCATTGGGGGGGGAATCCTATTTGCCATAAAGAAACATTGGCTGCATCTCCAGAGCGGTATAATTTCTCGAAACCTTCCACGCCGCGGTGGTGCGGCTTCTCGTATCTCTCGCGGCTGAGGCCGTCGGTGCACCAGCGCCTTTGGCCCGCCCTCTTGTGACGCCACTGCCTCTCACTTGGGAAAGTGGTACCCCCAGTGCAGGGTGGTCGTGGGAGCCATGTTCGATTAAATATCAGGAAACGTGTTTTCATTATCTGAAATTATGAAGGTGTACAGGGACTTGATCGGAGAAGCCACATCGTTATGTTGGTGCTCGATGTTGAATGAGCAGATATGCCGGGGGGATTGCCTGTATATCACGTAGGATTAACGAGTACGACACACGGTAAAACTTCTCAAGTGTAACTGAGTTTGTAGGCCACCTCTGGAAGAGTAATAAATGAACTATGAAACACTTATCACGACGACACAAGTATCACTTTCTATATCTGATAGTCTTCAGCTAGTCATAATGTCTACCTCACCGATGGCGCCATTGAAAGGCTTTCCCTCCCTCTTCCATTCCTACCAACCAAACATTCTCACCTATGACATGCCTTTAAGCTCCTCCATATCTTCGCCATTATTCTCTCCTTGCAAATTCACCCTGTTAACTCCTGTATATCATCCACATATATATGTACAACTGACTTTGTACGCTTCCCATCTGCTTTAATTCCTTCAACACACATTCTCTCCCTTGGCCCGTTACCATTTCCTGATTATATACATAGGTTATTAATTTATGAGAGTTTTAATTATATAAGTGTTTCAATAATAGTTCCTTACTTAACGTATTCCGCTTCTTTAAGAAAATCGTGAATAATCTTTGCCAACGTATTCTAAAACGTATGACCTTCCTAATTCCGAACAGTTATCGAAGAAACTATTATCAGAAACTATGCTATTTTCGTGGAAAGTAAAAGGCCGATGATTTATGGCTACCCTGTCACCCTTCTCAAACCAATAACTGGAATCACTTGCCTCCTCCATTGGTCCCCCTTGATCTACAAAGATTTCGGGCTGCTTCACGGTCTCAACTTTGAAATCAGTAATCCCTTCTCCAGTAAAAGAAATTACCCTTAATTTTCCTGTTCTTCGTTCCCGTTTTCCCCACGGCTCTTCCGCCATAAAATTATCGAGACTTTCATTTTTACTGGCCTTGCGTCGTTTACTTCATGCGGGGGGGGGGATTTGTTAAAAAAATTCCTTTGCTCGAGAGAAGACACGGGGTTTGATTGCCCTAAAAAATCTGCCGCACGGCAACTGTAAATTATAATCCAGAATCGTGTTTTTCACGATTCCGAACCACCTTTTCACGCTTGCGTTAATATATCGTGGTCCAAATAAAGATAATTCACCTCTGCCCTTCAAAATGTTCGACCAAAGAGGTATAAACGGTAAGAAATGCTTCAAAAAAGTAGATAAAAATTTAGGACTGAAAAAGAGATTTGGATCCCCACAGCACTCAACGTTTGCATTTCCCGCAATGACAGTGAAGAGGAGAGAAAAAGGACTACTCTTATAAAGGCTGCTTTTACGGACCCGAGGAATGGAAAAATCTTTCCTGATAACGGTTGAAGGAGTCACTGAGCTCTGCGTAACCATCTCTTGGATTTCACACACAGCTGCATCCACCGCCTCGCCACGCTTCTCGCATTTCAATATAATGGAGAAATTTTTGAAAATATTTTCCAAGACGCTCATGGAATTTGACGTAACCATCAAGCCAATTACAGCTGCCGAGAATTTCCTGATTTTTTTTTGGGATAAGCCTTAGCAAGATGTCGCGCCACCAAATGCATAAAATGAGCGCAGCAGATGAATACGGGAACTTCAATTTTGGCATCCATCTTCCCAATCAACATATCATAACAATCATACAAATACTGGGAGAGGGTGCAACGTGACCAAACCAAAATTACAGCATTAATAATGGCAAAACTGAAATCACACACGATGCCATTAAATATAGGTGAATTTACTTTTGTGACGTAGCTAGCGAAATGATGGAACTGAAATAGAAAGTTGGCTATCGCAGTGATATTGTGCCTATCGCTAATTATTTCCAAAATGGGAACAATTACATATCCTATATTAACAACTCCTGCGTAATAAAGAACGCGTTTTTGAAAACTGGGAAGGCGTTTCACGACAGACCCCAATGCATCTAGGTGGAGATATGGTCGGCTTTCTTTCGACAAGGAAGCCACAAGACCAACTTGCTTAGTTGAAAAACAGTATACTGTTAAAGGGAGTCCAAAGAATTGGATGTATCTCTCCTCATCCTTTTTTTCTGCCATAAACATTTGAATTAAATCATATACGGGATTGTTGCTGAAATCCTTTTCGGCTTTGCTCTCCATCCGCGCGCGTTGTAGAACATTAAGAGAATACAAGCCTTGCAAATTCCCACTTTCCAAAGAACCCTCTTCTGAAGATAAAACCGCTCTACTTCGGAAAACAAATGGCCTTTCTTTCTTTAGAATTACTTTTGCAGCTTCTCTATCTGATCCACGAAGAGGACGACAAAATTTTTCGGTGCCATGTTTTTCTTGGCCCTTGCTGAAAACTCTTAAGAACACCTCACCACTATCACTTATACTTGGATCGTCTACCATTATATTAAAGACCTTGCACTCCTTATGCTTACAATACGCCCTAATCACAATACTACCATTGCCTCCTCGGACGCGATAGTCTCGGACAAGAAGAACACAGCGCGAATTAATCGCAAAGAACTTTCTACTTAGCACATTAGTCCATTTCCCTTTAACAAATTTTCCTTGAACAAATATTTCCTCCCACTCCTGACGGGAAAAATGAAACTGCCCTTCACATACACCTCCCGGGTTCCAATTTCTCCCTATTCTCATGCTTTTCTGGGCTGTAAGTGAACTTTCGTCTTCCATTTGCATGCGTAAATCTTGAGGAATTGCAAGCACTTCCTTATTATTATCCATAGTGGAACCTCATTTGATAAACTTTTCCGAATCCCACCCACTTCTTGTGGCAAGCCCTTTCATTATTTTATATCGCTTGATTTTCTGTCTACGGCAAACTACTTGAGAGTATGGACGTCGTACTATCTGGCTACTGCGCAATGGTCACCCTTGTTTGAATGAAGCTTCACTTGTTTATTCCTTCGCCAAAAGTAGTACACCGTACGCCTTCTCCTCTTGTCGTTACCCCCAAGGAATTCGGAGGCGGCATTCCCAAAAAATGTACACTCCATGTAACCAGCAGTCTCCAAAGTAATGAAATCCAACCCCCGCGAAAGAAAAAAAATCACTCATAGCACTTGGACTAAGGGCACACTTCTTCGGAGACGTCATTGCCATCATGAAAAGTGAACTTATTAGGAGCAAGTGACAAGATTAATACGAATAAACATGCACAGGAAAGGGAAAAGAAAAAATTGACAAGAAAGAGTGATTATGAGGATAAAAATCGGTGACTGCTGATGCATATAAGCAGAACTACTCGATTTCGCAAATAATCAATTCCTCTATGAAACACAAATGAAGGGATAGAATCAACTTATCAACGAGATATACAGCAGATGATGGCGCACTCTCTCTGTTAGACGAAGCAGCAGTTGGTAGAAACAGCGATGTCCCTCGTCCGTATGCGAAAGAGCAATGAAACATGTCCGCACAGGGCCATGTGATTCGAGTCGCCCTGAAAAATCTGTGAATCCCGTTTTCCAGGAATACCCATATCACCTACTCCCAGAAGCAATTTATTTTACTCCTCTAAGGCCCGTTATTCTGCGGCTAACCCTTCCCTCCTCCCTCGACCCTTTTCTCTCCTGCAAGGGTGAAAGCGATGCATTTTCTCAAGCATATTTAACGCTCAGCAAAAGCTTTTGCAGGATATTCGAATCGATTTCTCAAGACGTCAGCAAGGGTGCCAGAGTTCGAAAAGTAACGCATCATATTTAGAGAAGTTCCGTTCATAACATATGTTCATTCTTAGTTTTCTGTACCAATGTATTTCCACGTAATGGGGATAACATGCTTTCCCAATGCCACCGTTAGTGAAGACAAATAAAAATAAATAACCTGAGGATAGGTATTTTCCATTGCAAGTTACTATTAATTTCATGTTCACGCGCAACAGGTTATTGTCATGATATTCAGTAGCTCTATTTCCCAATATTCATGACAGAGTTTTCGTTATGGTTATCACATTTTGCAGGCTCCTCTCTCAGGGATTTCCTCATAACCCTTTCTTGTTCAAGTTAGATATGTCTTTGTCATTTGCCAGGGTTTTTGTGCTAGCGCATAGTTGTTTACCTTTTGAGGATAAAGCCACCGCTTAATAGGGTAACAATTCCTTTCGGAAACTAGTGGCAAAGTATAAAGATATATTGTCATTTTAGAAAGAAGAGCAGACGTTGGCAAATCTAATTGGGTGTTTTGAGTGACAATGCTATTACTCATTTATAATAATGATAGGTTACATTATACCCTGCAAGGCACCGCTAGGGTGTGGGACAGGGGGTGACTACTCATGTTATGCTGATCGTTTATCGTCCGTGGGAAAAATGACATTAAAAAATACGATAAGTATTATAACCATGTAATGGTTATTTTTGTTAGATATTTTTAAGATGCTAGCTTACTTTAAATTGATTTTATACGAATACAAACGCTTCCGTGGGCGTTAAGCTGCTTTGTCCTCAGGGTTACGGATATCTCTGTAAACCAAAACATCCTCGGCCAATTAACTACGGAATTAATGTCCTTCGTTTTCTGGGTGAAACATGAACGAGGGATATGTGGAAAGCTAACAAAAAATTGGAATTTAATAGAAGAGTCCTCGGTTAATGCGATGAAAAGGTGAAAGAGAAATGTGATCTTTCGCTGATTAGGTCTCATTTTAAAAATGCTGCAAGTATATGGGATCCTCTCGAGGTTGGATTGATTGTCGACTTGGATCGCGTGCAGCGTGGATAGGAGTTAGATTTGTAAGACATTGTTATGACAAACCGAGTAGAGCATCAAAATAATTACAGCTGCTAAGCTCGGAATCACTCACGGAGGGGAGTTAAATTACAGATTAAATCGCTCGCAGGAATTGAAATGACGTCTCTTCAAGGAATATGTTAAAAAGGAACGCCTACTGCATTGGAAACACCGACATGGAATGAGTGAATTGAATTAAATGCCTAGGCGTTACCCTGACTCACGACCTCTCGTGGGTGAAGCACATATGGGAAATTTGTGGATAAGCTAACAAAAAGTCAGGATTTATCAGAGGAGTACTGGGTATATGTGATGAAAAGGTTAAAGAGAAATGTTATATTTCCCTGGTTAGGCCTCGTTTAGAATATGCTGCTAGCATATGGAATCTACATCTACATCCACTTAATGACCCGCAAGCCACCGCCACCCGTAATTTAGAAAAGAAAAAATACCGCATGCAAAACCCACAAAATCATGCATTCACAAAAAAACATGGCATACATCATGCAAGAACACTTACACCCCACACACATGCAAACACTCAATCTACATCTTACATACACATGCACCTGAAAGTATACCTACAGCTTTGTAGTGTTTAACTTTGCTCCGACTAGTAAATTCAGTGTTTTCAATATTTCTAAAGTTACTTCGGTTTCTTACTATTGTGATTTCTGATTGTTTGGGGAAAGAATGAGTATTTGTATCTATCTGTACTGGAATTTATCTTCCTTATTTTATCTTTGTGGTCTGATCTACTTAAGCAGTGAGGGGCCATTATAATTCCTTCAGTGTCATAGTTAAACTCGTTTGTTCTGAACCTTTCTAAAAGTCTAAGCCTCGCTTGTTCTCTTCGTACTTCAAGTGGTCCCAGCCTAAATCCTTTAAGAGACCTGTCACACTTGTGTTCTTATCATAACAATTTTTAACGAATCTAGCGGATTTTCTCTGGACTTTATCTAATTCTTTTTGCCAAATTTTCTCCCAAGGATCCCTAATACTTTCGGCATATTCCTAATGAGGGTCTAACCAGAGCAAAATAACACCTCTCTTTAACTATTTCATTACATTTCCCCACCACCGGTTTTATGAAGCCAAGTTTCTTTAAAGCTGAACCGCATATATTCCCGATATGTGCTCCCCATGAAAGGCGTTAATGAATCAGCAAAAAGGAATCCTGACGAAGTTGGATTGATTGCCAAAATAGATCGCGTTCATCATAGAGGAGCTAGATTTGAAAAATGTTACTTTGATAAACTTAGTAGCGTATCCAAAATTGTAGAGGAACCAGGCTGGGAATCACTCGCATAGCGAAAATTAAATTACAGATTCAATCTCTTGCATAAATTGGAAGGATGCCTCTATATCAGTGATGTTGAAAATTTATTATCACTCCCATCGTACTACGGTAGGAGGCATCATGTCAATAAAGTTAGAATGAATAAGTGTAGAATAGATGGATTCAAGACGCTATTTTTTTCACGACCGATATGGGATCAGAATAACATTGTCGCGTCGCAGTAGGGGTCATATTCGGCACCCTCTGCCAAACACCCCAGCGGTGGCTTGTAGGGTCCTAAAAAACTGCGCGTTCTTTTCATCTCCCTTCATGCTTTCCGGCATGCTTATGTCTTCCTTCCTCTACAACCCTAATCCAGGAGTTACATTTGTAAAACGTTTTTTTATTGATTACAATTCATCATGGATCACGAAGAACTCATAGAAGTAAAGAATCAGAGGGAACTGCGAAAATGAAGAATCCGTGGCGGGGAAATGGAGCAAAAATGAAAAAAAAAACACCCGTAAGTATTAAATTTAGAAACAGATTGCTGAAATGATGTGTTTTTCATAAATATATTGGTCTACTTTGTGACACTGAGGAAGAAAAAAACGGTCGCTAGAGAGAATATAGAGTACACAAAAGAACAAACTTGAATAAAACCTATCTCCATGGTCCAAGTTCAGTGTCGTGTCGTAGTCACTTTTGGTGGGCCCTGGCTACTATACTAGGCCATAAGCATGGGGTAAGCGAAAGACTGCCGAAAGTATATGTGATACCTAGTGTGCATTATTAAATTTAGAGAAAAAACGTTCTGGTTTAGGAGATATTGTGAAGAACTTTGTGTTTTTTCGTGTGAGATGACGATCATGGTGACGTTATTGGGCCCTGGTTACTAAACTAGGGCATGATCATGGGGTATGCGAAAGACTGCTGAAAGTATGTTGTGGTTAGTGTCTATGGTAAAATTTAGAGAAAGAATGTTCTGGTTTAAGAGATATTGTGAAGTACTTAGTGTTTTTTCGTGTGAGATAATGACTCTGGCGACGTTATTGGGCCCTGGTCATTAAACTAGGCCATGAGCATAGGGTAAGCGAAAAGCTGCCGAAAGTATATATTGCACTTAGTGCGTAATGTAAATTTTATAGAAGAAAATGTTCTGGTGTAGGAGATATTGTGAGGTACTTCGTTTTTTTCGTGTGAGATAACGACCGTGGTGACCTTATTGGGCCCTGGGTCCTAAACTAAGCCATGAGCATGGGGTAAGCGAAAGGTTGAATATAGAGGAAAGAGGGGTTAGTGTTTGTGCCAAATTTTAGAAAAAAAATTTTCTGGTTTAGGAGATATTGTGAAGTACTTTTTTATTTTTGGTTTGAAAGGTCGACTCTGGTGACGATTGTGGGCCCTGGGTCCTAAACTAGGCCATGAGCATGGGGTAAGCGAAAAGCTGAATACAGAGGAAAGAGGGGTTAGTGTTTGTGCAAAGTTTAGAAAAAAAATGTTCTGGTTTAGGAGAGATTGTTTAGTACTCTCTTATTTTTTGTGTGAAAGGGCGACTCTGGTGACTGCACTAGGCCCTGGATGCTAAATTAGGCTATGGATGTGGGTTTTATGCCTACGTCGTGGTAGAGTAGGGAGTGCCGAGTGTTTTTGGTAATTTTCAAGAAAAGTAGTTTTGTAGTTGAGCAGATATTTTTGAAAACGTTTTCGTTACGACCTCTTAGTTTTCGCTATAAAAGACGACCTCCCGCTTGGGCTAACTTCAGTGTAGTTGTCTTTTTAGGGCCGTAAATCATATACTACATAACTCATCCCGGTTTTACAATTGTGAGTGATTACAGGGAGTATCACTGAGTATAATATGTCCGTTGTAGTGAGATTACTGCAATGGTTTAGGGGATTTACTTAGCTACTTCGTGCAAAAATATTTACGTTGGTATAACTGAAAAATCCAGAGCTTCAACGGCCGGTACATAGTTGTGGGCTAGCTCTTCGTGAGCCAAGTTCGGTTCACTTAATTATTATTAGGTAATCTACCGGTTAAGGTAGGCTTTTGGATGGACGTAATTACTTGTTAAATAATTTGCGGCCCCTAGCAAAACACAACATCCTACTCTACATCAGGTCCCTCTTCAGCTCTGTGTACTTCCTTCCTCCTTTCATCCCGCCCAACATCCCTATCCTGTTCCTTCCCTTTCCTCGTTTGCCTAACATTCTCCCCTCAATTACAGTCTTCAACATCCCACTTCCGATCAATACGCCCTTCAGCCACTTTTCCTGCCTCCATAGGCTTGCTCCCAACAAACCCCTCTCTTCGCCCACCATACCAAGTACTTCCTCATTTGTTTCTTCTCTGTCCATTTCACCTTCTCCATTCTTCACCACACCCACATTTCAAAATCCTCCAGTCTACGTCTATCCTCCTGCTTCAATGACCACGTTTCCGCGCCGTACATAGCTACGCTCCATACCAAAGTTTTTACGAGTCTTTTCTTAACATCCTTACTCAAAGTCCCTGTCATCAACTCCCTCCTCCTTGTGAAGGCCTCTTTGCCAAACGCAATTCTTCTCCTTACGTCCTTACTACTTTGACCGTGTTGGTCCAAAACACTACCGAGATACGTTAACTGTTCTACCTGCTCTAGTTTTTGCCCTCTTATTTTAATGTTAAGCTTGGCCTTTTTCTTTCTAGAAAATCGCATAACCTTTGTTTTATTAATATTGATTCTCATCCCATACCTTTCCCACTGAATTTCCAATTCACTAAGCAATGCTTGCAGCCCCTTGGCTGACTGACAAACTAAAGCTTGGTCATCAGCAAACCTAACTGATTTTACGAATTCCCCGCCCACTTTCATTCCTACCTCGAGTTCTTCCCATGCCTCTTTAATCATTTCCTCTACATACAGGTTGAAAAGCAAAGGTGATAATGGGCAACCCTGCCTTACACCTCTTCCTAACACTGCCCATCCGGACTCCCCGTTCCCCACTCGTACCTGAGCTGTCTGAGACATGTACAGGTGTAGGATTAGCCTCCTTTCCTCAAATCTATTCCTATTTTATGCAGAATACTCATTAGTTTTTCCAAATTCACTCTATCAAACGCTTTTTCGAAATCTACGAAACAGGCAAATACCTCCTGGTTGTGTTCTATATTCCTCTCGGTTAATAAACTCATTACTGCAATGGTATCACGCGTACCTCTCCCCTTCCTAAACCCAAACTGATCATCTCCTAAGTAATCATTTGCCCTACTCTCTATCCTTTTGTTTATGATTTGTTGATGAGTTCACTTAATGGGCAAGCCTTAATTTTCTTACGATCAATGTCCTTTCCTATCATCCATCTGTTGCCATTACTCTGGTACAATTTGAACAACGCGAAATGTGTTTTCCCTTTCGAGTTAGAGGCCACCCCTCCAGGTTACTCCTTCATTCTGAATTATTATTATTAGGTAGACCGCCGTTTAAGATGGTGACAGACTGATAAATTTCTTGACAATATTACTCTTCCGTATTACTTTCATTGAGTTTTCCCTTTCGGTCGAACGCCACTGCTCAACTCTTTAGGACATTAATGGAATATGGATTATTTTCAAGGGAAATATCATGGCAAGGCGAAACGCTTTTGAATAAGACAGTATACAATTATATTTGGAAAAAATCTTCAAGGAGAATTTTTATATATTCAAGCTTCGTATGTTTATACTTATTACATATATTTCAAAAAAATACACTTTGATATTAAATGAAGAACAATGTTTTTTTCCACTGCTCTTTATTTTGGCAGTACTAGTTTCAACGCTTAGGCGTCATCATCAAATACATTGTGTTCTTCATTTAATGAATATGAACTTTCACAAAGTTGAGCCAGAAACAATCGAATACACTACGATATATTATCAAGTGTACTTATTTAGATACATAAATCTACGCATGCTCTTCATGTCGTCTTGAGCTGGTTTATGAACAGATATACACTATCCGTGCCAGTTTACCGGAATAAATTCCGCGCCGGGGACAAATACTAAGCTAACACACAAGCACTTGGGAAAGACGCGAGTGTGCTTCGGATACGCGTATTTTGGCCACAATGGAGCCCTCCTCAGAGTACTGAAGGGAAAGAGGACTTGCAAAAAAAGGTTGTAAGTTGCTTACACTTACAACCATTTAAACCATTTTGTCAGCTTTGTGTTTGTCACGGGCGCATAATTTATTCCCGTAAACAGTCACATATACCTCCTTCTCTGTTCATAAAACCAGGTATCCTCAACGGTGTCCCTTCTACCCTGTGAATGTTCTCAAATGTGGGTAAAAAAGAAACTGTACACTTCCACAATAAAGATTCCTCAAAGTTAAACCTGAAACTGCTGTGTTGATCTCCATTGGGTTTTAGTGTTTGGATCTGTAAATGGCCACTGGCAATGAAGTAACATTCCCGCAGATGGGTGGGTTGAGGAGAGTTTGGGGTTGGTCCCTGCCGGGGAATTTCTTATCCCACAACAAATTTTGTTTTCATTGCAGGACGAGCGTCGCTAACTTAATGCGGTAATTGCAGGTTTTATTTTAATAATTATCTAGGCCGTAGGGCTCAATTTCTTTTATTTTAGCCGTATTAATTTAATCTTTAAGTACAGCGACGACTGAAGCCATTTTCACTTTATCGGGTTTTTATCAATTTGGAAAGAGAAACGAAATTAAAAGCATTTCGATAATATCTCGTCGTGAACTTTTTATTCTTTAAATAACCTTTTAGATATTTTAAATGTAGTATTTTAGAATATCAATTGATTAAACCTGTACTTGTTGATGGAAGTTCTAGGACGCAGAAATCATTGGCATTGCCGGTAATTTTTTTTTAAACCGCGTCGTACCGGATGGAAAAATTTTATATTTCCACCTCGGCGAAAATAAATAAAATACAATAGCATAACGAAGATTTTTCCGGGAAAAATGACAAAAAAAACCTCTTGCCGTTTCAGTGTTTGAAACACTGCCGTGACCAGGATTCGAACCTGGGTTGTTGCGGCCACAACGCAAAGTACTAACCACTATACGATCACGGCTATTTCGAGGCGTGCGTGGTATAGGTTCTCAATAAAATTTAAAGAAACAATTGTATTTTGGCAACGAACGAATTATCAATTTGTTCTTTATGATTAACATTTTCGCTACAGAAACTGTAAAGGAATAGATAATATTTCACGAGTCTCTCCAAGACATCTATGCGGAGTCGAATTTTGTTATATATGTGTATCATACTAATAATGCGCTATGTGGTTGCTTCATCTGTTCCACTTGCGATGGGTTAGCTTTTCGGACGGTTACTCTCGTTTTTGATGTAATAAATGCATCACATTTTTCAGCAAAAAGATAACCATAGTACACATTTCGTTCCTTCGTATTTGTCATCAATGTTAATCAGGCCATTCCGTCTCGAATTGGATTACCGAAATGACCGTGGATAAAAAAAGGATCAAATAAGTCAATTTAGACACTTGTCTCTATAGATTTGTATTTCTTTTCAGGAAGAGATTTCGAGCAATATATTTCTTATATCGAAACAGTTATTAAAGTTTAATTTTTCTGTTGCAAATAGTTCCGCTGACGTCCATAACCGCGAGACTTCTACAATGCATGGCGTAAGTTTTCCATAAATTCCAAAGATTGCAACGATGAAATTTTCAGTGATCGTTTGCACATTATCCTATCTAACGTGACTGTATCTGCGGTATATATCGGCTAATTTTCTGCGAATATCCAAAACAGCACAAATCCCATGAATATCCTCAATATTTAATATCAAAACCTAAGTCCTTCTGACTAGGTAGTGGCATTAATTTATTTTGCCTAAATGTGAGATGTGTTCGAAATAAGATATCGGAGATGGAGGCAGTTGTCAAAAATGGTGGCTGCAGTGTGCTATGTCTCCATGAACACTGCATTGCAAAAAATGAAGTTAATTTGTATAACAGTGATTTTAGCTTGGCAACATTCTACTGCCGATCTGCAGCAAAAAACGGTGGTACCTGTATTTATGTCTTCAAAAGTATGCCCTTCAAAGTAATTGACCAGGACAATTTCTGGAATTTCACTTTGAAATAACTGCGAACATGATGAAGGACCTGAACCTGATTAACATTGCTTCTGTGTATCGCTCCCATAATGGTGTAGTTGAACGTTTCTGCAATCTACTGGAACTAGTGTTATCCCTATTCTTGACTCTAAAAGCCAATATCATAATTTGTGGAGATCTCAAAATTGACATAGCACTAAAAACCATTGTCATTGACAAAGCGATTGTCAGGTTCTTGAAAATCTTTTGCTTTCATATAATTTTTACTGGGACAACAAACAGCCTACTCGATTTTCTGCCTGCCTAGATAATGTAATTACCAATTATGGTCCTGAACTGTACAGTATAAGTGTTATTGGCTAACTCCTATCTGACCATCAAGGTAAGTTTCACCTTTGAGACTCAAATTACTCAAAAGATATTCTCAAATAGAGGTAAAACCATAATAATGAGGCCCATAACAATAGAATGTTAAGAGAGTTTCCAACTGCTTCTATCTTATATCAATTGGCATGGTATTTGCACAGACTCTGTAGAGGAAACTTGTTTTTCAAGTTTTTTAGGTAATTTCCGAGACATTTTTGATCAATGCTTTCCGAAAAAATACTAAACTCTATGCCCACTGAAAATAAAAATAACCTCTGGTATACTGGGGAATTATTAGCATTTAGAAATGATTTATTTACTGCCACTCTTGCAAAACCAGTGGAAGCCTGCATGACAAAGAGGCTTACTTGAAATACAAGAGAGATTATATTAACTCAGGTGTGCAAAAAATAAAGCTTTTGAGGATTTTATATTGAGTGCAGAAAATAAACAAAAGGTAGCATGGAGAGTAATCAATCAAGAAGTTGGTCATGGTAATGGAAAAGATATCATCCTTTTACCCCAGATGCTGTATATAATTTTTTCTTAAAAGCTGTTGAAGACAATTTGTTCTCTTGAAACGTTTATGCTGCCATTATTGGCAATATGCAGCAAAATCTTCCTCCGAACAATTTAAATTTTAAATGGAATTTTGTCGCTCCATTTGATATTATACCCCCTGCTAAAAAATTTTTTAAAAATCCAACAGTAAGGATATTTATGGTCTGTCTAATTCTCTAGTAAAGGACATTATTGTGTTCACTGCAGAACCATTAGTTATGTTACTCAACTTATGTTTTGAGACAGGAGATTTTCCAACAGCTCTAAAATATTCCAAAAAAGTACCTGTCTTTAAGAAAGGTGATAAAGACGATTTAGCTAACTACCGCCCCATTTCCATAGTCCATGTTTTTGTTAAAAATTTTGAAGCTCTTATGAAAGATCAAATATGTAATTTTATTTAGTCATATAATCTCTTTTCCAAATCACAGAATGGCTTTTGATTTGGGAAATTACAATTTTGGCAGCAGAGTCCATAGTTAATTGTGTCATCAATGCATTCGAAGAGAAGGAATCAATCTCTGTGACACTTTGTGATCTTAGTAAGGCTTTCGACTGTGTTATTCATTCCATATTACTTACAGGGCTAGAATATTATGGTGTTAAGGGAGTTACACCAAAACTAATGAAGTCTTACTTGCATGATCGCCATCATTTAATTGAACTTGATGGCTGTCGATCTGCAGCTCTGAAAGTAAAATGTGGTGTACCACAGGGCTCTGTGCTTGGCCCAGTACTTTTCGTCATCATGGTCAATGATTTGTCCTGTAATATGAAACCTACATCTGTTTTATATGCTGATGACACTGCTTTTGTGCAAAAATGTCAACATCTAGAAGATGCAAAGGTATGATCTAGTGCTGCCCAAAGACATATTATGGCTAAGGCATGGTTTGATATTAATCATTTACATTTAAATACTAACAAAACTCAGCATATTTTGTGCAGTCTTAAATCAAAAATAACTGATGTTGAAACTGCTAAAATACTAGGAATTTATATTGTTACAAAACTTGACCGGGGGACTCACATCAGTCATGAACTGATGTGTTAATTCCCCTCGTTAAACAAATTTTGCTACTACAAAAAGAGCTATTCACTCTCTTGCTAATATACCACCACATGATTCCTGCAAACCTTTTTTTATTAGGTATGGAGTCATTAATGTATTTAGTTTATATATCTTTAAGGCTCTTGATTCATTTGAAAGTTAATCTAGAAACTTACCAATTAAGATCTAACATCCATAACTACTCCACAAGAGGTAAATCAAATCTAAATACTACTCATTGTAGGTTTTCATCAACTTACAACGCATCTCATAACATGAGCATACGACTGTATAACTATCTGCCTACTCGGTTGAAATCAGACGGTATCCAGAGTCTCAAGAATAGGGTATACATATACCTGGTTACTCGCTCACCCACTTTACTCATTGGATGAATTCTTTTGTGACAATCTTCATCACATTTAAGAACTTATGTTTATATATTAAATAATATTTATATTAACAACATTTAATATGGTTGTACCATTTTTCAAATGAATACAGTATTATTATTATTATAGGTGCACCGCATATCCAATCCACAACCACTTATACAATTGAATCAATGAATATTCATGAATTAATATCTTTGGATAGGTAATGTTTATGCATTACACAGTCTAGCTCAGCTATACGTAAACATTCATCATTAGGTACCTGCCTAATATGCTAGCCTAGCGCGAATGAACTGTCTTAATAACTGGGTTGCCATGTCCCCTTGTTCAACCGATGAACTATTGAAATAAAGAATTCATTGATTTGAAAAGAAATTAAACAGTTCTTTCACTCACTTTTCAGTAGATACATGCAGCCAATTAACTTGAGATGTACACTTGTAAAGCTCACAATGCATCAATCAAAATGGTTTACCTCTAAATTAACACAAGAAGGTAAATATCTCAAAAATAAAAGCAAAATAAACATGAAAACATTCCCAATGTCTCGGTGATAATCCCTAATCAAATCATAGCTAAAAAATATTCCGATGACAAAGGAAGAGTCTAACGAAAACTGTATCAACAATTCATTTAACCAACAAGGAATCACATGGTCGCTAATGAAGAGATCCATGATGTCCTACTTTCTAGTACTGATCCTCAATTAATTACAAATGAATAAGACAGTTATTTTACCAACATATCAAACAGTGCATCCTGCTCTGATATGTAAAATATAGCTTTAAGAATATCGTTGAGCACACACCTGGAAAATTCCTTTTTCCTGGAACATTTCCACAAAAAATGACATGTGATTCTTAATAATATAGGAAGGAAGCAAAAGAAAACATTTAAGTAAGCATGTATAAATGCGCTTGTATTTATTTATTTACATACATATGCACTTACATGTACAAAGATATTTATATCACTGATCAGGAATTTGGAAGTTGAATTTAAGTATCTTAAGTTTTGGGAAAAAAGATGCTTAACTGAATTAGGTGATACTCCAAGCCTATTTTATTAATGAGAGAGTTTGACAAGCTCTTGGAAAAATTCAAGGCATTCATAAGGTGCACCTCAGCCACAATCCGCATCTCCCTGAGACAGTCCTAACCAATCCACCTACCCTTGGTTGTGGTACACACCTCTTGAATCATTACTGCTCCTTGTGCATTGATCATATGTTGAGTCACTTCAGTGGCTCATTCAAGGAGGGATTGAAATCAAAATCAACAATTGCAATAAATAACATGAGTTTATTCACCACTCATGTAATTACACAAACTGTGCGAGTGAAATGCAGACTGAAACAGGAGGAGGAACCAAGTGCCAACCGCTGGTATTTTTACCATCTACCACTGGCTTTATCATGACCATGCCATTGATATGAAGGCCGGTAAGTGCACTCAAAACAACATTAATTTTATGGCTGTTAAAATGCAATTTGTCGAGATAACTTTTTCACCAATGTCAATATGAAACTCACATTATCCTCAATAAAAATGCCTAATGCTTCCATGGATAATGCCAATGTCTCTACATTCAATTTTAAACATCTCCATTTACACAAATGTCAACTTTTAATTAATATATCAATGAGCAATGTTGAGAAACATCTTGCCCTCTTCTCATTAACTTTTCTCCTGCCCACAAGGCAAATTAGATGAGAGTGGTATAGCTGTGATGGCGGCTTCTGAACACTTTTCATCAATGGATAGGATCCCATTAAGCAATGCACCTCCATCATCCTGTGGAAGAAGCAAGCAACTACAGAGATCAATTCTCTAGTTTATAGGCTATTCTGTTTAATTTGGCTGGATGAAAAGTAATAATTACCATATCTGCTACAATAAGGCAACAGCCATAACACAAGCAATCCTTCAATTTCGAACAGCCGGCTTTGCTTGACATAGAACCTCCAATAATGTCTCCCTGACTCCTTGAGTCACTTCCACTGGGATCATCACTTTCAAGCACACAGTCATTGGACCAAACTTCATCCTTTGAACTTATTTTTCCCACAAGTTCCTTGGAAAACTGTGTTGCTTGCTGTGATGAACACTCCCGATTTTGTTGGTCCAGTGCAACCTGAAAAATTAGTCCGAAGGTTATCTCTGGAGCTAGGGAGTCAAAGAGAAAGTCAAGTCATTCAAGGGATGGGTACAACCCCACTGAAAAATGCAAGTGGTAATTCATGCAAATACTTGGTGGAATTGACATTACTTGAGACACTGATTCAGTCCAGTTTTGTCAAAAAGTAAATACAAAATAAAGAATTTCATGACTTCTACAAGGCACATTTAAGCATTTAACATCATGCTACATTTGTGAAAATAAAGTTGGTTCAAACAAAATATTAAAAAACAATGCAAGTAGTGTATAAAATAATAAACTATAAACCTTCGACCAAGGAGGGTAGGGCTGACCATGAACAGGGGCTAGTGGATCATTCTGGTTTTTTAGCTGTGGCATGCTTGAAGTAAGCAATGCACCTGCCCCACAAAATCTGACACCTACAGAATTCAAATCTTGGTCCTCTGGGTGGTAAGACAATAAATTAGCCACCATACCATCCCAATCCCCTTCCTGATACTTCTAACGGTAGCAATGAAAATAACATACTCCACACGGTAGGAAGGAATGGTAGTTTATGTGATTTATTTATCCTTAGGCAATATGGCAAAATGAAAATAGGCTACATGCAAACTTTGCCTGTTGCTGATACATATTTTATCATGTGTCTTACAAGGAAAATTAATATCAGAGCTGAAATCAAAAGTCTTCTGCATGTTGCATATGGTCAATGAATTAGGCAAGTATTTTGTAATGAGACCAGGTTCAATTTGACAAAGGATTACAAATTGTAATGATATCACGTGTGTTATTCAATAACTCCTTACAAACACACCAGAGATGGCACATGTAGTCTTGGAAAAGCTTTACTTTTAGTAAGCCTCATCTCTCACTAGACTGCTGTTAAAGTTTCATCTATTTCCGTCAAGTGGTTTTATTTTCATAGTCGACTGAAGCAACAAACTTTTGTTTATTTGGAAAAATGGAAAAAAAATGAGTTTCTCACAGTGATTAAATACTTCTATTTAAAAGGCTTAACAATGAAAGAGATCAAAGTGGAGTTCAATTAAGTTCATGGCACTTCTGCTCCCGTGCTTGGGACTGTTTACAATTGGATAAATGAGTTTAAACTTAGCCGTACATCCATAAATGATGGACATTGTTTGGGACATCTAGTGAATGCGACTTCCTCAGAAGTGATTGACAAAATCCACAATATAGTTTTGAGTGATACACGAATCAAAGTTCGGAAAATATTTCAAGCCACAATCACATCACAAGGTTCAGTTTTCAAGTGTGCATGAAAAATTGGGTGTGGAAAAATTCTTGGCCAGATGGGTGCTTCATTTGTTCCAGTGGAGAATGAATTCCATTGTATGGTGAATTCAGAGGCCGTTTGGCACTTTTCTGTCACAATCCTGATGAGTTTCTGCATCCATACATAACTGTGAATGAAACATGGATACACTACTACTCTCCAAAGACAAAGGAACGGTTGAAACAATGGGTTTCTAAAGACTATCTGGCTCCGAAGAAGTCAAAGATGTGGTGGAATTGGCTTACAAGGTCATGAACACACAATTTTTGGAGTGCAATCTATATCAATTACTTACTAAAAGCAAAAATGATAAACAGGGAGTATTATACATTATTACAGTAGGTGAGCAAAGTACTCAAGAAAAAGTTCTCATTTGGCAAAGAAAAAAATTTGCTTTAACGCTTTTATTTCTAAACTGGAATAAAAATTGCTCAGCAGAAAAGGATTCACATCAAACAAGGAGGTCATCATACCAACACAGATGCCTATTTTGAGGGCATTCCAAAATCCGAATTTTTGGATGGCTTAAAGGTTGGAGAAATGCTGGGAAAGGTGTAACAAAACTAATTGAAGATTGTTGAAAATTTTTTAAAAATCTACCCAAAATAATTTGCTTTTTCTATTTTTTCTGAAGACTTATTTAATGACCTATGAATCCACCATTAGGTTTGCTTGATGGATTTTTAAGTTTGAAGTATAAGTACTAAAAAAGCACTAAGTCTAAGCTTTATGGCTTGTCAAAGTAAAAAAGTACAACAATAGGTACATATTACACCAGCATAGGTAGTAAACATTTTTCCAGGCCTCACTGAGGCGCACCTAATTATTTTGAATTTATTATAACTTAAAATCTTATCAGTTGATACAACACATTAGTTTATTAAACAAATTCCTGCCACATTTTACTTGCATGACACCATCAAATACATACTAAGACTTGTAACATACATCATGCGTTACATGTAACATACGTCATTGATGTTTTGTTAGAATCAGAGAGGCCTGAAGAAACATACCTTACAAAGGACACACCTAGCAGATCCTTCAGTTGGGAGGGCCAGCTTGTCTCCAGTTTTAATTACAGCAGAAAATGTAGATGGGAAATCAGCATGCAACCCAAAGAGAAAATCTTCTGTCAGCCGTCTGATGCTAGCCATTCGAAATGTCTGTTCAATGAAGAAAAATTTTAATTGTTACCGGCTCAACTTCGCAGAAATTCATGTTGAATGTTCTTTTTTTTTGTACCTGATGATGACACTTGAGCGTTGAAACTGGTTGAACGTGAATAAAGGACAGTGGAAAGATACATTGTATTCTTCATTTAATTGAAGAAAAATATACTGATTATTTCCGTTCACTTATAATGCTATCATTAGAAAAGTCAGAAATACAGAAAAATTAAATAAATAGAGGCATAAATGTTGGGAGCACCTGCAAGCATAAGCATGAATGAGAAAAAAATTATGTATTAAAAAATGATTATTATATGTAATTATTACATGCTATATCATTGCCATATAATGATTTTGTTTATCCGAAAAAGCCTTTCATTCTTCATAAAATTGTGTAAGGGAAGAAATAATAATAAATTCATTTTACCAAAGAACAACATTTACATGTTACGTCAAGTACATCTAGTACCCTTCTTAAGGAGAATCATTATACGGAATTAGTAATAACAAATTAGGATCCATTAGCATAATATTAATTTACTATGTGGAATCAATAGCATCAAGTTATGACAAGAGAACTCTTGTAGCAGAAGTATTAGACATTTTGCATGGGGTGCATCGACAGCTAAAGTCGTTTTGAAGACAGAACAATTTAAAATAAAGGAAATCTTTCTTATTTTTTAATACTAACAAATGTTTAGTATGGCTATAAAATGTATCACAAATAGATCTGGGAGCATGGGCAGTTGCTGTTATGTTGAAAGATTTGGCAGGCTAGTCATTAAACTTCTATTTAAATAAGAATAAAAACTATTATTCAACAAACAAATCTTCTAAATTATAAAAAGTAATTGACAGAATCACTCAAATTGGAATTTCTCATAGAATATAGGGAACACGTTTGGTACTCATCAAGACTCAAACAATTAGAACAAAGATATTGGGTGTATATATACGTGTATTTGTTGCATCTCACATCAAGGAATATGGCATTTGCAGGGTATTTCCATGGAAGGATTTTTGCGAGGGAGACTTAAGTGGATATGCATATTGAAGAATGATTAAAAATTAAATTTAGGCTGGGTAGCAAAGGGTTGTTCATTGGGAATACAAATGGTTGGCCAACAAATTTTTTTGTTGGCCAAGACTTTCTGATCCCCAGGAGTTACTCTGAAAAATGAATAAAAGTTTAAAGAAGTGGTAAATTTTATAGCTATGAAAATAACATTTTATCAGAAAATAGCATTTTAAATTTGATCATAATGTGAATGTTCACATATTGGACAGTGGAGTAGACATGATATTATTAGCATCTGGAGTGTTAAAAAAACAAATAATGGGTTTTAAAGGAAAAATATTAGTTTTATAAAATTAGCTTAAAATAATTGATGAATATACATAAATATTTTGATTTTCAAACAATTCTGACTTAAAATGATTTAATTATTCAAATTAACCGTCCTTCCACAATGATCTGTCAAGTGGGAGTTAATGACAAAGGTTATCATGGCAAATAAATTATGGAAAACACATATAACAGTAAGACCATTACTATTTAGTTGCAGGAGATGCACAGGTTTTAATGAAAAATAAGTAAAAACTCCATTGAATATAATCACACTCCTTAATTCAAGCAAGCATAAGTTTTAAGGCCTTTCAGCCTTTCATTCCCTTTTGGGGTTGTTGAAGCCATAAAGGCCTGATTTTAAGGTTACTTCAAGGACACTAATTCAAATTTATAATTTATTCAATATCACCCTGTCTTTATTATTACTTTTTATTTGCCCATAGATCACAATACAAAAAACCAGGTGGGTGCTGTATGTACATGATATAAGGCACGTCAAAGAGGAGCAAAGACACACGCTCAGTTAAGATACATAAAAGAAATGATGCTCATAGTTACATAAATGTTTGGTACAAACCCATGAACATTGGCTGTAACATGCACATGCAACATCAAATTCAGAAAAATCATTGATCACCAACATGAATCAGACCATGACCATTGCTAGAAACTAAAAGTATGAACTTACTGGTTGGGAATATTGTTGAGATATTCTTCAACCAAGTAAAACATATTGCGCTGTAGATATCTTTTTAATTTATGCCTGAATGCAGCAGTTCCCTTTGTATCCTTGATACTTTTGGGTAGTTTGTTATATAATCTGATGCCCATTTCATTGGGTCCTAGTTTCAATGCTTTAGTTCTTATATTCCCATAATGGAAGTCATTCCTGCCTCTGGTGTAATGATGATGATAGGCAGAGTTAAGAGAATAGTTGCCGATGTTATTTTTTATATATAGAATTAAAAATATAATGTAGATGCATGGGAGTGGTAGCAAATTTAATTCACGGAAAATAGGCCTTGATGGAGCATTGTGAGGTTTCCTGGTGATGATTCTAATAGCTTTCTTTTTGCATTTTAAAGATGGTTTGAGAAATAGCAGCTGATCCCCATAATATTATACTGTAGGTTATATTTGAATAAATTTCCCCATAGTACAAATTGAGTAGTACAGTTTTACTTGTAGTTTCATACAGGTGTCTTAATAAGTAGCAAGTTGAACTGAGCTTGTGTTGAAGGGCTTTTACATGAGTATCCCAAGAATAATTTGCACATAGAGAAATACCTAGAAATTTGCATTCTGTCACATGTTCAATTGATTGGCCATTGATTTTTACCAGCAGATCATCTGACACGTTCTTATTGCGTGTAAAGTATACTATTTTACTTTTATTTACATTTAAGTCTAGAAGGTTGTCTGTACACCACTTATTTATTGCAAGTGTGACAGACTTAGATTTTTCCATAAGGCTGGGATATGTTTGTGTTGATATTATTACATTAGTGTCGTCAGCGTACAACACTGGTATTATTCCATCATTATTTGGTAAGCAGTTAGGTAGGTCATTGATGTATATCAGAAAGAGAAGTGGCACTAGGGTTGAGCCTTGTGGAACACCTTTGTTAACTTGGCATAACTGAATATAGGACTTCATCCAGTTTAAAGGAATTCCTCTAATTCCTATTCTATTGAGTTTAATTAGTAGTCAATAGTGGTTCACATTATCAAAAGCCTTTGACAAGTCAAAAAACATTCCATGAGTTTTGCGTTTAGCATCTAATGAATCAAGTATGCTGTCGATTGCCTGACATATGGCAGTTGTGGTAGACCTTTCAGATCTTAATCCATGCTGAGAATTTGAAAGCAGCAAGTTTTTTTTGAGATAAGATGCTATTTGCATATACATGGCTTTTTCAAATATTTTAGCAAATGTATTTTGGACGGCTATTGGTCTGTAGTTGTTCAAATCATTTACACAGCCATGGTTTTTATAAATGGGCACTACTTTTGATTCTTTTAATTGGGATGGGAAAATCTCTTGTATCAAAGATTCATTAATTAAAAATAAAAGGGGTGCTTTTATGGCTTCAAAACAATGATGAACAACTTTACCAGGAATTTCATCTGGGCCAGTACTGGATTTGTTTCTGATGGAGGAGACAATAGTTTTTAGATTGGTTTCAGAACAGGGCTTGGCAAACATTGACGATGGTGCATTTGCAAAAAGCACATTGGCTGGAGAAGTAGTTAGGCAAGGAGCTGATACGTAGTATTTGTTAAATTTATTAGCTAAAGATGAATAGCTAATGGCAGTGTTATTTTCAGGGTTACAAAGTTTTGGGAGAGTAAGTTGTGGATTTTTCTTACCTCTACAGTCATTAATTATTTCCCATGTAGTTTTGGACTTATTATTGCAATTAAGTAACTTATTATCATTATAAGTTCTTTTCGTGGTAGAAATCAGTTTACAGTAATACTTTTGAAATTCCTTATAGAGTAACCTTTGTTCATGATTGTTTGAACTTTTACTGGAGATAGCAAGTTTTTTAAGGATAGTTGAGTAGTAATGGATCTCGTCAGTTAGCCATGGCTTACATTTTGTTCTATGAAATATTTTATAATGTGTTACTGGAAAACACAATTCAAAATTGTGTTTGAAAATTGAATAAAAGTAATTGAAACCTTCATCTACTGACTTAAAGTCATAGACGTTGTTCCAGTTTTGGGACTGTAGAAGGAGCAGAAAATACTTCATATTTCCATGAGTAAGAGACCGCCTTGGGTAAGTTTTATCATTTAGGCTCTCTATTGGTTGGTTAGTATCAATACGTATTTTCACCATGCAATGGTCTGTTATACCTAGGTCACTAACAGCTGTTACTACTTTTTCTTGGTTAAGATTGGTCACAGCGTAATCAATTAGGATGGCAGATGTGGGAGTGACTCTGGTAGGATTATTGTTAAAACATTCCATGCCGTAAGTTTTGAACAGATTCAACAATTTGGATCTGAGTGGGGAGTCAACTAAGAGATTACAGTTGAGATCGCCGTTCAGCACGAGTATCCGGTTGTTTGCAAATAAGGAGCAAAAGAGTTGGTCCAGTTTTTTAATGAATGTATGAAAATCACCAGTTGGTGATCTGTAGATGGAGATGAGCACGAGCAATCACACTGGAGTTTCATGGAAACACACCGCACGTTCAAAACTTTTTTCTCCCTTCACAGGCACGTCAATTGAGTTAATAGTGCCCTTTATTCTACTATACACGAATATGGCCACACCTCCATTTTTATACGTGGTCCGGAAGAATGAGGCCACTAGGGAGTAATTTGAGATTGAAATAACCATTAGTTCTTCATATTTTAACCAATGCTCAGTATTACACAAAATGTCTGGTTCACACTCATTCACAGCCACTTCCAGCAGGTTTACTTTGTTCCTGAGGCACTGAATATTAACTTGCGTGATTGTTAAAGGCTGCCTAACTTTGACTAACCCTTTGCGGAGGTAAGGCGGGCCTTCAGAAAAAAATACCTACTGACACCAACATGTTTCGGCCAAAAGTCGGGACTTTCCACGACATCTTTTAAGTCTTCACCAACAGATACACGGAAAGAGGTATAGGTGCCTCTAGATACCTTCAGCTGCTCGATCTTGAAGCACTTGCCAGGTATTTTGCTTGATGCATACTTTTTAACTGCTTCGATTGTCGTGTCTTCTTTGAATTGTCAAGCGTGTATGTTGACCATTTTCGGCAGCCCGACTAAATCACTGTCCAAGTTTGACGTCCCCACAATCGGCTTTGGCCGAGGTTTCCGCTTCTTTGAGACCATGGTGCAGCCCTCATCGTCTTCTTTCCTCATGTTGCATGCAGTGGTATGCGGTTCCACAGGTGGTGGCTGTAAATTTCCTTTGCGAGCAACGGAAGAGTACGGCAGCGTCACCTTAGGAGCACGCTCTTTATTATTACCATTACTATCAGTAGCTACGACTTGAGAGTAATTAAAACGTTCCATGTTACTTTTCTTCTCTTTCACAGTTTTTTCGGGAAGTTGCAATCGCTCACTTTCCAATGAGTTGGTGATCGATATTTTAACGTCACCCGGTTATTCCCTGGGTTTCTCGTGCGTTTTCAGTGGACACATTTTTAGAATGGCGATTTCCTTTGACTGGTTATTTATTAAATTCAAACAGTCCATTAGCTTGACCTGGAGATCTGTCACTATATGTAGGACTTCATCTTGTTTAGACTCGATTTTTTTAATTGCGTCCCATGGACCAAACAAACACTTTTCACATCGATAGAGTAATTGCGAGTTGTTAGCTATGGAATTCGCCACTGATTCTGTTAGACCAACACATCCGTAATGGAAAAATGACTTACAGTCAAATCTACATTCCAAATATAGCTGGTTTTCAGGAATAATTTTGGAGCAAATATCACAGTTATTATCGGAAGTCGCCATCTTGAAAATCAATATCCTTCAATTCACTTTCCTAGAAATGGCAGGTACTTTCCAAGTAACTTTAACGGAGTCATCCAATATGCACATTACAAAGCTACAATTTCAATGATTTAAGTGTCTTACAGATGCCTGGGAAGCTTAACTGACAAAAGCAATCAGCCAGACTTTGAGGGATCTGGGTTCGAATGCCAGTCAATGCAAAAGATTTTCACACTTAGAAGTCGTTACATCTTGCATACTTCTCGCATCTTCTTCTGCCACATTCATGCACAGTTTTATTCATGCCATTTTGTTCCAAAGCAAAAACAAACAACTGTATTTAACAGGCCTCAAATTACCATTATAAAGAAACTATAAATGAAGTCCTACTGATTGGACTACCTTCACAGAAAAAACATTCAATCATCTATGAACCACTACTAATCAAGAGTAAAATCTTAGATATAATTTGACATACCAGATCATATAAAAATAAGTATGTCGGTAATAAAATCAAAATAAAGAGACTTAAATATTATATACACTTTCTGAATTTGCTCCAAGATTCCACACATGGTTAATTTGAATTTTAAGCCAAAAGAAGAATATTCGGGTTAATATTTGAACTATTAAGGCTCAAGTACTTTTGTCAAAAGTTGAATATCACTTTTGGCTAATTTCATTGCTGGTAATACAATAACTATTTTACAGATTTAAAAGATGAAACCAGGTTCTTTCCCTATAGGCATCAGTGAGAGCCAGAATCACCTTTGCCCTTTGCTTACTGGGACCATTCCATCAAATTCAGAGATGCCCACCTTTGTGCTCAGAGAGGGTAATGGCACTGCGCTGAGCTTGTTGAAGACACAATAGAAGGCAATTTCCTTGCCCATGAACTCCTTCAGCGGCCTCAAAATCATCACACCTGAATCGCGCACATCACAGAAACCCTGTCAGAGAGCAATGGATTAACAATAAATGAGGATTACTTTAAAATTGGTCCCGTCAGTTATTATTTTATTTAAAATTATGAAACATCTGTGGAAAATGCGACAGTGACAGCCATGATCACAGAATATGTCCTGTCATAGTTTTTCTTCAAGTTTAGCCATTGAGTTTACCAATCGAAAGTTAATAGTTTTTATACTTCTATCATGCGAAAATATAATTTTGAAATTTGAACCATGGACACACAAAATCTTCTGAGAGAGCTACAAAGATACTAAGGAGATACAAAGTAAAAGAAAATACCTGTTTATCTACAAATTGTCTACTTACAATATCCCAAGGCAAGTGAGCTCCTCTTCCGATGGAAACATTTGCGATTAATTTTACAGCCAATTGTGATCCGTTATCACCCAGGAGTATTTTGTTGCAGCCTAACTCTTTCGCAACAGCCATAAGCAGGTTCTGCCTGAAATGAAAATGAAAAAATTCCATCCTTACTTACTCCTACTTGAATCAAGAAATGCAACCCATTCTTTTCCTGCCAATAATAATAATACTTTATTCATTTGAAAAATGGTACAACCATATTAAATGTTGTTAATATAAATATTATTTAATATACAGGTATAAACATAAGTTCTTAAATGTGATGAAGATTGTCACAAAAGAATTCATCCAATGAGTAAAGTAGGTGAGGGAGTAACCAGGTATATACCCTATTCTTGAAACTCTGGATAGTGTCTGATTTCAACTGAGTGAGTAGGCAGATAGTTATACAGTCGTATACTCATGTTATGAGATGTGTTGTAAGTTGATGAAAACCTACAATGAGTAGTATTTAGATTTGATTTACCTCTTGTGGAGTAGTTATGGATGTTAGATCTTAATTGGTAAGTTTCTAGATTAACTTTCAAATGAATCAAGAGCCTTAAAGATATATAAACTAAATACATTAATGACTCCATACCTAATAAAAAAAGGTTTGCAGGAATCATGTGGTGGTATATTAGCAAGAGAGCGAATAGCTCTTTTTGTAGTTGCAAAATTTGTATAGCATGTGGGGAATGACCCCATAACTCAACACCATAATTCAAATGACATTGAAAGAAGGCATGGTAAAGCATTAAACGATACTCATTGGAAATGAGAAAGTTGAGCTTTCTTAACATATAAACAACTTTACTCAGTTTATTACAGGTCTGACTGATGTGAGTCTCCCAGTTAAGTTTTGTATCAATATAAATTCCTAGTATTTTAGCAGTTTCAACATCAGTTATTTTTGATTTAAGACTGCACACAATATGCTGAGTTTTGTTAGCATTTAAATTTAAATGATTAACATCAAACCCTTCCTTAGCCATAATATAATAGTAGTTCACACACACAAAGGAAGGACCTCTTGTTACAGTACATAACACTCAAGGAACAGAGGTAAAATAAATAGTCACATTAAATTACACTGGCTACCTTAGTTTTCCTAAAAGATCTTCTTTTGAAGTTAAAGTTCTTGTCTTGCAGAATAATGATGTTAATTGCTCATCGCCAGCAACTATTCTATTTTCATTCAAATCAATGTCTTCAACCTTTGCATTCACATCAAGAATACTAGTTGGATTAAGATTAAGGGAATTTGACAACTGAACAGTGTAGAAAGGGAAATTTAAATCTTCCGCCTGCTTGGCAACAGCTTTAAGTGCTTCAACCCGTTCGTCTCTTGAAAGCCCAGTCACAGCTCCCTCTGGAAATATTTCATAAAGGAGGATTTCAGTTTTCCCCTAGGGCAAATATAATCATTATTGGTAGCAATTGAATCACATAATTTAAATATTTGCAAAAATCTACAATGACCATCTATGTGTACTGCCAACGATGTAAATAAAAATCTCTTATTATTTTGCTCAGAGAGGCCTTCAGAAACCATGTGAAGGAGTGCCACTGAGGACTGGCTTCCAGATGTAGCCAAAAGGATTCGATCCTTGGGCCTCACTAATTTTGACTTTCCAAGGGTTGCTCGAAATTTGTGAGTGGCATACTTCAAGAAGCAGCCCCTGAAAATTTGGAAAATATCATTTAATAAAAATAACAGCAGATTTGAAATGAAACTTGACATTTTTGGCAGGAAACTTACTGGCAATAGGGATCTTTTGTCCGGAGTACCACTGAAGCTTTTTCTTGAGAACACTTCTTGCAGGCTGAGTTTCTCCTGAAGCAAAAGCCCACCGTTAAATCAATCAGGTCTCTCAACATGTGTGCTAGTAAACGTTGAAGTCTAGTATATAAACAAATCGTCCAGAAGCTGTACCAATGAACAGGTTAGTTTGATATTTACTCTTAGATTGAATACACCTTGAGACAATGGAGTGGTTGGGAACATGAGGGAAAAGAGCCACAATTTCATAAAAGGGGGAAAAAATGTCAGCAAACAAAGACATACAGAAAGGAAGAGCCAAAGTAGAAAAAGATAATTAATATTAAGCAGGGAAGAATGGATGAAGTGATGAGCTAACATTTTCAAGACTCGGTCAATCAAATCATAAGGCGAAATGCAAGATTTAAAGGATTTAACCCAAATTTGAACTATCACCAATCTAAACAATATCATAACTATCGTCCAATTGGACAATATGATTTATGTGTAGAAAATAATCGCCTCATTGCAGTAGTTTTATGATGGGCTCTAAACTGATTTGAGAAAACTGCGTTGCCATTGTCAATAAAAAAAAATTGTTTGGGATTTCACGCTATTTTATCCACCTGAGTCTATTTATTAAATCACACTATTTATCAAATAGACTCAGAGGAATACTGAGATGTGATCCGGGGTTTGCATATCTAAATTATGTATACCAGTAACCCACTACACCACAACAAAAAATAAAACTTTTTTGGCTTCTTGACTAAAATTTCAACTGTCATATAGGTAAAAGAGGGTGTGAAAGTCAAAATTATCAACCACCAACCATTTCTAATGATCAAAGTTTTAATAGTGCATAATGGTCGATTTTTATATTTGTCACCAATATTTGGCACAGAGACTTCAGAATTTTTTCTTTAGTTTTTCCTTTTGTATCTACTTTCTGATATTTATCTCATTGAACATTAATAATACTTTGTATAAACACCAAGGTATACCTCGCTGTTAAGTGCTTCTCCATTGCTCAAATATCTCGGAGAAATCATTCATTATGTTTGTCACGACTGATTTCTCTCAGTACATGGCAATCAATGGAAACAAAGTACAACATACATAACATTCAATAAAATGCAGTTTTTACGACATGCCACCCTTCATTCCGAAACAACTTTTAATTTTCTATCGTGCTACATTAAAATTACCACCTGAACGGTTACCACATCTGTGAATAGTGTATTCTAGCATTAGGAAGCCTCAACATCACTCAGGTGTATATATTGAAAACGTGGATGATGAAATATTTCCATTGTATTTGAAGGCCAATAATGACCCTACTCTTTGACTTCACTGAGTTGGCGGAACTGTTTTCAGCGATAAAGAACTTCATCACTATTTCTCTAGAGCATTTACAAATACCTTATGCAAGCCAATTTTAATATGCACACGCGAGAAATATAATCATTTACAATTAATTAATGGTTTACTAAACATTTATTTTTTATTCCATCAAAATACCAAGACTATGAACTTAAAGTACATTTTGTGAAATTATAATACTCTTTGAGTACGTTTATAGGCGCATCTTCGGACTTCTGTACGTATGTATATATATATATATATATGTATTTTTTATAAATGTATACATATATATGCATATAAAGTTCATGGTTTATCGTGTTATCATTGAAATGTTATTCAATAACGAAATTTGAAAAAAACAAATGTAGCATACAAATATCTTGTTTCATAAAAATACGGCTACGTGAACAAGAATTAAAGAGAGGATTATGTTGTGCTCATTCAATGACACATCGTATTCATCAACCTTGGAATTTACTAGGAACTGAATAAAGATATTACCTTAAATATAAATGAATCACTTAAATATCAATATTGGAACGCACTCACAAGTCATTTTTATTCCTTCTTTCTAGTGTCAAGTCGGCAATGCCTAAATCATCCTCGTTGACTGAACACATCTCTAAAAGAATTCTGTTTTAACTACACGATAATAATAATCACCGATGCAATGCACGACTGAATCTCAATTCAGGTTTAAAGCGTGAAGATCTCTTCGTGTATCATGTTACGCAGTGGTAGAATCAAGAGTTTTGAAGGAAGAGCGCATTTTCCATAACTGCGTACAATTTTGAGCGTTACGGATATTCAGGGACTGTCTGTCAACATTGCCTAAATAAGGTCCCTTAAACGACAACACGTGAGGCACTGCGCTTAAAAATGAAAGCATGTTTCTTGATTCAGAAACAAACGAAGAACACTATTCGTATATAATCGGAGCGCACTCCACAAAATAGTAAATATTATCAGTCTCGCTGAATATGATACTTACTGGAAATTTCTACGCGTTCTTGTGATGTATTTATATTATTCGTTGTAAATAAATGCGTCCAGGTGCTTAAAAATGAACCCTGATTCTTGGAAATCTTTAGTTCATTCGTCGTATTGGACTTCTGTTACTAGTCATGTTCTTGAAGAAAGCGGTATGAATAATTATTTGTTTAATAGGTTTGGAGGTAGATGATTTATTCAAATGATAATTCATTCCTATGATTCTGCGTCTTCAGGTTCTACGGCTTTTATTAGCACGAAGGAAGGATCATTCATAGAATTCCATAAAGGGGTAATTGAAAGGTCGTGTCTGACAGATTACTGCAGCGTACAGTCAATTGAACTATTTTTTACCTATCACCCTTATAGAAGATATTTTTTGTTAAAAGAGTGGGATAAATTAATAATAATTTCTGATCAAGAGGAGTTAAAGGTAAAGTATGGCTTTGTGTATCCGGATTTTAATTAAAACGTTTTTATGTTTAATACAAGTCATGGAATCTAATTTTTATTTAAAGATTGAGCAGGTTCATAGTGGAGTGAGCAAATACGAAATAGGAGATTTCAATGGAGAAGGAAAACCGGAGATTCAAGTTTGGTCATCTGATGATGCTAAAGAGCCATTTATCTTGAATATTTCGACCTTACCCCGGGATGTGAAAAGTGTATTAAAAAATCCTAGCGAAGACTTTCTTTCTTGCCGACTTCAACTTAAACTGAAGGTAATATTTTTTGTAGAATTTCGATCTGTACTTCTACGTTTGCCGTAGCTGTAGAAACATCTAGGAATCTATATTGTGTCTAGGAATTAATCTTAGAAGAGATTAACTTAATTGCTGGGTGGTTTTTAGATGAACTAAGATATTTATTGGAACCATTCCACTCTGGAAGAGAGCAAGCAAGGTTTATGTTCTTCAGATATTAACAGGACAATGTACTTCTCACGCCGGGGAAAATAATGGCTCCCTAAATTATAACAACAAATTAAACTATGGATAAAAGTACCTAAGTTAAATAGGCTTATCACTAATCAATTTTAATTTATTGATTTTTATGGTGACATACGAATTGTTTTCACCTAAGTGAATATTGAACTATTTCCACCGAGTAATTTTTTCTATCATTTCATCTCGTTATTTGACAAGTGTAAAATATAAGATATGCCATGCAAAGAAAAAAATAATGCGTACATATTGAGACATGGTAATGATTAATTTGCAGCATGTCATATCTTGACGAAAAATACTCATTTAGGCCACGAAAACAACTCTCGATTAAAAAGTTTAAACTTAGATTTAAACATCTGATATAAGTAGGTTACTTTTATGCCTGCTGGTAAATGTTTATAAATTTTAACGCCAATTTAAAGACGTCATTTTTGAAACAAAGAAGTAGAATGCTGTATTACATGCAAATTCTTTCTGTCTTGTGGCATTACAATGGGTACTCTCATTTTTTTTTTAAATTGACACGTGTTTTATCGAACATACACATAATGCTGGAAACTAACAAATTTAGTTTTCTGTGTATACCATCATCCAGCATTAGAAATCATATGTATAGGTTAATTCAAAATTTGGATAGTTGCAAATTTTTCCTGTGGAATTACCTACATAGTTTGAATTTAAAATGTGTGTAATTAGCGCTGGAAATACTATAATATAACAAAAGCACTTTTATTTAGGATATGTATCCTAGGTAAGGATTCGTTGATACCAGTGTTTAAATACTGACATTAATGGTTTGAATTGACTGGATTTAGGTGGTGATGGAATATTGAAGTATTTTCATTTTACATTCATTAG
Source organism: Hetaerina americana (assembly GCF_022747635.1). NCBI lineage: Eukaryota > Metazoa > Arthropoda > Insecta > Odonata > Calopterygidae > Hetaerina > Hetaerina americana. The sequence continues at coordinate 7,309,489 of NW_027286764.1, forward strand.
AGTATTTTTGATAGATTTTGCATTGGAAGGGTAATGTATTTGAAATAGTCACAAATAAAACAGCAAGGTTTTTTTTCCCTGTAAATATTTTTCCCAAAAGAAATCCTTGTATCCTTGTCGAATTCTCGGCCATGCACTTAATTTCCGGCTCTGCCCTCTGTAAGTGAAAGGCTCCCATCACCATGACTCCTTGTAATTTCTGCAGGAAACCAAGGATGTCCTGGCCAAATTCACCAAGGAGGTGGAGGAGAAAAGGAGGCTGCGAAGGGAGACCCTGCAAAGGTTGGCCCTCAATTGTCCCCTTGAACCCTGCCCTCCTCCCACTGAGGTAATTCATTTTTGTAGGCTTAACTTCCAGCTCTCATACATGTATTTACGTGGCTACTCCTTTCACGTCGATTTTTGATGGAATCTCATTTATTATTGTGTATTGTTTTTGTTGAATGTTTATTTTCCTTCTTCAGTTGCAGCGCTTCTTTGGTGACAGTGTTGGAGAAGATTTACCAAACGCTGAAGCTGATTCTTACCCCCTTCAAATTCATCACAGCTGGCAAACAACTTTCAGTGACAAATGGCTTCTTGGCTTGACAATTAGGAATTCAGACCATCGGTATGTATTTCTAGGTCTCAAAGCATCTCCGCTTGGCTGGCTCAGCTTTAGTTTTGGGACACAAATGCCTATTTGCATGAATGCTCTTGTCACATCTTCTTCATGTCTTCTTTTTGTTTTAAAAAATTGTTTCGGGCTTGGGTCATTCTCAACACGAAAAAATGAAACAATATCACTCTTTCTATTGTAAAACCGAGTCCAACACTTGTCCACACCAAGGGCACCCCTCACTCTAGGCAAATGATTTATGCCCTGTGAGACTTATTGCAGTATTTTTATTACGTCCCATACAGTTGCCTATTATTCTGACGCATGTGGAACCTTGTGATAACACACTCCCATTTTTAGTTCTCCTGATGTTTGCATCACCATGTGCTGGATTAAAAATAATTCTAAACCAGTCATGTCTATCAGCATTTATAAAAATCTTTTTGACTGTGTTTTGTATGCGTACATTTCAAAATACAAGAGAGAGCGGTAATGAAACCAGTTTTAGGGAAGACCTCTAATACAGCAGGTCAGCACAGAGCACCAATATTGAAAAATTTGAGATACTGTATTTTCCCATCAATTACACGCACCATATGTGTAACGCACAACCAAAACTTTGTAGTTCTCATGAATTTGTATAGATGCCACACGCCCAGGGCTTCATAGTTAGTAAGGTTTGGGAGTGTACGCATTGAATTGAAATATTGAATTTCTCGTGTCCAACAGGCCAAATGAGGGTCCATCTCCTTCAGACCTGGACCTCCTCTCCCCTCCCCACCCACGCACCCCTCATTTCTATATCCTTCCAAAGATTCACAAGCCTGGGAATCCCGGTCGTCCGATTTTATCCTCCCGTCACTCCCCAACTGAGAGAATCTCTGCATTTGTAAACCACTATCTCCAACCGATAGTCCATTCCCTGCCGTCACACACCAAAGATTCTTACCATTTCCTGGAAAGGCTAAAATGAACCTCCCTCCCTCCAGGTACCGAGATTATTATGGCCACTATAGATGCAACATCCCTATACACATCGATTCCCCACTCAGAAGGTCTCTCCGCTCTCAAACATTACCTCTCCCAACGCCCTGAGCCACACATGCCCAGCACAGATTTTCTCCTTAGTCTTTCCGAGTTCATCCTCACCCGCAACTCCTTTTCCTTTAACGATAAATTCTTCTTGCAAATCAAGGGCTGTGCCATGGGCAGCAGGTTCAGCCCTTCCTATGCAAACCTCTTTCTTGGTCTCGCAGAGAAGAAATTCCTGTCAAAACAACCACTGAAACCTCAATTGTGGCTCAGATACATCGATGATATCTTCCTCCTCTGGCCACACGGTACCGATTCCCTGAAAGCTTTCATTTCCGACCTCAATGCTTCGTCCTCTGTCTCCTTCAGTTCTACAGTTTCTTCCTCCCAAATCACCTTCCTGGATGTAAATGTAACATTAAGAAACCAAACATTTCACACCTCTGTACATATTAAACCCACAAACAAACAACAATACCTACACTACAATAGTTGCCACCCATATCACACAAAAGCTCCATTCCTTACTCCCTGTCCATAAGAGGACACAGAATTTGCAATGACCCTGATTCCCTTGATAATTTCCTTTCAAGTCTACACTGTTCCCTCCTCAAACGAGGTTATCCCGAATCCCTCCTGAACAAAAGGATCCGAAAACATGCGTACACTCCCAAACCTTCCTCCGCCACGGAACCCCAATCTCTCAATTTGTACAACATACACTGTACTTCCCGGGCTTAGAATCTCTACGATCAATCCTAAAAGACCTCTACCCTATCCGAAAAAATCATAATGCCACCGCCAACCTTTTTCCCCAATGCCCCTCAGTTACTTTCGAACGCCCCGCCAACCTATCCGATCTCTTCAAATCAACTAATCCACTCCTTAAATCCCCAACCCATCCTAAAACCACTCCCACGCCATGCAATAAACCCAGATGCAAAACATGCCCTATTTTCAAAACCAAAATCCCATCCCTCTCCCACCCGCTTTTTAACTCCCTCCCACCAATCCCCTCCTCTACTTGCACATCTAGCAATGTAGTGTACCTTCTGAAGTGCCAACTTTGCCCTGCCTATTATATTGGGCAGTGCACCACACCCCTCAATATCAGAATCAACAACCACCGAGCCTCATGCAAAAACTCTTCCTTAATTGATATGATCCCTATCCCCAAACACGCCTCCGAACACAACACTCCCTTTGATAAATGCTATAGTGTATCCATCATAGCATCCCTCCTACCCTCTGATCCTCCACTGAATCTGAAAACATTAGAGCAATCCTTCATCTGGCTCTTGGAGTCCTGGAACTGGCCAGGAATCAATATTAGGCATTAATTACCCTGATCCAATTATATTTTCATCCCCCTTCCATCCCCATCACCTTCTACATTTTCCCCACCCTTCTAACGCTGCCCCTCCAAACCCATCCCTTCGGAATTCTCTCCCCACCTTCCCCTTCCATCCATCGCTCCAGCCCTCGTATTCCCTTCAGTTCTGTCCCTCTCTTCCTTGATAAAGGTGGTCACCACCACCGAAAATTCGAAAAATAGTGAGTCTCTTTTTCGTGCGTTTCTGTGTTTTTGTCTGTGTCCACTAGTGCTAAGTGTTATACATTATTATTCACGTCCGTGAGACTTTCAAAAAGTGTTATATATATATATATATATATATATATATATATATATATATATATATATATATATATATATATATAATTATTATTATTATTAGGTAATCTGCCGGTTAAGGTAGGTTTTTGGATGGACATAGTTACTAATTAAATAATTTGTGACCCCTAGCAAAACACAACATCCTACTTTACATCAGGTCCCTCTTCATCTCTGAGTACTTTCTTCCTCCCTTCATCCCATCCAACATCCCTATCCTGTTCCTTCCCTTTCCTCGTTTGCCTAACATTCTCCCCTCTATTACAGTCTTCAACATCCCACTTCCGATCAATACGCCCTTCAGCCACTTTTCCTGCCTCCATAGGATTTCTCCCAACAAACCCCTCTCTTCGCCCACCATACCTAGTACTTCCTCATTTGTTTTCTTCTCTGTCCATTTCACCTTCTCCAGTCTTCTCCACACCTACATTTCAAAAGCCTTCAGTCTACATCTATCCTCCTGTTTCAATTACCACATTTCCACGCCGTACATAGCTACACTCCATATCAAAGCTTTTACGAGTCTATCCTTAATATCCTTACTCAACGTCCCTGTCATCGACTCCCTCCTCCTTGTGAAAGCCTCTTTGCCTAGCGCAATTCTTCTCCTTACATCCCTACCACTTTGACCGTGTTGGTCCAAAACACTACCGAGATACGTATACTGTTCTACCTGCTCTAATTTTTGCCCTCCTATTTTAATGTTAAGCTTGGCCTTTTTCTTTCTAGAAAATCGCTTAACCTTTGTTTTATTAATATTGATTCTCATCCCATACCTGTCGCACTGAATCACCAATTCACTAAGCAATGCTTGCAGCCCCTTGGCTGACTGACAAACTAAAGCTTGGTCATCAGCAAACCTAACTGATTTTACGAATTCCCCGCCCACTTTCATTCCTACCTCCAGTTCATCCCATGCCTCTTTAATCATTTCCTCATAAATACCACGGATCAGCCCATATAGCCTCTTCCTCCCACATTTTCCTATACTTTTCAGTAGTTCTGTGGGAATATTATCCACCCCCACAGCCTTATTTAGTTTCATCCTCCTTAATGCCCTTTCTATCTCATCGTTGAGTATGCCTGGACCTAAGCTATCTTCCTCTACGTCATGTCCCTTTTCTATGTCTAACTTTGTTGGCCAAAGTTCTTTACTATGCAGTTCTTGTATATATTCCTTCCATATCTCTAGGATCTTTCCTGTGTCAATTATTATCTTACCCGCCTTATCTCTTACTCACGGATGAAGCAGATGGAAGAGGCTACTCTAGGAGATGTAAGTTCAACAGATTCAGGCTTGAGGTCGTGGAAGTTCATCATAATGAAATAAGGACAATTTGCACTTTTCCACAGTTTCCACAACTGTGGAAAAGTGCAAATTGTCCTTATTTCACTAGGAGATGTAGCTTTGTCTCCAACTGAGAAATGGAGCAGGAACAGGAATTTTATAAGAGCGTATTTCCTGGATATGTGGGAATAGGAAACCTTAGAAAAGGGGAAAACAACCAGACAATTTTTACCTAGCATGAAGGAAAGAATGAAGATTAACTTTAAAACTTACAAAGGTATAATGCAAATTTTAACGGGGCACGGGGAGTTTAGATCATACCTCAAGAAAATAGGGGAAAAAAAGGAGGGGGACATGTGAATGCATAATGGAGGAAGGTACAGCAATACACAGAGTCCTTTATTGCCCAATTTATGCCAAGGAAAGACGCGAAATGGAGGCTATACTTGGGTATTTGCATAACGTCCAACAAATTGGGAAATATCTACACGAGAGACTGATTAGGAAAATATTGGAAAGATTTATCAACAAAAGATAAAGTAAGAACGGGGAGAGTAACTGAAAGGAATGTCATGTAACTCATATTTTGTATTTTGTAAAATTAACGACACTGTAATGGGGGTTTAAACATAAGGCACCCCAAAAAAAACTGAAATTGAAACAATAAATTGCCTGATCCTGCTCGAACGGGCCCAATTATTAATATTATTATCTGTAACTGTTGGTATAGATCTCATTTTCTTACTTCCCGATAAAGATTTAACTTTGCTATACAGCGCACCAACTTCACTCTTCCTCTGCAAACTTCCCATATCTTCACACTGCGTCTTCCACCATGCTTCTTTTGCTTTATTTGTTGCCCGCCTCAATTTATTGTTTAACTCTTTGTACTTCATTTTGCCTAACTCTGTGTGTACATTATTATATAGATGTATTTATATATATGTATGTGTGTATGTATATATATATATATATATATATATATGCTTTCATAGACGTAACACAGAAGTGCCGAATAGTACAATACACAGTAGCACACAATATAGAAACACAAAAAAAGAAGAACACTCACACGTTATTTCTTGATATTTCGACGGAAACAATCCGTCTTCCTCTGAAGATATAGAAGTAATGAGGGTTTATATATATATATATATATATATATATATATATATATATATATATATATATATATATATATATATATATATATATATATATACATATACATATATATATATACATATATATATACATATTTATATATATATACATATATATACATATATACACATAATATACTACCTTGATCAAAAATTTCCCGGAATTTATTCAGAAAATTAAAAATACAAGTTTATTCATCTAAATCTATATTGTCCCCTTCAAAGTAATCCCCATCGACTGCAACACACTTATGCCAGCGCTTGATCCAATCCTCGAAACATTTTTTATATTCGGTTTTCGGTATGTCCATCAGTGCTTCCTGCGATTTTTCCATTACTTCCTCTCGGCTGCTAAAACGCGTTCCCCGTAATGGTTTTTTAACTCGATTGAACAGAAAGAAGTCACAGGGAGCCAAATCAGGTGAATTCGGTGGCTGTTTGATGGTATTTGTTGCATTTTTCGTCAAAAAATTACGAATAATGATAGCACTGTGCGACGGTGCGTTATCATGGTGCAAAATCCACGAGTTTTCTGCCCACATTTCTGGTCTCTTTCGGCGAATTGCTTCACGCAAACGTCTCATAACGCCCAAATAATACTCTTTGTTTACTGTCTGGCCTTCTGGCAAAAATTCATGATGCACTACACCGTTGTAATCCATGAAAACCGTCAGCATTGCCTTCTTTTTTGACTGAAAACGACGTGGTTTTTTGGTCTCGGCTCATTTGGTGAACGCCATTCACTTGCCTGATGTCTGGATTGCGTGTCGTACTCATAAACCCACGTCTCGTCTCCAGTAATGATCCTTTTGATGAATGTGGGATCGGATTCAGCCTCGCAAATCATGTCTTTTGCGACGTCAACACGGTCTCTTTTTTGCATGAAATTGAGGTCTTTTGGCACCAACTTTGCTGCTACACGACGGAAACCCAAATCATTAACCACAATGTCTTGGGCGGATCAATAGGCAATGTTCAAGTCCTCCGCTATTTCTCTGATGGTTAATTTGCGGTTATTGACCAACATTTCTTTTACTTTATCAATTTTTTCACCGACTTTCGATGTCGATGGTCTGCCACTGCGTTCATCATCTTCGATTGACTCACGACCACTTCTGAACCGCTCGTGCCACTGGTAAACGACCGTTTTTTTTAGAGAATCGTTGCCGAAACACTTTTCCAACATTTCCAACGTCCGTGCGCCACTAAATCCGTTTTTTACGCAAAATTTAATACAAGTTCGTTGTTGCAAATTTAAATCCATTTCTGAAATTGTAAAAAATCGCCAACACACACAGAGATAGATGTACTCTTGGCTACGTAACTTTTGCAAATGTCAAGTTATGACACTAAGATTTAAAGGGAATATCAACAACAGATGTACCAATTTAACAAAAAAAAACAGAACTCAAATCGGAACGATGGGAGCGCCACACGGTGGTTATTCCGGGAACTTTTTGATCAAGGTAGTATATATATATATATATATATATATATATATATATATATATATATATATATATATATATATATATATATATATACAAATATATAAAAACACAGATGTAGATTTTTAGAATATAGAGACACAAAGAAAGGACACTCACAATTTGTTATTTTACGTTTCGACAGCACGGCTGTCGTCTTCAGATTGGCGTTCTTGGGGAAGAGCGGAGAACACTCCGCCTTTTCCTAATAATGCAAATAACCTCATCTGTCAGCCACCTCCCCTAATAACTGCTGTCACATTTACTTAAATTTTGAAGTTTGACATGATAATATGACTGGTAATTTGAAGTTGTATCAGCATGGGACCCTCCCCGGACTACAACCTTGACGTGGTGGAAGGGCTTGTGCGTTCCGATGACCCCTAGAGCTGTGCTGGCGGGAGTAATAAAATTTGCTCCTGGTAGGGTCACCCATGCCAGATAGGTCGAAGGTTAGGAGCCAGACGAAAGGTATTCCACGCAGCGTCTGTTCCTCAGTGAGGCGGCTGCAATGGCGTCTGACCCCAGTGGGGCGGCCAGTAAGTGATGGTGTCACGTTAAAAACACTATTGAGGAAGGCAACGGGAAACCACCTCAATTATCATTCCCAAGAAAAATATGATGGACAATAGAGATATTTTGAGTCCTGGCAACCACGGGGTTCGGCCCAATCGGCCGTGTGTCGTGCCCGGCAGCGGGGGAGGCAAGGCTTCCGCGGTCGTCATCCCACGAAACCCTTGCAAGGGAAAACCAGCAGCAGCAGGACAGAAGACGCAGGAGAAGAAGACCACATTAGTTAGAATAGGAACGTGGAATGTTAGGACAATGATGAGGACAGGGAAATTGGAGAATGTTAAGCGAGAGATGGAAAGGGGAAATATAGATATTTTAGGTCAATTTGAGGTGAGATGGAAAGATAGCGGGGATTACTGGAGTGATAAGTATAGAATAATATACAGCGGTGGGGACGAGAGTCAACGAGGGGTTGCCATAGTATTAAATGAAGAGGTAGGAAGAAGCGTAGTCAACATAGAGCAGGTAACGGATAGAATACTACTAGTGGAGATAAAAGATTTCGAAAAAGCGTTTGATAGAGTGAATTGGGAAAAACTAATGAGTATATTGCAGAAGATAGGAATAGATTGGAGGGAAAGGAGGCTAATCCGCAACCTGTACATGTCTCAGACTGCTCGGGTGCGGGTGGGAAACGGGGAGTCAGGATGGGCAGTGTTAGGAAGGGGTGTAAGGCAGGGTTGCCCATTATCAACGTTGCTGTTCAACCTGTATGCAGAGGAAATGATCAAAGAGGCATGGGAAGAACTCGAGGTAGGAATGAAAGTGGGCGGGGAATTCGTAAAATCAGTTAGGTTTGCTGATGACCAAGCTTTAGTTTGTCAGTCAGCCAAGGGGCTGCAGGCATTGCTTAGTGAATTGGTGATTCAGTGCGATGGGTATGGGATGAGAATCAATATTAATAAAACAAAGGTTAAGCGATTTTCTAGAAAGAAAAAGGCCAAGCTTAACATTAAAATAGGAGGGCAAAAATTAGAGCAGGTAGAACAGTTTACGTATCTCGGTAGTGTTTTGGACCAACACGGTCAAAGTAGTAGGGACGTAAGGAGAAGAATTGCGCTAGGCAAAGAGGCTTTCACAAGGAGGAGGGAGTTGATGACAGGGACTTTGAGTAAGGATGTTAAGAAAAGACTCGTAAAAACTTTGATATGGAGCGTAGCTATGTACGGTGCGGAAACGTGGTCATTGAAGCAGGAGGATAGACGTAGATTGGAGGCTTTTGAAATGTGGGTGTGGAGAAGAATGGAGAAGGTGAAATGGACAGAGAAGAAAACAAATGAGGAAGTACTTGGTGGTGAAATGGACAGAGAAGAAAACAAATGAGGAAGTACTTGGTGGGCGAATAGAGGGGTTTGTTGGGAGAAATCCTATGGAGGCAGGAAAAGTGGATGAAGGGGGTGTTGACCGGCAGTGGGATGTTGAAGACTGTGATAGAGGGTAGAATGTTGGGCAAAAGAGGAAAGGGAAGGAACAGGATAGGGATGTTGGACGGGATGAAGGGAGGAAGAAAGTACTCAGAGATGAAGAGGGACCTGATATAGAGTAGGATGATGGATATTGTGTTTTGTTAGGAGTAATAAAATATTTTTTTGGTAGTTGTGTCCATCCAAAAACCTACCTTAACCGGTAGATTAACAGCATGGGATCTATTGACCTTTGTCATTAATGAATGAAATGAGGCATAACACTTCTCATATGCGTATGTAATTGATTTTTAAGTAAATTTAAAGGTTTCATTCACTAGCGATCAATTATCTCCTTGACACCTTTTAGGAGAATTTGCAATATGAAAGTCTTCCTTAATGAGTCACCAAAGCAAAAAGTTAGCTACTCTGTGAAGAGGCTGAATGCCACCAAGATGGATGAAGTGTTCACTAGGATTGATATGAAAACCTTGGGAGTTTTCCCTCTTCCTGCGGTGGCTTGGCAAGGAGAAAGAGTGGACTCTGAGCTGCCTCCTGGTTGTGGGTGTGTCCTCATAAGTAAGTTAAGTGGAGGGACATATCTCCCTTCCTATCTTTTGCCTTCCATACTTAGGCTTAGTACTATATAGTTTTGGATTTTAAGGGCACAGCCTTGTGAGCATATTGTTTCATGTAATGCTAGATGCTGGTTTACACACTTCATTGCAATTCTTTTGCAGTTGTACTCCGATTTCCAGAATTCTTGTGGTCCTCAAAGAAGGTCATCTCTGGGAGACTGTCATATTATTTAGGTATGTTTTCAGTAGTGATTACTTAAATTTATTCATTTTGATTAATGGTACAGCCATATTAAATTTTGTCAAAATAAATAGTGCAATATGTAACATAAAAAAACAACATAAATCCCTAAATGAGATGAATATTATAATGAAAAAATTCATCAATTGAATAAAGTGGGTTTGCAGGTATCTAGGTATACAAGAAGATACATTATCTTTTAATTATTGCTGAAAAAAAAATCAAGATAGAAACTTAACTTTATTAGTTATTCTTAATACTTATTTTCATAGGCACCTCGCAGAGTTTCACATTTCTCAATCTCTTGGAGGCCGACATTGTTGAACTTGGCAGGTTGCATCGAATACTATTGTACCACCTCTTGAGTGATGTTATTTGTGTCGTCAATTCTCCAACCCTGCAATAGATTTTTGAGTTCTAGGAATAAGAAAAAATTAATTCCAAAGAAACTGCGGGAGATGCCGCAACAGTAACTTTTAACGGAGTCATCCGCTAATGTGCATTTCAATGCAACAATTTCAGAGCGTAAAAATCATTCGCCTTGACTGGGACTCGAACCCAGATCCCTCAATATCCGGTTGAGTGCTTTAGCCACTTAAGCTACCGAGGCGTCCTCTTAAACTCTGAAATTTTTGGGGCTTTTTACTTGGGATAAGATATGGTGGATGTGGCAAAACTATATAGCCACATTGCTTTGATTGCTGGTTGTGCCATGTTTGTTTCTGGAAAGGGGTCAGTAGTCATGGAACATAGCGCACTGTCATCTTTGACGTGTATAGTTCTTCGCGAATAATTTTCCACACATTGCTGTAACTTAGATCAGTCTCGTTCATGATCATTTGGATGGTTGCTCTTCCATTGGTCTAATAGGATAATTCCCCCCATTTCTTTGCTGGGGCAGCATGAGTAATGGTCTTACACTTCTTGGATATCCTTGTATTACTACACACTGCTGGACGAATCCCACAATGCTCTGAAAAAGAAACGGGGTGGCATGATCACCAAAGGCATTCGTGTTCCTACGGCAACGCACCTCCTCTCTCATCAGGAGGTGCAGTTGAGGAATCAAAGTGATTAGGCTTTGAAATTTTGGCACTTCGCCCTTTATCTCCCAACCTTGCCCCAAGTGACTTTTACTTATTCCCAAAACTCAAAAAATCAATGTGGGATTGAAAATTTGGCATTAAAAATGACGTCATTCAAGAAGTGGAACAATGTTTGTTGACCGAGTCGGCTGAGCTTTATAATAGCAACCTTTGAAAGGTCAAGACGCGTTGAGAGAAATCTATAACTCTGGATGGTGACTAAGCAGGGAAGTCTCAAGAAGAACAAATAAAATGTGTCTATCTGTATTATTTGTGAAGTAAAATTTGTCAAAAGGAAACACCATAAGTGTTTAAAGTTGGCTTTAACCTCGTGGACAGTGGTGCCTCGCGCACGACTACGAATGCCTGTGACATTGTATGTACGGTATTTCGTCATAACATCTTGTTCCTTTAAAAGCCCCAAAATTTCAGAGTTTAAGAGGACGCCTCGGTAGCTTAAGTGGCTAAAGCACTCGACCGGATATTGAGGGATCTGGGTTCGTGTCCCAGTCAAGGCGAATGATTTTTACGCTCTGAAATTGTTGCATTGAAATGCACATTAGCGGATGACTCCGTTAAAAGTTACTGTTGTGGCATCTCCCGCAGTTTCTTTGGAATTTAAAAATTTAAGGTTTATGATAATCCCTTGTGTTGATATGTGTGTATGGATAATAGCTAGATATGCGTAAAGCTCCATTATTATCTGCTTTGAATGAAGTCAGTGAAAATTGTATATGAACATTCAAAGAAGATTAATGGAGATTAGTAAGTGTACTAGTGTGTGTACCAGTGCTGATAACTTCATCTGTGATTAATAGAATACTTTCACTACCTAGGTACATCAAGGTCTATCCCATGAATAATTATTACCAGGAAGGAAAAGTGTTGCTAAATTATATATTACCATGGTTTTTGGTTGGCTTATTTGTTTTATGCAGCTTTCAACTGGAGAAGCTAATGAATAAGGGCGCTTATATAATTGTTGTTGCCTACTTTTTCAAACATTAACATATGTAATAGACTGAAGTTTTGCTGGATATTACATAATTCAGGTTCTAAATATTCTCTTTATATTTTCTTCATTCTGAACTTCAATTGCCTGACTTCAAAAGCGCAGTTCATTGAGACAATTGATTCATTTTATTCGTGTCTTCATCATTTCTTCTGCTTTCAGGTTCTCCTGATGACGGTGATGTGTTTGCGATAAAGTTGCCTCAATTCGAGGTAACACCAAGGAGTATTTTAGATGGCTCACTTCTACCCCAAGGGCCTCACAAACAATTTTGTAAGTAATGTGGAAAACTATTTCAAAGATATACATTTAGTATCTTAACTTCGATGAATTTTAAAATGAATGAAAAGACCCATTGTAGAAACAATCATGTATTTCACATCCATGGATTTTTCATACTAGTCTCAGCGGAGAAATGTTCTTTTGTACCGCCAATTTCCTTGTTCTCTGACCACCATTTCCTTGTTATATATTTCGCAAAACGTTTTCTTTCTGTGGGGAATCGGGATGTTGCGGGAGCTAACATATTGGCTTCCCACCCAGAGAGCCCGGGTTCAAAACCTGGGGATTGACAGATATTTCTCAGTGGCATGCTGATCCCTGCTGGAAGTGCTTTGTGGAGAGCACTTTGCCATCTGTCTGATGGGAAATTCCAAAGAAACTGCGGGAGATGCCGCAACAGTAACTTTTAACGGAGTCATCCGCTAATGTGCATTCCAATGCAACAATTTCAGAGTGTAAAAATCATTCGCCTTGACTGGGATTCGAACCCAGATCCCTCAATATCCGGTCGAGTGCTTTAGCCACTTAAGCTACCAGGCGTCCTTTTAAACTCTGAAACTTTGGGGCTTTTAAAGGAACAAGGACGCCTCGGTAGCTTAAGTGGCTGAAGCACTCGACTGGATATTGAGGGATCTGGGTTCGAATCCCAGTCAAGGCGAATGATTTTTACACTCTGAAATTGTTGCATTGGAATGTCTGATGGGACGTTAAACTGTGCACCCCTTGGCGCCTTTCGTCAAGAGGGGGCTAATGCTGATGCCAGGTTTCTCTCCACCCTTCCTCCTTTTGCATCCATCCCCAATAGCGGAAATGACCTCGGCTGTCGGTCGCCTCCCCTTAAACTACTGCTGCTTTTCTTTCTGCTCGGTACATGTTTATAGAGTTGTTTTTTCATTTTATGATTCTGATCCATATGTATTGATGCTACATTCATCACATTACTCATGTGGAGATATGTAGTTAATTCTATCATAGTATAGCAATCAACATGTTAGTTCTTTTGCCCTATTTTCCAAAAACCTTTCGAAATGTGAGTAAATTTCACTGCAATTCAAAGTTGTCTTTCCTTGGGATGTAACATTGGTGATGATGTGCAAATGCCAATCATTTTGTGCACCGCATTCATTTCATTGTCCTTCAATAGAATTATGACCCTATTCATTCATTTCATTAGTAACACATACATTCTTTGTGTAAAAATGTAAACTAGTTATTGTGCTTTAGTGTGCCTTGATGTGTGCTGTGCTCTAGTTATTAGTGCCTTGTATTATGTACTGACAACACCTACCTGGTAATTTTGTCATATTAACTTTGGGCAAATATATTATTATTACATCGGCTCAAATTGAAGTAAAAATTTACATGTAAGCGTGAAGAATTCTGAAGAGCGATGATGTCGAAGGTCTCTGGATTTTCCTTCTGCCGCAGATGGAGCACCACTGGAAAAAACCAGAGACCTTCTTCAATTGAAAATTCACAAAGTTGAAATTTATTATTCATCATATATTTTTAAAATAAAGGAATGCATTATTTTTTCAGTGCACACTATCAGTGCCATTGCCATGTGTAAGATGGTGACGCTAACAGTTACCATGGGAATCACACCTTCCCCCTGCGTGGAAGACATACTCACTGCTAAAATTGGGTTCTCGTGCACTCCCAGAGGAGATAACTTTTTTGTGCATCCTGGTTCAGATAGCGCTGCCCTTGGAGGATGTATGATTCAGATAATTCATGCTTCTGACGGATTCACGATGCAATTATATGCTAGGTGAGTTGGACATTGTTGTAGATAATCTTACTTACTGAACTTGCCATCATGTCATAAGATGCACCGATGTGTGAGATGCACACCCCTTTTTCATTCATATTTTTTTAGGAAAAAGGTTTCTTTTGCATTTTTCATAAAAATCTTTAATGTTATACTGTACTAATGTTATAGCTTTTTATTTCTTTGAAATATAACTACGGGACATTGTAGCTACGTGTCACCTTTTCATAGATTATCTGAAAACCCAGATTTTCATCTCCTGATATAAGTGAAGAATCACTTGAAGTGTCGTCTTCAGATATCATATCGCCATCAGCGACATCAAATACGGTAATCATTCCGCATCTCTTAAATGATTTCACAACTGTGTCACCTTTCACAACATTCCACGAAGTTTGGACCCATTGGCAAATCTGTGAAATGCAGGGCTAGACCTCTTCCTCCTTACTAAAGGTGTCACTTCTAAATCTGTGGACCAATTTTAATTTTTGGACCCATTTGACCAATGGTTTCCTGGGTCCACTTTTATTTTACTTCACAGTTAGTTGGGGATTCCTTTGAATCTTAGTTCCCCTTTTTACAAACAATAATGAGACATAAGGAAACAACATACATAACAAAACAGGCAAAAAGACAAAAATAATCAGACATAAGGAAAGTTTTTCTAAAATTTTAACATCTACAAGTGCTTATATATGTTGGGAGTTAAATTAATGATTAACAATTCAAGAAAAGAAAAAAAAAATCACTCAATAGACATATAGAATACATTGCTACATTTTACACAAAATTTTACACAAAATATTTCCCAGTTAGTTCGCTTGTTGTGGTTCACTATTTGCTGGTTTTCTTATTGCAAATTTTCCGAGCAGGTTATTGTTGTTCTTTAGGCAGAATGTAGTCATTTCCCTAATGCTCGTTAGCTTCTCTTCCATAGTGTTCCATAAGAGTTGCCGCTCTGTCTCATAGAAAACACAATCCTCCACTCTGTGCTCTGCTGTGTCTTCTTTTCCACAGTTACACCATCCAACTCTTCAATGTCTCCCTCATTGAACCTTGATGTGATAAATGATGCAAGCATCTAAAGGTTGAAGCTGACTTGCTTGGCCACCTGGAAATACCGCTATTCAAATATTTTGGTCAGTTGAAATACTCTTCCCAGCTTCCGTTCTGTGACTCAGAAACTGATCCCATTATAGTGAGGCAGGTTTTTAGGACACTGAGACTGTCCACAGCTTCTTCCCCCAATTCATCCATCCAGCCCTTTGGATGGGCATGTGCAAGCACACCCGCCATGCCATAGCAGAGGTCACTGGAATGGAAAGGGGTATAGAATACAATCAGGACACATTTTACTATTTCGCAGACTTCAAAAAGGCATTTGATAGAGTGGACAGGGAAAACCTAATGGATATATTGCAAAAAATAGGAATGGATTGGGGAAATAGGAGACTTATCCGCAACCTGTACATGTCTCAGACTGCTCAGGTGCAAATTCTGAAGAAACTGCGGGAGATGCCGCGACAGTAACTTTTAACAGTGCCATCCGCTAATATGCATTTCAATGCAACAATTTCAGAGTGTAAAAATAATTCGCCTCAAGGTGCCCGAGAGTTGAGATGGGCAGTGTTAGGAAGAGGTGTAAGACATGGGGTGTCCATTATCACCGTTGCTGTTCAACATATATGTGGAGGAAATGATTGGAGAGGCATGGGAAGAACAGGGGGTAGGAATAAAAGTCGGAGGAATATTCATAAAATCAGTTAGGTTCGCTGATGACCAAGCTCTAATTTGTCAGTCAGCCAAGGGGTTGCAAGCATTGCTGAGTGAATTGGAAACTCAGTGCGATAGATATGGGATGAGAATCAATATAAATATAATAATTTTTTGCGATTTTCCAGGAAGAAAAAGGCTAAGCTAAGCATTAAAATAGGAGGGAAAAAACTAGAGCTGGTAGAACAGTTAACGTATCTAGGAAGTGTTTTAGACCAACATGGTCAAAGCAGCAGGGACATGAGGAGAAGAATTGCGCAATTAAAAGATGCATTCACAACGAGGTGAGAGTTAAGGGCAGGGACATTAAGTAAGGATGTTAAGAAAAGACTTGTTATGGAGAGTAGTTATATACGGCGTGGAAACATGGCCATTGAAGCGGGATGATAAGCATAGATTGGAGACTATTGAAATGTAGGTGTGGAGTAGGATGGAGAAGGTGACATGGACAGAAAGGAAAACAAATGAGGAAGTACTAGGTATGGTGGAGGAGCAGAGGGTATTATTATAGGTAATCTAATGGTTAAGGTAGAATTTGGGAGGACACAACTACCAAATAAATATCTTGTCTTTCCTGTCAAAACACAACCCAGCATCATACTCTACAACAAAGTCCCTCTTCATCTCCATATACTTCCTTTCTTCATTCCGTCCAACATCCCTATCCTATTCCTGTCCCTTCCTCATTTGCCTATCATTTTCCCCTCTATTACAGTCTTCAACATACCATTGGCAATCAATATGCTTTATATCCATTTTTTCTGTTTCCTTATGAATTCTCCCCGTGATCCCCTCTCCTAACGCTGCTGGACAGGACACACGGCTGATAGGGCTAAGTCCCGTAATTGCTTGAACTCATTTTCCCTGTATTCTCAATCTTATAAATATTGGGAATAATAATTGAGGTGGTTTCCCGTTGCCTTCCTCAATAGTGTTTTTAACGTGACACTATCACTTAATGACCGTTCCACTGGGGTCAGATGCCTTTGCAGCCACCTTTTTGAGGTACAGATGTTGCGGAGACTACCTTTCATCTGGCTCCTAACCTTCAACCTATCTGGTGACCTTACTGGGAGTAATTATGATTGCTCCTACCAGCACGGCTCTGGGGGTCATTGGAACACACATGCCCGTCTAACACGTCAAGGTTTTAGTCCATGAGAGGGGAGAAGGGATTGTTGGGATAGGCAGGAAAGATAGATTAATAGTGTTTTGATTGGGATGGGTTGTTGAAGACTGTGATAGAGGGGAGAAATTAGGAAGGGGTAGGAATATGATAGAGTTTGAAGGGAGGCAGTGTGTGTTATGTTGGGAGAGGCAAGTAAATATATTATTGTACCATTGTAAGGGATATGTCCATTCAAAACCAACCTTAATGGATTGAATACTAATGATAACAATTGCATAAAAATATATGCCTATCATTGATTTCTTATCTATTTATTGAATCATATTGGAGATTTTATTTTGTTATTTCACAGATATTAAGTCCTGACTTTGTGGTTTGGTTTCTTCCCTTGCATGGCCACAGTGTGATCCCTTCTTTTCATTGTAATTAAAGTTGAAGAACATGGAATTATTATAAAATTAGTGCAAATGTACATAGCATAGGTCGGTATGTGAATTGCTGACATGAGGTTGATTTTTTTTTCAATTTCATTTTGGATATACCGTGACTGAACCAAGTAATGAGTGAATGGGACTTTTTTCATAGATCGCATGAAATCCTATGCCTACTGGTGTATTGTGTTTTGGAGGCTTGCCCTGGCAGCTGGAACGTTACCCACAATCCCACCCAATCGCGGGATCCTGCCGGCCACTCTTCTTCTGTGACTTTGGGTGACTGCTCGGATGCCTTATCCAAGGAAATTCGCTGCATTATTTACAGTCTGTCAAAATGGAGGAAAGATGATTCTCTAAGGGCATTATCGACAGATGTCAAATCATATATAAATTTCAGAAAAGAAATAACTGCCTTTCAGGAAAAAACTGATGACTTATTTTCAAAGTTTGAGCATGAAGCCATGAAGGGTGGGTATGTCATTTATCATTAAAATTTTGGATTGTATATGTTTTATAGCTGACACTTTTGTAAGTATGTTAATTCTATTGTAATATATTTATTTTGTAACGTTTTTGCTGATTCTCATTTATTATTAATAGGCAGCACACTGTGTGATTTTCCCTGCTACAATTTTCACCCAACCTTTTCCAGTTTACTTCAGACAAAGGAGAATTTATTTCAGACATTTTTTTGCCATCATCTATTTTTGTTATTTTATTTTGCATTGGTAGTACTGCATCATCTGAAGTGGTTTGGCTTACTGGGCTAGCATCCCATTAGTCTTTTAATTAGCCAGCTGAAGACTACCAATGCAAGCAACTGGTACCATATTGAAAATATGCCCAGGTGGAATAACTTAGGCTGGCAGATTCTCAATGGTTAAACTCCAATCACTTGGCATTGTGTGACAGCATTAAAAATTCACCCATAATCACTCACACCAACACGATCACATATGATTTCATCCTTGAAAAACTCTTCATTCTCGGGATGTCACCGTGTAGGTTGACAACAGTTTCGCCCGTGTTTCAACGAGCGTCTTGAGGTCGAAGACGCTCATTGAAACACGGGCAAAACTGTTGTCATAAAAACAAAGTCTTTCATCTGAACGCCGCGAAAATCTACGATCCCTGATTTCATCCTTGCAGATTGTATGTTTTTTTACAGCCAAGCTTTTATCCCCTCTCATTTTGGCATGCAATTGATAAGACGTACAATATTAGCATTGCATGAGCATAACAAACTTCACAGGGTAATATGGGTACCTTCCTGTTTCACGCATTAGTTCTTGATATCTGGTTCACTTTTCCATCTCTTTCGATTCCACTTTCAATTCAGCTGGAGCTGAAAACTCCATTGCTAACAATTGTGTGCAATAATTGAGGAAAACAATATCAGATTTGGTTGTGACCAAATGCATTGTGGTATTTTGTATTTTTTAGTACCCTGAAAGTCACTGCTAGGGTGTGTGGCAGGGGTGAATACAGAAGAGACTAATTTATTCCCTAGATCCATCCTGCTATAGTATGATAAGGCTAATAATATATTTTCAACATCATCACTAAAAAGGCTTCCTTCCAATTTATGCAAGAGACTTAATCTCTAGTTTAACTCTTTTGCCATTAAGCATTTGCTCCTCCTAAATAAAAATTAAGGCTGTTAAGAGCTGACAGTGATAATTAATTTTGTTCTTGTTCGCCATTCAAATTGATTCATTTATTTATTTAGCCTTAGTCCAAAAACAGCTCTTTATGGCCTTAACATTGAATTATTAACAGTGACAACAATGGAGATGATTACAAACACCCAAGCCCTAGGTGGAGGAAAACCGACCCAGGCGGGAATCGAACCAGCAACCCTTGGATTGGCTGGCGATTACATTACCCCGCCGCCACCGAGGCCAGCAATCCAGCCATTAATGTAATAGGTTACCTTAAAGCTCAATATTATTGTTATTATTTGGTTGTCTATGGCTTAAGGTAAGTTTTGGGTGGACACAAAATTAAAACTGCCACATTAACACTGCCACTGCATCGTCTGCAAACAAATGCATCCCACCAATCTAGCAGGAATAAAAGAGGTCCAACAAACACTTCCATGTAGAGCACCCAAAACAACCTCCACCACATCCGAGCTAACTCCAGGGTCCATGACTACTCTTTGTACCCAATCATTCAAAAAGTCTTTTATCCAACCCAGAATATTTTTTATCTATGCCATATACTTCTAGCTTCGTGAATAGTTTACTATGAGGTACACTGTCGAAGGCATTCTGAAAATCTAAAAAACCTGCATCCCCTGCACCATTGCTGCCTCCTGAAATAAGAATGTCATGAACAAAAAGGGCAAGTAGTCGCAAGTTCATGTGTGAACATGATCTAACCTTTCGGAAACCATGCTGATTTTTCATCAATAACTCCTAGTGGCTACAAAGATGAAATTATAAATTAAATGAAGAATACAATGTATCTTTCCACTGTCTTTTATTCACGTACAACCAGTTTCAATGCTCAAGCGTCATCATTAGGTACCTGATGATGACGCTTGAGCATTGAAACTGGTTGTAAGTTAATAAAAGACAGTGGAAAGATACATTATATTCTTCCTTTAATTAAAATGAATTTCCACAAAGTTGAGCCGGAAACAATTGAATGAAAGTATAATATATGTAGGACCACATCATGTTCGTCTAATATTCCAGTAAACCTAGACATCTGGCTTAACAGCTGAAACCAAAATAGATATAAAAGTACATACATTATGTTCACCTCATATTTGAGGCAACATTGCAGGACATTAAAATGCAATATATTAAAATGTACAAAATATCCTATTGCCATAATTTCAGTCATCACTTCGTTCATAGCTGCCAAAAAACCGCTTTTACTCGGGAGGTTTTTCAGGTGAAAGCTGTTGCATTATAATTTCTAAGAACAGGGATGTACTTATTGATTTCATCTATCCATGAACTGCAAGGTCATGTCAATGGCTCTTATGACCTATACAAATATTGTTAGTATTGCCCTTCTGACCTGCAGAATGTCAGAAAAAAAATATCAGCTCATTTGATATTGACTGTGGCTCGGTTTTTCGATAGAAATATTTGTGCATTGATGTGTCAGCATGGATCTTGAATACGTGCTTATGAATGTGGGTCTGATCTCTATTATTTCGAGCTTAGGGATCAGCAATGTAGAGTATGATTGGTAAATAGATGAAACACCGAAACTGACTCATTTTCATTAATTTACTCTACGTCAACACTAAGTGTACATTTTATTAGATAAACCGAATCAAGACCCAAGGAAAATCAGTTACGCTTTCTTCCCGCTGGGTTTGAATTTTGTGATTCACAAAGGCAAATGAAAAACGAAATTGCCTGTGTTGTTACTGTTGCCGAGGGATTTCGATTGTAAACACTACTGGAAGAAACGACGGATATTATCATGTCTTTAATTAACCCTCCGACATTGCTGTCTTTGTGAGTATTTAGCTAAATAGATTAGTGACATCGGTTTTTAAGAGCTTTTTCTAGTTATTTTTGGCACCAGGAATGCGCATTTTGTTTTAAATAAAGCCACACCAGCATTTTTGTGATTGCTTTATCGTGGAAATGTAGGAAAAGTTCATTTTCTCATATTTAATCCGATATTTGTGTATTATTTCTGGTAAATACGTGCTAATTGTATACTATAGGTTAATCTTTTCTGATGGGAACTACTTAAATTGGAAAACTAAGTTATGGCGAATGCTTCATTTTGATACAGTATTGTGAGAAGCGTTCACTTGGTCATTTACATTGATTGTGCACCTTCACAAAGAAATTATCTGTAAAATGTTTCCAATCATTGCCAATGTGACGCGAGTGCGTGACATGTAAAGGATAGAATTTCTTCATGGCCCTACAGTACCATTCATAGTAGCACTCTACTAAAGTACGTTATCAGCTGTACCTATGTACGTAGTATCAATAATAAATAAGGGTGTAAACTTAAAATGAGCGTACCTACTGTCGTGAAAAAATGGAAAACGAAATAGCTAAGACCGTAAACTTGATTGGCCCTTGGTTTGTTTACGGGCGGGTAGGTAAGAACAATGGGACAAGTCAGGGGATAAAGCGAAAAACACTCTCAGTCACTAGGGTATGTTTGGAAAACAGTGACCAAGGTGTGCCTCAATCACACCCAAACAATGCAAAAATGAATATGGAAACAGACAACTACTCGATCACTAAAGTGTATTAAGGAATAACTGTCACTCTCGTGAATCGCCTTCACACACACACTCATGGTTTGCAAAGATATAACCAATGCCAGAGGCTCATTTTACTCTCACAAGAATGAAATTAATTAACAAAATAAAAATAATATTAAAAATCATAAACGAAGGGCCCAAGTTCACGTTCGCAGTCACTCAATCAACACATCCGAGTGATTGAGCGTTAACGTATGTTCATTCTTTTTCGTATTTGCATTTTCTGTACGATTGACTGGAATGGGAGAAATTCACTGGAATGGGAGAAATCCTTGTTAACCCCAGAAGTGTGATACGCAAAGGTCCCTGTTTCCGAACACAACCGAGTGATTGATCGAATGAGCGAGGATGTTCGTTCATCCGTCTTATAATTTTGTATTCATGTGTATGATTGACGGGTCACTGGCATTGGGGGAATCCATTCAAGCCCTGAACAAGTGGATGACTGTGACTCACAACGCTCACACACATTCGAGTGATTGAGTGACCGTGAAAGTGAACTTGGGTCCTTCTTTTTTGATTTCTAATTTTATTTTTAATTAGTTTTCATTCCTGTGTGAGTAGAATGGGTTCCTGGCATAGGAGATATCCTTGCAAACCCTGAATGTGTGTGTGTGTGTGTGAATGCAATTCACGAGAGTGATTGTTATTCCTCAACACACCATAGTGATCAAGTGATTGTGAGTCTGTTTCCTAATTTATTAATTTTGCATTGTTGGTGTGTGATTGAGGTACACGATGATCACTGATTCCCAAACATACCCAAGTGACTGAGTGTGTGTTTCCTTATCTTCCCCTTACTCGTCACATTGTTTTCACCTATCCCCCTCAAACAAACTCAGTGCCAATCAAGTTTATGGTCTCGGCTATTTTGTTTTCCATAGGTTAGGGTATTTAGCGTTCTTTGATGTGATCCTGGAGCAAGGGAATTTGGCATTGGCATGCTCTCCCAAACTTGGCTTTGGAAGGTTTTGTTTTGACCAAGGACAAGATATTTCTTGTTATTTTTGCAGTATTGAGTCATCTCAGAAGTCGCACTTCCCACTCGACCCTTGAAAAAATAACATTTAATATGTAGTTAGAGAAGCTAATTCCATAGATAGGCTACACGCATAGGTATGCTTCAATTAAATGATGAAAGAACACTGCTTTTCCACGTAGAATTTTTTAATTATGATCTAGGTTTTTTCACAGCATAACACCTTCAGGTAATGAAACCTAGATTGTTGTAAAAAATATTCTTTGGGGAAAAGCCAAGTCTCTACTTTAATCATGAAAGATTTCCACCATGGTACGCCTGAAACTGTGTCATTTCTTCAATTAAATGTTCCTCTCTCGGCAACCACTTCTCAGAGTGGTTGTTTTGAACCTCTTTTATTCATTTTAGATAGTTAAAACTAAATTCTATTACCTACATATATCCTCTATTCTTTATTGCGTTGAGTGTTTTGATTAATATTGTCGGTGAATGCCCCTGACTTCATTGTCTTTCTCTTCCTTCCAATGCCCTTCTGTATTTATTAACTAATTATCGACCCACAAAACAGTATTTTCAATGTTGCTGTATACTTCTTTTTATTATCACTCATAGGTCAACTGAAATCGTTAGTAAAAATATTAGCTCTCGAGTTCAAGGATTGGATGCACTTCCGGGAAACCTTAAAAAAAAACTCCTGTCTGTGATGAGCAGGAGGGGTACCCTTGATGCAACTTCCCTTAGTAACTTACTCACTGGTTTTGAAACATTCTTGGACCTCAGTGAATCATTTTTGAGTAATGAATGTTTGGCAGCCGCAAGAACTTGCCGTTATCTTCAAAATTTGAATCTAAATCCAGGAAAAAATCAAGTTCATTCCTTTAACAGCCAAGGTAAGTTAGCAACCTTAAACCTGTTATTATTGGGAAAATCTCTTAATTAATCTGTCTTGATTCCATTTGAATCACTGTAATTTCTTGAATAATTTAATTTCATTTTACAGACCATACTATCAGTTAAAACATACAAAATCATACCACTCATTAAAACGTAACTACAAATAAAACAAAATACTATGATGAACTGCCAGAATTGAGATCACAAACTGTAGTTCATGTGCAGTATTCATATTTCCCCGAGTACTTTCATTTTTTTTGTTCATTCTGTATAGGCTTTTTTCACACATTTCATTCCACTCTACTTCGTTTTTATTTTAAGGCTGACCTAAATGTAATCTTTGCTGCTCAGTTTATTTTTTTGTACATTTCTTGCCAGTTACTATTTTTTGGGGTGCTCTTTGGACTCTTAAAAGGTAGCACATGCTGTTTAATTTTGATGATGTAAGATAAGAACTGAATTAGCCATTCCGTATAAGTGTATCAGTTATCAGTTATTATTTAATATTTCCTTGAGAAATAGTTATGTTTCCAGTTGAAAATCCAATCCTGGATACAGGGATATTCATGCTTTAGCTTTTCAAGTTTCCTGAAGAAAGTTTCCTTAATGTAAAATATGTACAAAGTTTAATTAGTCTCATGACATTTTTATTGTTACTCCTCTCAGCTGATTCTTTTTGTTTGCCAGTCTTTAATAGGGAATTGGCATTTAAAGTACTGATGTAGAATTTATTCGAAAATGTGTTTTTTGCCTTTGAAAAGCCGGATGAAGAAATATACATTGAAATGCATATTTCTTTATAATTTATTATTTCTTTCTTTCTGGTGTACCACCGGCTTTTTTCTAAGGCTGCTGTGCTGTAGAGAAACATTTGTTTAAAATCATCAAAAAATGAAATAAGCCTAAGGCTATGCATATCAGATAATGTCATTATCTTCTTCAAATACTTACAATCTTCAGAAGAATCGGTAGGGAAGACCACAGGAATTTCAGAGATCGATGTATCCACTGTTAAAAAATAGCTGGTAATAGATAAGATTTCCAGTCACATGCTATATAATGAGCAATATTACTTGAGAAACTAAGGTACAACAATTTGCTAGTATTTAATGCTTTCAAAAGGGTGTAAATTTCTGGTGTTCATCGAATAGTGATTGATATAGAGGGGATTTTTTCCACAAGGTCATCTTAGCTCTAATTATGTATGGCAAGTTAATTTTAAAATTATTCAATATTTTTGCACTCAAATTCGGCAATTTGTAGAACTATGCAGAAATTAGTTTAATTTAACCCTAGAATGGTGAACGCTATTTTTTTCACCCTATTCTGGTAATAATTCTCAAAAATTCGTAGCTCCCACCCATTATGACTGTGAGAGTCCTATGGGGGCCCATTTTTTTCGTTTTTTAATGCAGAATCACGTGACTCAAAGATTTTTTTTCAAAGTTCATCGGATGAGAGGAAATTTATTTTATATAGCTATATTTTGTACAGCTCTGGGGTGTGTTTTCGCCCCAGTTACCATTCCAGGGTTAATAATAGGTGACAAATTTCAATAACTAACTGTAAAATATGTGCATCATTCAGGTTTAGATGTTTTTAACAAAGTATCATTTACAGGCTATTTTTGAGGCTTTGTCATAATGCCAATTCAATTTTACTTTAAATAGCTTTGGGTTTAAAAACTAATCTTAGGAAATAACAATTAAAATTTATATTACTGTAAAGTACATATGCTACATCAATTATGTTCGATTGGGGTGGAATTTCCTTCCAGACATTCTTGGACAAGCTGCAAGGGAATGGCAAGGGTTTAAAATCTGAGTGAAAAATGATAGCAGCCATCTACCCTATATTTTTAATTATGTCCATTATAAGTAGGATAAAAAGCTTCATTGTACCCTACCTAATATATCTTGAAAATTAATGCTCTACATAATGACTAAGGCATTATGATTTGGCTTTAATTGGTAATATGATGAATGAAATGAATAATATAGCCGTGAGCTGACAGAATACATTGTAAATGCTGTTTCAATTTTTACATACCCAAATATTCTCCTGAGGAACGTCATCAACTGCAAAAATAAATGTTTATTAGGAGTAATTCCTTATATAGTTAATTTATACTTTTCTCAAGAGTTAATAATTAAGGCTTTACTTACTCTCGACAAAATCTGAATCATAGGGATTTTCATGCTCCCAGAAGAGGGATCACTATCTCCTGCACCTGAGTGAGTGAGTGAGTGATGCATGGGGCATAGTTCCACCACCCGCGTGAAATGTTGGTTGACGACCTAAAGCCAGTACTTTCTTGTTTGTTTTTTGATGCCATTGTGCTGCTCCCAGATTTGGATGCACTAACTTGCGATTTAATTCTGTTGTTATACATTTCCATGCATCTTCCTGCTTATATGCATTGTAAATACCTGATTCCTTGGTCCTCAACTGATAATGAAAATAATTAAAAGGATATGGATACTTGCCTTCTGTTTCCACATCACTCTGCTTGTTTTCCAGTAAATTTTTCTTCTCTGAAATCAAATGAATTAGGAGCATTTGCTCCTCGGTGCCAAAATTGGAATATCTCTTTGTATTTCCCCAGGTTCCTTACGATGTTTCCTCAATTTTTTGTCAACTTTGTGAATACCTCTGGGGCTGTGCTTTTTTTGGTTACGTCTTTGTTTGAGGTCATCGGAGCATGTTAATTGTTATACCTATGCTTTTCCTTCATTAAAGTTGACATTTCTCAATGACCGGTTTTGTTTCCTTTATAAAACTCATCCTGTCTTTAACCTTCACATTAGGTTATAACCCCCACATTGACTAACCATTGGATATAACCAGGTATTATAAAACCAGACCTAAATGTTCTACAAACACACACATACATTAATTGTGACATACCTGTACACATAAATATCTATTAAAAATCACTGAGCTTTAATAAAAACTAGACTAAGAGCATTGCAATAAACTAAAAGGAGGGACTCAAAGATCACGAATATAGTCGAGATATTCGCCAACAGAGTGGAACATGTTACATTGAGATATTTTTTAAATTTATGTTTGAATGCAATAGTTCCCTTAGTATCCTTTATACTTTTGGGTAATTTGTTATATAATCTGATGCCCATTTTCTTGGGCCCTAATTTGAATGTTGATGAATAAATTCAACTAACTTCTTGAGAAAGCAGTAGCTTGACCCAAAATGTGTACTACTTTCATTTGTTAGACTTGTTGCCGCTGCTTCATTACCAAGACATGGACCTTTAAAATTTGCAGTAGTAATGCCTGTACGCAGGCATTACAAAGGCCATCTCTCAAAATGACATGATACCATGCCTGCTACCCGTACATGTACACCAATGGCACATAGATGCCAGTCACTTCATTCAGGCATTGCCATACGTGAAAAGCACATTCTTTCAGCATTGTCTTATATAAGATCCAGTCGGGTAAGAATGATTATTTTACTTTTTGAGCGACTGTCATGTATCAGGGCATAAAAGCCCCTTGATTCAGCTTAATGTAGCTCTGGCATGGATAAATTTACCTGAGAACAAATAATCGGCTAGCATCTCATGCGCGGTGAAGTCAGGGAGAATGCAGGTGGGTTTGTTGGCTCAGACTAGACTTTTTCTGACTGGTGGCTTCCATATCTCACCAAATGCACTTAGTGAGCCCAGTAGTTTATAAATTAGGGGATATGATGCAGGAAGAAGGTCAAGAAATAACCTTGAATACCAGCCCTTTTCATTGCTTTCATTAAAAATTTTTTCCTATCTATTTTTAGACCAAACACCTCTTTCATCATAAAGTTGCCACAAATACACCTTCAATTTTTAATGTAATCTTCAATTAAAATTCACCAGTTCTTCTCCATATTGTAATGCATTTTTAACTGTGTTTCTTGAAGTAGTTTCTCATTATCCTATATTCGGCTTCAAACATTCCATGATCTATTTCTGTTAACCAAAGCTCTCATTCTTGTAGCAGTTCTCAGCACTTTAGTTTTAGTATTTTCATCTTGCTTCAATCAGTTGCACTACATTCTTTGTGATCAATTCTTATCATCTTCCGTCCCCTGACAGCTTGCCTAAGCTTAAGGATTTAAGCCTGTGTATGTTGGCCGAGCAACTGTAAGGGTGCTCTTGGGTCGTCTTGGAGTCCACTGGCTGGCTCTCATCACTCACATCCACTTTCCTAAGGGTACTCTCCTTCTAACACCACTTTCTAAATTACAGAATATGATTCACTGCAACTGAAAATTTGTATCAGTATATTTCAAATTGTATTGAATTCTTCGGGTTCAAATCCCAGTCAAGGTGAATAATTTTTACACACTGAAATTGCTGCATTGAAATGCACATTAGCGGATGACTACGTTAAAAGTCACTGTTGCGGCATTTCCGGCAAGTTCTTTGGAATTTATTGCACATGTTTACAAACCAAAAGACATGCTAATCTTGGGTATTAACTTAAAAGGTTTCCCAAATTAACAATTAAAAGAAATGGACTGCATATTATAAGACCTCTCAGTCCAATCCTAGTTAAGCTGACAAAAGTATTCCAAATTAGGCAACCGAATGTGGCCATTTCCCAATTCCTCTCCTACAAAATCTTCATTATTTTCTGCTCCTACATGAATGTTAGTTGGGGGATCATTTTCCTTTGCTTTTATTGCTAAACTGTGAAGGACTGAACAAGCTACTATAACTGACATTGCTGTCTAAACAAATTCTCATGCCTATAGATAAAATGGGGAAACGTCACTTCCATTTTCCAAATAATCTTTCAACTACATTTCTTGTTTGAACTTGATTGCCTTTAAATAAATATTCCTCTGGCCTTTTTGGGTTTCTTATTGTAATTGTTGGTACCATATTTTGTATCTCAATTGAGCCTGTATGAATTTGGCTCCTTTTTGACTTGCGTTATATCATGTATGTATGCCATTCACCTGTTATTTTTGTAATGTAATCTTTGGGCAAATAAAATGTATTATTATTGTATAGTGACCATGGTATGGTAATCGAGGTTTTCACCTTTACTGATTTATATTACCCTTTGCATGTAGGATGACATGAAATGTATATATGTGTGCAGGGTACTGGTAGTAACCCTAGTCTTTTGAAAAGAGGTTTCCATGGTGCATCACATTGAGAATGTACCTAGTCTGGCACCAAAACAATTCAAGCTGCATTTATACGTACTCAGTTGATATTTTCCATTTGCCGTTGGATCAAGTCTCAATGACATCTTTCTTGATTGTGCCCAAGCATGTTCATTTGATGAGTATTTGATGGTGCTGTAATTTATATTATTATTACAGTATTGTATAGTTTTACGCAGTATGCACTCCCTGAGTCTAATTGATAAAATTTTTCAATTCTTCTTCTCGAATAGCATTGTTGGACTTGTTTCCGAGTTTGACAAGATTGTCGACACTGTACATGCAACGATGTCCAGCCGTCTCTGATGAGGTGATTGAGTCAGTGGCGAGAAACTGTGCTCACCTGACTCAGCTGGATGTCGGTGGGTGTGCGGCGCTCACTGACAAGTCTCTCAACTGCATTGCTGAGCGCCTGCCGCGGCTGACCTCCCTTAACATTTCACACTCGCAAGTGAGTTGACAGCGACATTGGCCATCATCATCAAACCGTTATTGGTTTATGGTATGGGCATTTACTTCTCACTCAATCACACGACAAGATTTCAAGCAATCTATGATAGACTAAATAATTCCAGCAAAGGAGAATGCAGAAAATATATCCTTTCAAAGATTTTATGTGCATCGGTCAGTATTCTGAATCTCAGAAGTGGGAGAGGATTTTAATTCTCATTGGAGAGATTTTATGAGAAAAATGGTTTGATTATGAAGAAAATATCCTAATCTTCTGCACTTGAGAGGCACTTTGCATGTGAGAAGCACTTACATTCCTAATGAGCATTATAAAAATTAAAACATATTTATTAGTGCATTGCTGTAATTTTTACTTTATGCAAGTTATCGCCATTTTGCTGGAAATAGTCTTTTTATCAAATGTGTTATAGCTATTATAAATTCTATTTAGCTATTATAAATCCTATATAGTTATTATAAAAAGCATATTATAGATAATTAAAATGTCATTCCTTTTTTTCTTGAATGTATGTTCAAGTTATTTAAGAGTAATATTGATGCATTCAAATTCCATGTTTAGTGACATTCAATAAACTAGTCTCAAATGCTTTCAATGTTGACGTATTAATTCTTATGTACCTTTTAAATAATAGCATCAAGTGTCAACTACATGGTTATTCATACTCATTCATTCCATGAAAATCAATGATTGCATAATGCCAGTCTCGCCTGCTTACTTCAGCCTACTTTGCTAGTTGGTTTGAAGTGGAGTCTTGCATAATGAGCCAAAGTTCGGATGAACCCTCCCCACTCAATGTCCTTGATGTGCTATTATCTCTCTTTATTCAGATTACAGACCTGGGCCTAGCCTCTCTGTCCCAGGGAAGGTCCCGACATTCATTAAATGAACTGCTCGTAAACAACTGCAAGGGAATCACTGAAAAGGGGGTGGCCAGTATTATAGGCTCCTGCAGCAAAATAAAATACTTCCTATTTCAAGGATGCCCTGTCTCAGGTTAGTGCATTTAAGGTATTCTTTGACTTAAAAGAGTTGGGATTAGAAACACATATATAAATATATATATATATATATATATATATATATATATATATATATATATATATATATATATATATATATATATATATATATATATATATATATATATATATATATGTATGTGTGTGTGTGTGTGTGTGTGTGTGTGTGTGTGTGTGTGTGTGTGTGTGTGTGTGTGTGTGTGAAAAACACAGATTTAGATTTTTAGAATATAGAAACACAAAGAAAGGACACACAATTTGTTATTTGACGTTTCGACAGCACGGCTGTCGTCTTCAGAATGGCGTTCTCGGGGAAGAGCGGAGAGGATGTGCGGGGGAGAGGTGGGGGAAGGAGAGGTAAAGGGACCAATAGGAAATGAACAAGGGGGTGGGGGGGATATGTAGGCAGCCAATTGATGCATTCAGTGGGCTTGGTTCAGCCCGGGCGGTTTGAATGATTGGGCCACCCAGATATGCGCCATCTCGTGGGTTCTCACCTCTATTATACTTGCAGATTTGGGAAGGATTTCAATCACCGAAACGGAGAAGCAGTCGTCAAAAGATTGACTGTGGGAAGCGGTGTGAGTAGGGATGGGATAATTAAGGAAGGTGGGAGATTTGGTGGAATATCGGTGGTTATTCATGCGGAGGGAGAGTACGGTCATGCATTCGCCCACGTAGAAGGCCGGGCAGAAGTTACAGGAGAGGCGATATATAATATTTTTTGAGGTACAGGTGGCGAGTGGTTGGGATTTGGTACTGAGTGAGGGGGAGGGTCTTAAAAGATGACAGCATTTGCAGCGTGTGCGGTTGCATGGTGCGGATAGGGGCGGGGGAGAGACGGGGGTGCTTGAAGTTGGATTTGTGGACTTGAAGATGTCTCGCAAGTTCGACGGGCGTTTAAACGAAACAGAGGGACAGTGTGGGAATAAAAGTGATGTGGACTGAGTGTTATTGATAATTGGGAAGAGGTCACGGATTAGATGTTTAATTTTGTGTGAGCAATCCTATGGAGGCAGGAAAAGTGGATGAAGGGGGTGTTGACCGGCAGTGGGATGTTGAAGACTATGATAGAGGGTAGAATGTTGGGCAAAAGAGGAAAGGGAAGGAACAGGATAGGGATGTTGGACGGGATGAAGGGAGGAAGAAAGTACTCAGAGATGAAGAGGGGCCTGATATAGAGTAGGATGATGGATTTTGTGTTTTGTTAGGAGTAATAAAATATTTGTTTGGTAATTGTGTCCATCCAAAAACCTACCTTAACCGGTAGATTACCTTAAAAAAAATACGTATACTACCTTGATCAAAAATTTCCCGGAATTTATTCAGAAAATTAAAAATACAAGTTTATTCATCTAAATCTATATTGTCCCCTTCAAAGTAATCCCCATCGACTGCAACACACTTATGCCAGCGCTTGATCCAATCCTCGAAACATTTTTTATATTCGGTTTTCGGTATGTCCATCAGTGCTTCCTGCGATTTTTCCATTACTTCCTCTCGGCTGCTAAAACGCGTTCCCCGTAATGGTTTTTTAACTCGATTGAACAGAAAGAAGTCACAGGGAGCCAAATCAGGTGATTTCGGTGGCTGTTGGATGGTATTTGTTGCATATTTCGTCAAAAAATTACGAATAATGATAGCACTGTGCGACGGTGCGTTATCATGGTGCAAAATCCACGAGTTTTCTGCCCACATTTCTGGTCTCTTTCGGCGAATTGCTTCACGCAAACGTCTCATAACGCCCAAATAATACTCTTTGTTTACTGTCTGGCCTTCTGGCAAAAATTCATGATGCACTACACCGTTGTAATCCATGAAAACCGTCAGCATTGCCTTCTTTTTTGACTGAAAACGACGTGGTTTTTTGGTCTCGGCTCATTTGGTGAACGCCATTCACTTGCCTGATGTCTGGATTGCGTGTCGTACTCATAAACCCACGTCTCGTCTCCAGTAATGATCCTTTTGATGAATGTGGGATCGGATTCAGCCTCGCAAATCATGTCTTTTGCGACGTCAACACGGTCTCTTTTTTGCATGAAATTGAGGTCTTTTGGCATGCTACACGACGGAAACCCAAATCATTAACCACAATGTCTTGGGCGGATCCATAGGCAATGTTCAAGTCCTCCGCTATTTCTCTGATGGTTAATTTGCGGTTATTGACCAACATTTCTTTTACTTTATCAATTTTTTCACCGACTTTCGATGTCGATGGTCTGCCACTGCGTTCATCATCTTCGATTGACTTACGACCACTTCTGAACCGCTCGTGCCACTGGTAAACGACCGTTTTTTTTAGAGAATCGTTGCCGAAACACTTTTCCAACATTTCCAACGTCCGTGCGCCACTAAATCCGTTTTTTACGCAAAATTTAATACAAGTTCGTTGTTGCAAATTTAAATCCATTTCTGCAATTGTAAAAAATCGCCAACACACACAGAGATAGATGTACTCTTGGCTACGTAACTTTTGCAAATGTCAAGTTATGACACTAAGATTTAAAGGGAATATCAACAACAGATGTACCAATTTAACAAAAAAAACAGAACTCAAATCGGAACGATGGGAGCGCCACACGGTGGTTATTCCGGGAACTTTTTGATCAAGGTAGTATATATATATATATATATATATATATATATATATATATACACATATATATAATTATATATATATGTATGTGTATATATACATATATATATATATATAAAAATATCTTCGAAATGGAACGCTCTTCGGCGACGCACAAATATATAAAAACACAGATGTAGATTTTTAGAATATAGAGACACAAAGAAAGGACACTCACAATTTGTTATTTGACATTACGACAGCTTGGCTGTCGTCTTCAGATGACAGCCAAGCTGTCGAAACGTCAAATAACAAATTGTGAGTGTCCTTTCTTTGTGTCTCTATATTACTACACCATCTGAATTAATGATTTTGGCAAACCGTTGATAAAAATTGGAAAACTGATTTCACAAATAGCATTCATATTAAATGTTATCATATTATTTCGTAATCACACAGGATGCTTAAGTGTAGCTATCCATAAGGATGTACTGGTGCCCTTCTCGATTTAGGTAAACCTTTTGAAATAAGCATCATTAAAGTTTTATCTAAGAGTATTATTCAATGATAAATATAGTTTTGCATAATTTATTGTGCAAACTTTTAAGTTTATATCATTAGCTAAATGTGCAATCTATATGTGATACAAGTTTCATTGATTTGACATTTAATACTTTATCTGCAGCAGCAATTTGGAACATGCTTGATTTGTCTTATGTAACATACAACGCTGCATTTAAATGTTGATTTTCCCTGGACTAGGTTTCAAATAAGGCCGCTGCAGTGCAGAAGGCTAATGATAATAAAAATGCATATTTGATATGCAAGAATGTTTGAATGGATTAAAATTAAAAATTGATGATTACTTTGCAAATTTCTTTAACCCTTGTATTAATTTAATTTTCTGATTCCCCACTATAATTAAGAGATGTTGTATGACTGACTATGTTTTCCTATCGAAGAGGCCAAGCTAATATGTTTCTGTGTATAGCCATAAAAAAAACCATAGACACGGTAATCAACCCAAAGGTCGGTTTGGTAGGTGATGATAGAGTTCACCCATGACTAAGCTCGACAGCCTGTGTATTACTAATTCTTACTTAATACCCTACTTATGTGTGAAATTCACACATAAGTAGGATATTAAGGGAGGCCAGTTCCTTTCCCTGTGCCGTTTATGGTATCCCAGGGAGATCTGGTACCCGAAAAATCACAGCTTTGGTGCAGCTGTGGGTGCCCAGAGAGGCTTGCCCAGGAATCAAACCCTGGTCAGTAGTCGAACACTCTACCCCTTGGCTACCGTGACCCACAGCCATGAAATATCTGAAGAAAATTTATTTTACTGTCAGTTTAACATATTTAATGCTTTTCATTTACAGAGGTTGTGCAGCAGTGTTTGGCTTTATCCCTACAAGGCAATATGCGGCAAATATCATACACAATCCACTAACCAAGAACTGCAACAATTTCTGGCTGTGATGCTCATTTCTGGTACTACTTATGTAATAACTGTGATGAGCCTTGACACTTTTCTGAATCTTTTTATTCATGTGTGAATTTTGCTTGAAGTGATGTGTAGTAAAATAGTATTTTTATAAGTGGAGTGGAATTTTTCTGCTCAATTTTTATGTTTATCCACAATTATTTAGTACTTATTTGAAAATCATTTCATTAGTAACTTACCTTTCTATTTAAAACATAGATTAATATTTCCTAAGGAAATATTTTCATACATGACTGATAGATGGAGCATGGAATCCTAAAAAATTAATTTCCTAAGTAATGTTTTTTACGAGCATGCAGACAATAATACAGGGTGCAGAAACATAGCTTCTTTTTTTAAAGGGGTTTTGCTTGTGAAAAAAGGAAGTTATGTTGTCGCACCCTGTATTATTACACCTAATCCTCCCATGAAATTTAAGAAAGTTGTAATGGCATTTTTAATGAAGTAGCAAATTTGGTAATAACTTCTCAGTTTATCTTTCATTGTAATTAATTTACAGTTCAACCTGCATAGGTATTACAAATAATAGTTAAAGTAGTGGTAAAACTAACTTGTCTTCACTTAAACTGTCGAAAATAATTATTGTTCAGTGGTCAGAAAGGCTGATGCCAATGTGGTGAGCAAAACATGTCATTTGGGGGGATTAA
Source organism: Hetaerina americana (assembly GCF_022747635.1). Classification (NCBI taxonomy): domain Eukaryota; kingdom Metazoa; phylum Arthropoda; class Insecta; order Odonata; family Calopterygidae; genus Hetaerina; species Hetaerina americana. The sequence goes on from NW_027286764.1 coordinate 7,344,531, forward strand.
GGGGAGGGGTAAGAAGAGACTGAAGTGAATGACAGGCAGGGTAACAAGTTATTGCCACCCATTGTGTCAGAAGCTAGCTGAAGACAGAAAGTGGCACATTCTCAGGTTGCCAATGAAGGTGCATGTTTGGGGTTACTGTTAAGTGGGCGATAGCTGCTACACATTCTCCTGAAAGTACTGATTTTAGGAAAGTCCCAAATACATTTACTGTAAAGAAGAAAGGGGAAGAAAACTCCAATGGCCGTAAGGATTAGTTGCCAATCTCTCGTCAGACCAAATGTTGTGTTGGTGTGACGGGAATCACGTCAGGGACCAACCACAACCTCTCGACCAGAATACCCTCTGTGGTGGTTTACGGGAGATTAATCCGCGTCAGGGACCAACACACAGCCACACGCACACTATCCTGTCTGAAATCCTTCACGAGGCTGTGAGACCCTGTTAAAGAATTTCAGATGGAGATGGAATCCTTCACGAGGCTGTAGAGTAGACCCCGTTAAAGATTCCAGGATATTCTCAAGCACACACTCTGTGGCGGTTTACGGGAGATCACTTTCAACCTTGTGTTGGAGGTGTTTTCCCTTCGGTTCGCTGAAGAGGGCCACTTTGTGGCCGAAACACGCGTGTTCGACGCACTTCCTAGTTGCTTTTTACCTGTGTCCAGATTCTCCCAGAAGTTGGGCCCTTTTGAGTGTGTGTGCGTTTCTCGAGTGCTTGTGTGTGTGTTTGGTCTGTGCCATCCACAGAGTGTGTGCTTGAGAATATCCTGGAATCTTTAACGGGGTCTACTCTACAGCCTCGTGAAGGATTCCATCTCCATCTGAAATTCTTTAACAGGGTCTCACAGCCTCGTGAAGGATTTCAGACAGGATAGTGTGCGTGTGGCTGTGTGTTGGTCCCTGACGCGGATTAATCTCCCGTAAACCGCCACAGAGTGTGTGCTTGAGAATATCCTGGAATCTTTAACGGGGTCTACTCTACAGCCTCGTGAAGGATTCCATCTCCATCTGAAATTCTTTAACAGGGTCTCACAGCCTCGTGAAGGATTTCAGGCAGGATAGTGTGCGTGTGGCTGTGTGTTGGTCCCTGACGCGGATTAATCTCCCGTAAACCACCACAGAGGGTATTCTGGTCGAGAGGTTGTGGTTGGTCCCTGACGTGATTCCCGTCACACCAACACAACATTTGGTCTGACGAGAGATTGGCAACTAATCCTTACGGCCATTGGAGTTTTCTTCCCCTTTCTTCTTTATTGAGAGGCCGTAGAGCTCATTATTTCCTGCTACATTTACTGTAGTTCCATAAGTGTTCGTACGAGCTGTAATACTGAACAATAGAAATTTCACTGCTGATTTTATTGTATCAATAAGGTGGTATTCTATCCTTTCTTCAATGAGAGTAATCAGTAAAACATCTGGCTCACATTTGAATAATTAATAAGGATTATATTAAAAAGTTTTAAAAATGGCAAAAATAAACTCAAGGATAAAATACCTTAACTGATTTGATATTAAAAACCGCATCCTCAAAATGTTTCAAAGTAATATCACTAATTATTTTCTTGGTTTAAAACAAGTCTAGTCACTTAAAATAATACCCTAAGCTGTTACAATATTTCACCATGTGCATTTGCAGAAGGCATCCATATTGTTTTCAGAGCCCCCTTTGGTAAGTCAGGGTGGTGTGCAGTAATTCCCAGCAAAATTAACGAGATTCCTTTTAAAGCTATTTGGGAAATACATCGCCGTTTATGTGATCTATCTTATATTTTGAATGTGTCTGATCACTGATTAGGGATAAACTTTCCCCGTAAATCATCCAAACAATATAAATTCCCCCTATTTACTTTTTTTTAAAACCTTTAAAGGCTTCAGGATATATTATTCAATATAATTAGTAGAAAATTAACAAGATTCATTTATTCATGCGCTGACAATTGGTTTTTCAACAAATTCTATAATTATATGAAAATCATATTCTCATTTAAAATTCAGAAAAAATATTTTTCTTAAATTTAATGAAAATATATGCGAGACACGTAATAGCTTCGTTGCTTCAACACCAGCCTTAAGTTCTTGGAGAGCAATCAACTCAGAAGGTTAGCTTGATAGCCAATAATAGTTCTCTCAGTACTATGACACAGGATAGTTGTTCTCCATTAAGTTTCAGCTCACAGAAAATCGCAGCACTTTATTTTCAGCTGCAGTTTCCTTGTTTTTGTGCTCCCCCTGACGTAGAATACTCTCGCCTGTAGCAAATGCTGACAATTCTACTACTCCATTAGCAGGCTCTTGGCGTTTAAAAATTGTAATATTACGCATAATCTAGGTGCTGAAAGTAGGTTTGATCGTTGTTTTAACGTTTATCTACGAAAACAAGCCGCTTTTGTGGATTTAAAAAATTCAATAAAATATGAAAATACTAAATAAATCTAATTATTATAGCCATGTAAAAGTTCAAAATGTTATTAAACGAAAATATAACAAAATATTAATTTTGTAATTGTATATATTCAATGTAAATCGTATGCCAGTGTGAAAAGCGACGGATACAGTGCAATGGGTTCAAAAACAACTCCTTGTTTGGGATGATGAAATTTAGGCTGGGAATTTCAAAATCAAATATCCTGCTTAAAACCATTTTAACAGCCGGGTAATAGGACTGGAAACTGAAGTGCCAAATACATTTACCGAAACTACAGTATTTAATTACTATATCCATTCCATTGGGCGCAGTGACTTAGAATGCCTTCGTTTCTCCAAGTTTGAATATCTCATTTGTTTATGAAAATATTAGCGTCCAATTGTCGCTATTAGCGTCTCTTGAAATTTCATTCGCGACATCTTTTTATTTTAGACAAAGTGGCTGTTGTTTCAAATAACCTCTGTTGAACATAATATTTTTAAGAGTGCCAGTTTTATATGAATATCAAAAATGGATCGCGATGAATGAACTAATAACACGGGAATAATGCCCTCCTTCGTGAAATTTGCTTACTTCGAAAAGACGTTCGAAATCATTTCGATTGTCAGATGTTTGCTAAAATTTGAAGATCGGTTCAGAATTGAGAAGGCGTGAGGGGTGTCATCTCCTGGGCATTGAATTCCGGAATCATAATTTGAGTAAAAATATAGTGTGTTGTGAATTAGTTGGCAAATATGTCAGATATGTTTCCTTCCGACGATTCCAGTTTTCCGGCTCCATCTGGAAAGGAAGTAGATCGGGAACTTCAAGAATTCCTCATGGCAGAGAAGCAAAAGGCACAGTTAAATGCACAGGTTAGAGAATATTATTTAATTTAACAGTCTCTTCTTGCATAGAGGTTTACTACATTTTAAGAATTCCCTCATGTTATATTGATATAATTTTCTTGTCTTACTGTTTCACTTTAAATTCGTCTATAGTTCTATGGTGTGGTTTTTATTATATCTTGCAGATCCACGAATTCAATGAATTCTGCTGGGAAAAGTGTGTGGACAAGCCTGGAAGTAAAATAGATAGCAAGACAGAAACGTGTTTGACGAATTGTGTGGAGAGATTCATCGACGTTTCTCTTTTAGTCACGAACAGGTTTGCGCAGCTATTACAGAAATCATCAATTTAGTCGCTGCAACTCTTGTACTCGTAGATATATTTTCCTATCTAGTGTTACACAAAAACTGTGTATATTGAATAAATAGGTTTTACAATTATATAATCTTCAAAACATTTTATGGTTGTAAATAGGCATTGCAAAATTAATTTTAAACGGCATTTCGAAGGATATTACCTATTGCTTATTAAATGAGACGTGTAATTAACAAATTGTGCTCAGGGAACCTCAAATATTGTGAAAGTGAATCCAAACCAATATTTTTTTTCATTTATTTTCATAGCGTAATGCTCATCATCTGTGTGCAACACGAAATGTAAACATATCTCTTGAAAATATTCTTGAGTTCTTAATTACAAAATCAGTAAAATATTGTCTCCGAAGTACCATTTAAAATGTAAACTCCATTGTAAAAATTTCGTATAAATACATTTAAATAGATTGGCTTGCATTTAGAAATAAATTACACCCTTTGGTAACAAAAAAAGTCTGTGTTTATGACATTAATTTCACATCAAGACTTTACGAACATTGCCCCATTACTAATAATTAAAATCAAGATAACAATGTAAATGGCTAAATATAATGATGGGATATTCCATAATTCTTGCAAAATTATATCCTATACAACTCATTCACAACATCTTAATCACTCATGACAAGTACAGCATAAATTAATTTTCTAGTACTTCCACTTTACAAGGCCAATACATTGGCTGAGTAATCATCTATTTTCTTCTTCATTTGCATGTTTATTCTTCTTCGATGTTTCGCAAATTAGGGTCTTGAGCAGCATGTTGCCTTCCCATTAACACATTAAGCGTGCCACTCAAAATCACCATTCCCTTGTTTCCAGTGCTTGCATTTCCTAAGGACGGGGTGGAAGAATTGGCAGCAATAAAAATTATTTATCTTCGACCACAGTATGTAGCCATCTCGTGGAAGGTGCAGCTCTTGCGACAGCACTCATCATAGACTCCACGTGTCACTCTGCGAAAGGAGCCTGGCGCAAGGGGTGTTGCGCTGGCTTTTGGCCGGAAGGGAAACGTCAAGGCCTCCAAGTCAGAATTCTGCAGCCAGAACCCACTGTCACTGTCAGGGTCTGCATGCATGAACTCTGAAACATTGATTACATCGCATTAAAAGGTGACATCATGGATAAAAGCAACCTGAAATAGTGATCATCCCTCGTTCCTTAACACCTAGTGTTATTCGCACACGAGGGAAACATTTTGGAGACTGCTCCAGGTTAAAAATAGGAGAAACAGCCAAAATTATTGATGCTGATATCACTTAGTCATTCAAGTCTAGGAATGTAGGTGTTTTAGCAAGGTTTATTAAATAATGTCCATGAGAAAAACTTTGCATTTCACAATGGTTTAATGTGTTAATTCAATTAAATTACCTAACATGTTGGAAACACTATAATTACTGGTTGTATACGGTCTTTACATGGGCAATGATGGCCGTTCACAAGTGACCCTTCCCGGGAGCACACCAAAGCCTCTAGTGCCTTAACCTACCCGAGTTTCATACATTCAGAATCCACCAGTAATCAAGGAAAGAATTTATTCATTTTAAGACTTATAATTTTTATTAAATGTCTACTAATGGAAAAGTTAAAATCAATCGTTGGTGAAGCTATCACCCCTGGTACCCACCCAAGTACACTCGCTAATATTCTTTGAATATTCAAATACAGTGTTCACCCTCCTCCACTTTTTAAAGTTTTGACTGATTTCATTCAAACTAGGTAAAAACTGAGTTTTACACATTTTTAACTATTACCCAGAGAGACATATCAACACGAGGGTATCATAAACCTTCAATTATTACTTGAAAATAAAGGAGATGGAAACTTAATTTTTATTCGCTATTCTTAAGACATGTCTGAGTATCCACCATCTGGGGTAACACATTGCTCCCACTGTTTCTTGGCCTTTCAAAGGGCGTCGTTGCAGACCGCAGCAGATTGAGTCGAAAACCATTGTTCCATCTTTTGAATGACATAATTTGTGTTGTCAAATCTCTGACGTTGCAATGGTTTTTTGAGTTATGAGATGAAGCAAAAGTCCTTCGGTGCGACCTTGGGAGGATAGGGTGGATGTGGCGAAATTTCAAAGCCACTTCACTTTGATTACTCAACTGCACTTAGAGATGAGTGAGCGGGTGCATCGTCGTAAATAGACGGATGCCTTTGGTGATCATACGGCGCTGTTTATTTTTCACAGCATCATGCAATGTGTTCAGTAATAGGTGCAAATGATGCTCTGGCCCTTCTTCAGGTAGTCGGTTTGGAAAAATCCACGGCTGTCCCAAGAACAGACAGAATGACCTTCCCGGCACACTTCTATAGCACCTTAGCCTTCTTGGGGGGGAGATGGGTCGCTCTGCTTCCACTCCTTGCTCATCTCTTTGGTCTCTGGACCTAAAGAATCCAAGATCCACCAAGCGACCAAAAAAATCCTCCTCGTCTTTTTCCATGAGATTCAACATCTCCCTTGAGAGGTGCATGCTTCTGAAAAGGAGTCGGTAGTCATGGAACCCATCATGCTGGCACCTTTGACGGCTGCAGTTCTTCGTGAATAATCTTACCCTTATCCCTGTAACTAAAATCAGTCTCATTCATGATCATTTGAATGGTTGCTCCTTGGTCTATTCGAATCAAGTCCTTCACTTTCTTCACTGTGGCAACATCACCCTTGAGTGATGGTTCTTTCACTTCTTGGATTGTAGTCTATTCCTTTTCCATTTCATAACCGAGTCATATGCCAGGCTATCATTTCCATCCAACAGCCTCTGTTTCATTGCTAATTTGCTGGGCACTGTCACCTTTTAAATGAAGGAACTTAGTCATTACAAAAATCCTCTCCATACTGAGAGATATTTTACTCTATGGGCTCTTGGAACAAATTTAATCAAGATTTATAGATGTAATTAACAACATTCTGTTCGTGAGGATCAATTAATGTGCATAGTAATTTTTTCCAGGTATCTCAGTTATTTCTTAGTAATAATTACTTAAAAATGATACCCGAACATGTATACAAAAGAATATGCCTTATGTGGCGAAGTATTTCATTCTCGTCTTATTTGGTTTGCTTCAAAAGGAGACTCACCACATTGAATGGAGAACATTGCGGCAGTTGTGAGGCTGGTAGGATGAACATTAATGTATTATAAATTTTATATAAAGAATGTGTGACAGAAAATTAATATTGAAACCTATCAGATTTGAAAAGAGACATTTCAGGCGTGATATGGCAGAATATCATGATTAATTAAAAATAGCAATTTTCCACAAAAATAAAGTTTAATGCGACCGGTTTCAATGTTACTATATCATCATCATCGGAAACCTGATGATGATGTTGTAACATTGAAACCGGTCGCATTAAACTTTATTTTTGTGGAAAATTGCTATTTTTAATTAATCTATCAGATTTGGTATGAAATAATCAAAATTGCAAGGAACTTGAGTCCTATGTTTACTGTAACTTTACATGTCTTGAGGGAATACAAGATTATTATTAAAGTAGATTTTCGGTTATTAACTGTCTTCCAGGCTCAACTTTGTGGAAGTTCATGTTCATTAAATGAAGAACACAATCTATTTTTCCACTGAGAACAGTATAAAAATACGTAGTGTTCTTCATTTAATGAAGTGTCCTTTAATGAATTCTTGTTTCATGATCTCTATTTGAAAACCATGGGTAGGAGGAGTGACTGAGGATTATCTTCCTCAAATTACCTGCCACGACCATTTTCAGAGGCTTCTGTAGGTGTTAGCTCACCTTTGCATGGCTCCTTCATTTCCTATAACCCTCTGCAATATTTATTTGAGTTTCCCAACATCTGCAGTCAGTGCGTCACTTCACCTTTCAATCAAAGCTGCGAAATGGGCACACTGGTCAAGAAGGGGGAGGAGGTTGTCAGGGAAAGCCTCGACTCGAAGGAACAGAAATCTTATCAGTGATTTCCACGAGCCTTTTTGTTCTTAGAGTGACATCCCAGATCCTGAGCATTAAGCGATGGGCACATCCGTGTAAAACTTTGCAGGGAGTTGAAACGGGTGATGGTAAAAATGCCCAGTGTTTGGTTTTCTGGAAAGTGAAAGTCAGTGAGGGGAATTGGCAGGAAAATTTGGAAATATTTCCCTGGCAATGTAATGTCGGTGTGTCGATGTAAATTTTAAATATTACAAGCTGGATGGAGGGGACTCCGCTGAGGTTATTCTTATTTTCTCTTTTGTTCCTCACCATTGGATAATGCTCATTGCTGAGAGCTTTTGTCAGAGTCACCTTTTAGAAAGAAGGGTAGCGATTCCATAAAAAGGCATTTAAGCAGAGTTTGTGAAATGCTCTAATATGTAATATTAGCATGTACAAACTATTCTGAAACACCTGGTAATGCCCCTGAAAATTGCATATGCCTCCAAAATTGAAAAACACATTCCACCTGTCTAAATTATCCTTAATTACGACTAGTTCCTATGCAGGAGATGTCAAAATTGTGAAAGTTCTATTTCAAAACGGGTATCAATGTGATCAGTGGGATGGGAGAGGTTATAGGGGGAGGCAGGGATGCCCGGAGTGAACCGAAGGGCCTTCCACTGCCACTCATGACCACAAGAAAAAATAAATCTCAGATTCCATGGTATGCATATGTGGCAGTGCAAACTTGAGGGATTTCGCATTTAAATCCTGTAAGCCACCACATGGGAATTAGGAGAGGGAATTTTAAGTGACATCAGCGATGAGGGTAATTTTATCTAAAAGCATTACTTGGTGGCATTTTATAATGAAGTGAATCAGCACGTCGTTTCTTACGGTTGTGATTATCAATTGTTTGGTGAGTAATGCACTCCTTCTTTGACGTCATCTGGCAGTCTGTTTCCCCAGCTTTTTATTGTTGTGTTGCCTACCATGGTAATACAAGGCAAAAGCTGTATCCGAAATGGTGGTATTCATCTCATACAATTCATATTTATCTAGCAGATTATGCACGAAGACTTAAGTTATAAAGAGGGTGTCAAAATGTAAATGTATGCAGTTTTTTTCTAAAAACATATTAATATGATGATTTCGTAATGATTTTGAATGAAAGTGAGAGCTTTTCTCCGCTCATTATTTTGTTCGGGAATTAGACTCTTGCCAAGTGCTCTCTGGGTTTCAAGGCAATGCTCAACGAATGTAGCATAACATATGTCCCGAAATTCGTCATTTAAGTTTTTCCCCAGTTGGCATTTAAAAAAGCCACTGTTCGTCCTTGTAGCTGAGGATATATTTTGAATGTGTTCTTCCCATTTTGGTCCAAAATTGGTGTAAGCTTCAAGTATTTCACTTGGTCTGTTGCACTTTTACCTTCCCTTCAGAGTATATAGTGTGAAGGAGAATGGTTTTATTTTCTCATTAATGTGTCATTGCACTGGAGTCCTTTTTTTCAGTCAGAGAATCCACCCTTGACATTTAGCACTAAGATTATCGAGGTCTCTGGGAAGAGCCTCACCACCTGCTCTATTTCTTTCATCATAGAAGATAGCTTTTTCATTGGAAATCTTAAATTGATGGTTATTTTAGAATTTGTCATTCCTTCCTCCCCTACTATGTTTAGGTTATTGTTTTTTCCCAGTTGATTTTTAAGTTCCTATCCCTGAAGTGTTTTTGGCCAAATTGTTTTAAACAGTAAAGAAATAAGAAGCATTGCGTAAGATACAGAAGCTCTCATGAGTAGCTGGGAATTAATGACTGGGACGTTAAGTAAGGATATTAAGAAAACAAACTTAAGAAACCTTGATAAGGAGCATAGTTTTGTATGGCACAGAAAAATGGTCACTGATGCAGGATGATAGGCGTAGATTGTGGGCTTTTGAAATGTGGAGCAGGTGAAGTGGACAGAGAGGAACATAAATGAGGTAGGTGGTGCTTGGTATGGTGGGGGAGGAGATGGGATTGTTGGGAGAAATCTTGAGGAAACGGGAGCAATGGATGCAGAGTGTATTGATTGGTAATGAGATGTTGAAGAGTGATAGGGGGGCAAATAAAGAAGCGGCAGGAATGGAATAGGAATGCTGTATGGGATGAAGGGAAGAAGGAAATATACGGAATTGAGGTGGGGATTATTTTGAGGTTGGATTTTGCGTTGTTTTTTAAAGAGATACGAGAGAATTGTTGCTGTGCTGCTTGGTGGCTGGCACCCATTGAAAACATACCTTAACCAGTCGAGAACTGAGACTAAACGTATCCCAAAAGTGCCAACGTTGTAATTTATGTCTTGTTATGCCCCGATTGCATTGAATTCAAAGTGTGCCCTCTCACCAGGCCGGATGAGAAACCGCGAGCGTTTGGGGATATAATAGTGTGGTGCACAATTAAATAGACCCAGTGGGAAATGACTCTACCTTAAAATATGGTAATTAGCTCGTGTGCCATGGAAAAAAGACAGGAATTTGGCCGAGCTATCATTCCAGACACCCTGCACATTGACTGCGAGGGTCTTCCCAAAAGTAAGGTTTTCCAATTTTTAGAAATAAAGAGGAAAGTGTCAATTTGGGGCTGTATGGTGGGTGGGCGGATGATGAAGTCTCCTCGAAACTGTATCAAGAGGAGAGTGATGGTTTGATGCGTGACATGGGGGCGATCGCTGTCTTGAAGAAGGCTTGTGCCCCCTGCTCATAATCCTCTTCTCCAGTTCTGAGTTGCCCATCTGACATGATTAAGTGCCTCCCAATACCTGTCGGCGTGTATTCCGTACTGAAAGAAAATTCAGCCGGATGGCGCTTCAGCAACAATGAAGAGATGTGATTGCTTGGATGCAACTTTTCCTCAATGACATCCTGGTCAACTGGTATGGCATGTGAACTTACGAAATCTACCCCGGTGCCTACGAAAATTCATCAATTGAAATAAAAATTAAAAAAAAATGGAGAAAATTGGGGATTTTAAATGTGTATATTTTTTAGAAAATAACCTTTCTCTTTATTTCTAAGAAAAGGAGAAACCTTATTTTTGGGATAAAGTTAATGCCCTCCCAAGCAGAGGAAGTTAATTTCTACCCCATTTAGCAAAATATTTAATGCCCATTCCTCGTCATTATTTGAATGGCTAATCCTTGTTTTTGTTGGAAGGGTAAATTGGGGCCAATGGGTTGAAACATACCCGCTGGGATCAAGTCTCCACTTGACTTCTTGTGTATTGGGTTGTTGTAAACTCCATTACACACAACCTGAAGTGCGTTTGACAGATATCGCCCGCAGTATTTAGAACTGCTTCTCTTTTCCCCCATCGACTCCAACTGGCCACTGCAAATGTGTAGCAGGTGTAAACATAATACCGTCATTATGGCTACACGCGGAACCACGGAACACATCTGAGAAAAGAAAAGGAATTACTTTTTACAACTCATTAAAGATGTTTATGAGAAGGAAAACAAAGAAGAAATTAATCTCTCTTTAGAATTCTATGCACTGTAAACTAACGGAATGCCTTAGCATAACATATTGCAAAATGGGAGTAATTGTAATTGGAGCATGTAACATAGATAGACATTGTTTTTTTTTGGTCTAGACTTCCTTATTAACTTTACCCACACAAATGCTGATGCAAGATTGCCTTAATCCTAGTTGCTTTAATTCTAAATGGCATTTTTGCTGGTTACTTATGAATAATTTTTCTTATAATTATTTTACTATTCATATAATTGATTGCAGTTTCGTAGTTTATATTTTATGTATTCCTATCTTCTTATATTTAGTTTTTGCTTCTTGAAATCTCTTAATTTCTTGTTATACAAAATAGTTTCCAGTAGCTTAATAGCTCACCAAATCACATTACATTGATGATAAATTTTTAAAACTACTAAAGTAAACCCTTCAGGTGCCATCAAATAAATAAAATGAACACTTTCAATTTGATCAAGAATCAAAAAATTTTGAATTATAAGATTGACTGAATTGACAGATGAAAACAGTAAAAATTCCAAGCAACTTAATTTTGACGTACTATCAATAAAACTGTTGATTAATACATAGTACTCAAGTAGACGGCATAGTTACCTTATCTTCCAACAAAAGTAATTGTGGTTTCTGCATAAATTAAGAGGCTCCCTAAAAATTTAACTACATCAAATTTATCAGGAGTTTGAAAATGAGTTTATTAGTAATTCTAATGTACAATAAAAAATAAATTATTTAATAGACATGCCTATTTATTAAATGTGCAAGCAACAGATGCATTTTCTAGTCTCACAAAATGTGGGGTCTTGTTTCTCCATAGTTGCACCACTGAATGGTATGAACACTCCTGAAGTGCTGGGCATGGAAGATATTCAGACTATGAAATAGAACAACTCTTTATTACCACAACATCAAAGAACTCCTTAAGCAGTGAAATTAATGATGGTTTAATGGATAATATTATGAATGTGAAGTAACTGCAGATGATTTCCTGGGTCTGATTGACCACGGTAAATTCTGGAAAAAAATGCAAGTAAAATTGAGAGGAGGATATTAGATTAAGATGACTGATTAAGTATGTTTTCATATGTAAAAAGTGAAAATGGTAACTGTTCCAAGTCCTTGGAATTCCATTTCATGATACAAACAGAAGAAGGTAGTTTAGCGGAAGCAGCTACTTAGGTGAAGATAAGACTCTGTTTAGAAATAAGGGAAAACACATCAGGTGAATAGAGCATTATTAGATAGGTGTACATAGACTTGTCAAAGTATATTTGTTGTTTGTAAAATAATTACAAGCCTCAAAATGATTAAACAAATCACATGAAAATATTAAGGAATACAAGGAGATAGAAGATTGTACGATTGAAAATATCCACATAAAAATTGATCATGTGAAAAAGCAATATTCCAAGGCGTGCTGTTGTGGTTGCTGGCAAGATTATGTTTAGATAATCTCTTGTCAGGTGAAAATTGCAAGAGTATTGATGAATTAATCTGCTCTTCCGTACTTTGAAACAGATTTTTTAGGTATAATTGGGAAATAGGATAGAGGTCCCTGGTGGCTTCCCCTGTTCCGTAAGGTGCATTGACCGGTTTTTTCTTCCTGTGAGAGTGGTAACTTCAGGCAGGTAATAATGAAAATTCGATAGGTTCTGAAAGAGTATGTTCCACAGGGGATAAGTAATATTTGTGAGATGCGAGTGTATTGTGGCCCAAGGGTGGTTCATGGATACCATAAGTGGGGAGCAAAGGTCGTGACCTGCTCCCACTTCTACCCATATGTCTAATCGGGATAATTTAGATGCCGTATCAGATTCATAATTGTTAATTTTCTAACCAAGTTCGTCCAGGAAAAGTTGCAAGAAGAAAATACATGAAGAATTGGCAGGAAAGGGAACGTTATGATTTCAGTGAGGAAGTACTTCTCGTCCATTGCCCATTATCTGCCACACTGGGTTTCAATCCATCGCTACACTTTTAGTTGATTTCTTCCCTACGACTATAGTTTTTTCTTCCCCGGAAGCGAGCACTCGACCTTCCTCTCCCAAGTTCTGGAGCCGGTTGGCCGTATTCAGTGAATCTCGGTTCTTTGTGTGGGATTGAGAATCATTCGCAGAGCGCCCGCCTCCTTCCTTCTCCTTCAACGAATTGATGGAAGATTGAGGGTCAAGACGAACGTCTATGGAGACGCCGGCGGGGGCGGACACGCGCTGGACCCATCCTCTCCCCCCATACGTGGTGGAAATAGATGGGGTGGGGGGTCGAGTGATTGGGGTTGTATTAGAAGGGCGCGACCGGCGGAAGACTAACTCAAGAGAAGGGAAAAGAATGTAACATATTGATTGCGTCTGGGATCTAGAATGGGGGAGGTAGTCCTCCTCCAGCGGACTCATCCCCCCTCGGCGGCGACGCCCGTGTCAACCTCGCCCCCTCGCCATACATCCTCCTCGTCGGAGAGGGAAGAAGAGAAGGTGGGCACTGCGAACCCGACGAGAGGAGGTTTCATCAAAGCGCGCGTTTGGGAATTCTCGGGCCTCTTTCGACCCCTATGGCCCCGTGGTACGATCATCCCAGTCGATACTTTCACCCCAGCGTTGGGAACCTCGCCTTCGGATGAGTTTCATTTTCAAGGGTTGCTCAATCATGTTCACTACGCAATTTAATTTATTTTTGCGTCATACAAAGATCAAAGGTAGGTATTAGATTGGTCTCAGTAGCTAACGCAATGGTTCATCCAACTTAACTCGGCTGGACTCATTAGTAGCGTCTTGTAAAGATCTTTTTAATTACTCTTGAATCATTCTTCGCGTTCCTTAAAATCTCACCGCTTGCTTCCTATTATTATTTTTTTCTTCCTCTACCTCGCTCGTGTGACATATGTGCCTTCAACTGTATCTTCATTGCCTCTTCAACAGCTCTTCGTTGCCTCTCGATATTCCTTCTATTCACTCCTTTCTCCCTCTTCATTTCCCCAAACCTTCTCTCTCCTCCCATATCTAAGAGTTCTTCGTTAGGCTTCTTCCGAATCGATCGAAATTATTCCCGTTCGGTAACCGTAGATTAACGCCAGACTGGTGGGTCATCGCATTACATACATACATACTTCGAGTAGTTCAAACTCCTCTCTCGCTTCCCCAGTTCAGAAACCGCTCCGATAAGCTAGAGCTGAGAGAGATTTCAATATTTATGTCATTAACATACTTTTTCTAATCGACTAGACATTTAAGAAGCCAATGGTATTGGATGAAAAATCTCAAGTTGACAGTTGGCACGACGTCGTGGGCGATATAGCCGATACAATAATAATTTTGCAGTTACGGTGGATACACTTAGAGAAGAGAAAGTGATAAGGCAACATTCCAAGTGCCCACAGGTAGACGATGTCCGTATACTGTTCGGCGATGTCGATGAACGATATTGGTCGGATTACTCCATTTACTCAACATTGTTTATAATGTAGCCATAGTTGCGATAATTGTCTTCCATTCGATATAATGTTGCTACCTCGATACTTTTTGTGCATCGCTGGTTTATTAGAAAATGAATATCCCCATCCCTAAGAATAACTTCAAATTATAAGTTTTTACCATTTAACATTATTGTTTTTCTTATTACACTATGGATGCTACCAAAAGCACGCCATTGGAACTAGAAGGGGAAAGTGGCATTAAGGTTGAACGATATGTTAGTAACGGGGAAGCAGTGAATGCTGAGATATACTATATTTCTTGGCATTGAGCTCCGTTTCCGAAGGATAAAATTTTTAATCGCTCAGTATTGTCCATTCCTTGGGATTTCTTTGTTATTCCTGGGGAATAATTTCAAAGCACTAACCCAATTCCATCCATCCTCGTTCCGGGAATTGGAGGAAACTGCGATCGATGACAAACTAACTAGTAGTAAAATACAATCGAAATTCTGAGATGAAGAATCAAAATGCCACCAGGAGTGCCTAAGACGACCATCAGTCCCAATTAAAATAAACCCACCGTTTATGATATGTTTTGCGTAGGTATGGTGATAAATGCCGTATTTTCAACTCACCGAGACGAATTCGAAGGATGTGGAGTGCATTGTCTCGATGACATGCTGCAACTGAGGCTTCGAGTCAGAGGTGATATTAAAATTGCTAATTTAGGGTTAACTGACGTAATAGTTAATTCTTCGGATTATCTTTCTCCGCAGCGAAATTCGCGAACATAATTTTATTAAGTATGAAACTTATTTAAAATGCATAATAATAATAATAATATAATACTATGCAACTAGGCTTAAATAATAGGGGTGTAAAGCTTCAGTTGAAATGTTATCCCTTGCATTTCAGGTTCAATCAGGATCCTTTTTTTAAGTGCGTGTGGTCTCCCGATCGAGTATAATTTTCTAATGAACACAGCAGGACCACTACAATATGTTCTGGTCTCCCAAGGGTTAGACTCTGTTATGTTCCGAAGTCCGCAAGTTAACCACCCTTGGAACTTACCCTGCGGTAAATCATTGCTTCATCTCCAATTCCTTCGCGCTATCCGAAATGCCTATTCTTTTCAAATGCGAAATAGATTAAAAATGTATGAATAAGTCAAAAGCACGTTGATCGATGATATGCATGTATTCAGGAAGAGATCGCTCAGGATAAATTTCACATATTAACTGCGAGACGAAATTAAGCGTCCCGAAATTAAGTCATCATCCATTTTCATGCCACCCATCGTCGAGGGTAAAAACTCGTGAAGGATAAGCGGGCAATCTAGGACAAGCCTGTAATGAAAAAATGTTAGTTTTCACCTCGTCTCGACACTACACAAGTATTTTTTTACTTTAACAATCTTCCACATTGACGCCATGAATGTTCATTCCTAGTTTTCTTGGATACAAGAAAATATTAGTCTCTTATGTTAGCAAATTCTTTGTGAAATTTGTTGTAAAGAAGCACAACGCCTGTTTCGGGGTTGCTTTGCAGAAACTTGGGTGTATCTCGATCGATTCGCAGGAAGAAGTGACGAAACCGACGGAGCACCCACTTCAGATATGTGTGTAATTATTCTGATGTCGTAATGAACAGAGCGACTTCGGTTCGACCATGAGAAAGCTTCCGAAAATCGGGACTTTCCGGATTAAGCATCGGACATTTTTGGCAAACTTAAAATTTATTTCACTTCCCTGACAATTGGTATGGGGAAGGTTTTTTTTTGCTTGCTACGTAAATGCGAATTTGAAATTTTTAGGATGCGGCTTCAAAATGGGAGAGTGGAAAATTTCCACTTCCTTGGATTTTAATTACTGCATCCAATCCGGCATGCATATACGTAGATATGAAAATGCGATCAGGCTTAATTCCAAACGAACATTTTCAAAATAAAACTGAAATCTGAAGCGACGATTGTAACGTTTTTAACGAAGGGATTATGCGTATCACAGTGATGTTCGTCGATTTGAACAATGGTGTTTACCACCTTAGACCTTTGGTTTATGGTTTCTGAAGAACTGTTAAAATATATGAAGTCAAGCATAATCAATGATCAGATTCCGTCTCATGACGAATACGTGCTAAATGTTTTCAACTTTTATTTGAACAATCTAAATAAATTGCCGAATTGCTCGCATCAAGCCCTCTTCCTAAAATCTCGGCATGCGAATCAAGAGCCCATCATTCTATAATCTTCTCATTTGCGCTGTCAGTGAAATCACTGTCCGCGCCACAGTCATCGATCCGCAAAGGCTTCCGTCCGTAAGAGAGCTGCAAAAGGAGGAGGGGTGAGAGAGAGGGTGGGAGAGGGAGGGGGGCAGTTAGGGAGGCTCACTTGAGCGGTCGGCGCTTTGTTGAACCGCCGGCGTGAGGGCCCTCCCAACCCCCGATGCGAAATCTAGGAAGGGCGCCATCCCCCGGGGGGCGGGGTCAGCCGAGAGATGCTAATTGCCAGTGGCGCCTCCCTTTGACCGGAGAGCCAGTCCTCCACTCTGATGGGCTTACCCTTGAATGGCATTTCGTCTACATATTTATTCCTCTCTCATGGCAATTTATACTGCCAGGCGGCTCGAAAGGAGTCTCCATTGTCCACCTGTGAGGGCGCTCGGCTATCTGTGAGTCAGCAAATTCACAGCCGAGGTCAAACTCGGTTGTAACGAGGTGAAAGGGTCCGAATAACATTGCTTGCAAAAAACGTAACATATGGCAATATGTTCCATGAACTGTCTCTCACTTCTCTCTCTCTCTCTCTCTCTCTCTCTCTCTCTCTCTCTCTCTCTCTCTCTCTCTCTCTCTCTTTCACACACACAGACATACAGCTCACGAAAAATATTTATAAAACAACTAGCTAAATTATGAACTTCGTTCTTAATTCACTGAGGATTTCGACTGATAGTATCTTCGAAATGTTTGGTAATTTCTGTTTTAAGGAGAAATTGAAAGGAGACAGGGAAGGGAAACTTCAATCAGGGATTGTTCAATAATTTATCATAGCCTCTGGGTAACGGTAGTTCATTCTTTGTAAGTTCGTCTGCCATAATATTTGCTCGTTTTTTTCGTAAAACTATTTCAAAGATAGTTTTAACCGTGACATGTTGCTCACGAAATGGATGATATCTAACCAACTCTTCACTGTGTGCTCGCAGTAGCCAAGATATCATTACAATTATGCTTCGTGTAGAGTTCGATTGTACTCGTGCTCTAGGAGCGGATGGGAATGGAGCTCACGGAGAAGTTTGTATTGATTTTTTAATGAACTATCTCATTTCTGAAGATGCCATGTTAAAGATAGGAGTCTTTATACAACACTACGCAGCGTGATCGTTTTTTTGCAACCATCAAAAACCTACCCTGGATGGGAAGATAACATTTGATAAGAAATTACTTCAATCACTGATTTACCGGAATGAAATGCTGCACTTTTAACCCGACGGCCAATGAGAGGATTCGGAGGTGACAATGGAAGGAATTCCGCGGCGACGTGAGGATATGATGACGGGCATGGGAGCAACGCGATATGCCGTGGAGAGAGTGTTGCTCAATCGATCGAGAGGGGGGGGGAGGGCCTTTTTTCAGGGGCCCTTGCGTCATATTATCCGTTGCACCCGAGGGTCGCGGCGGTATAGCGTGGAGGAGTCGTGGAAGGAGATTCTCGTCTCCCTCAACGGCCTTCCTCTCGCTCTCACCCGGGAGAGAATCCATCCAATGGGCCATAGCCGCTCGCCATTGATGTTAGTCGAACCCGAACAAGTCGGTTCCCCACTCTTGGCTATTGACTATGGAGGACCTTGAAACGCAAAGCTCGCGCGCGCGCGAATTCGGCGTATTTTAAACGACGTTTGCGCGATGAAATTATTCTGAAGGCTTCCGCCAAGGGAATTCAATGAATGTTTCACTCTTCTTCCGGGAGTCTAAGTCGCGCAAGTTGTTTGGGTGGTTCCTTTCAGTCCTGGAGGTTCACCTCGACTTGAAGACGCCTCCGGGAAAGAGGAGGGAGGCGTCGCCCAAGCAACTTACGCTTTCGGAAGAAGAGTGAAACGTTCATGAACCTTTGATTAACGCAAAGTTCAAAGCGCGATAGTATGCATTGCCATTAAATGAACGTACGCACGCCGTTGAAACGTCAGAAACGTTGTCATGCAGGGTCATATTCTGGTCAAAATATCTGGTATGTATTCACCCACTGCCACACACCCTAGCGGTGGCTTGCAGGGTATTAAAATATCTAAAAAAAATACGGTGAGGGACCGCTCATCTCCCATTATTATTTATTATTATCCACATTCGTTGCCCTCGTGTAATATTGAATACGCCTTGAGCATTGATAGATCATGCATAGTTTATTTTTAGAACCAAAGCACCAAGAGTGCCATCCTGTATATTAATGCTGCTGCAAACGAACAGAAGGCGACTAATGGCTATTGGAGTGGAGTGGAATTCTCCGGATACACGAAGATTACTTGTACGACTTCAATTACTGTGAAAGAAGCCAATCGTACGAATGTAGTGCCGAAACCAAACATACTTATAACCCAGTATTATTACAATGAAAATGGACTGCCGTTAAACTTAAGACATTTGGAAACACTGGGTTTCCACTCGGTTGCTAAGAAAGCCTGGCGGAAGTGCCGCCGATCGGGGAAGGGGGCGGTCCAAACCGAACGCCAGGGCTTTGGTATGCCTGGTTTAAGTACCAGTCTCTCTAAGGCCTCTTTCAAATGGGGGTACTTGAAGTGTATAAAACAAACTTGAGATTTAATAAGCTCCTCGAGTGTTATCGAGCACGTATTGTGTCAGTGCTAATGTTAAATTGAGGGAGGTCAGTTAGGCAAATGAATCCTCCCGTTCCATTCGAGGTCATCAGCTCGTGCGCTGTCGCCGATCAGTGGATAGCACTTCTTGCTGCTTCCTTCATTCGCATGCGACGTTCCCTTCTCCGCTCTCGACCCTACCCGAATGATTTTTCACGATTTGCACTCGAGAGAAATGACACGAAAGCCTCCCGTGGTCGGGTAAACCTCTGGTCTTCTAATGCCTCGCAGAAATATTAAATCGGTAGGCTCAGTTTTTGCATGAAATACAATTCTGATGGCCTTTTTTATGACGAATTACGGCTGTACTGATGACAAAATATTTTTGACAGGTAGAAAATTAATTATTCAAATAAACTGCATAACAAATTTGGAAAGCGATTAGATTTCTTCGGGAAAAGATGAAATTTAGACCCAATTTTCTACGTGATAGAGAGCACCCGCCTTCGAAATGCCCGCTTCGTATCGCGTATCCGCCACCCCTTGCATTTCCCTCTATCTCTCTCCGTCGAGAGAATCTCTCACTCGCATCAAAACACCCGAGAGTCGGGCGTTAACCCCAACGAGCGATCTGGGAGGAGGGAGAAGACAAAAAGGAAAATAAAAACATTCCGAAGCATTCGCTCATTCATTTCACTCTCCCCACCCCTTCTTCCTCCTCCCTCTCGTTCCCCACCCCCGCCTTTCGTCTCCGGCCCCTCGTAACCGATCCGCTCACTCCCCCGAACTCCTCAATCCCTCAACGGCCGTCCTCATGGATACCGTCGACGCGGGAGCCAAGTGCTCCTAGTCGAAGGATAGAGAGCATGGCGCACGGATAAAGTGTAGCGGTGGCATCATGGGGTCATAATGACTAGCGAACTATCAAAATCTACACCATTGACACCGCGAAGTTTCCTCACGCTACATACCACATAATGCCGCACATTCAAGGCTTGTATAAAAGTATGGGTAATGATTTTTCCTGACGTGTGCGTAAAGTGTTGACTTCAGACGGTCAGTGAAGGGTGCGCATGATCGCAGATCGTATATTGGCATTGATACAAGATGAAAGAGTGCAGCATTATTACTGAAAATTTGGCGATGAAAAAGATCTGCGCGAACCTCGTCCCGAAGGTCTTCGGATGGAAGACCAAGAAAAGCAGAGTCGAGTGTCTGCTTGTGAAGACTTTATGCAACGACATCGCGACGATTCCCCAACCTCCTCCCGCCAAGTCCCGACTTGGCACCAGCAGACTAATTGCTATTCCCAAAAGTGAAATCCTCGCTCAAAGGACATCACCATGGGGCTATGAAGTCCGTCAGAGAAGGTTGCACGCGTACCTTTAAGGACCTTCCGGAATCCGCCTACCAGGGAGCCTTCGAGTCGCAGAAAAGCCACAAGGGCAAAAGTGTGACGACTCTCAAGGGATGTACATTGAAGAATTTTAAGGCATTGTATCAAAATATGAAATAACTCTATTTTCCGAAACTTTCCTTGATACAAACCATGTATCCCTAAGAGATTGGACCCACCTTGAGGAATTGCTTGGTTAGAAACTTAAAATTAAGAAAAAATTGAAGGTAACAGCCCGCGAGGAAAACCAGGAGACAAGTACACAGGACAAATTAAGGAGGAAGTAAAACAGATGCTATCAGGGAGTGAACAAATTAACCCTGAATAGAGAAAAATTGAGGCCTACGACATATCAATCTTAGGTTAGGAATACTGATGACGATTTTGATCCCTAATAGGTTTTCATATACATTTATTGAATAATTGATGACTAATTTTCCTCAGTAAGCACCTGGCCTGATGGAGAGAGAATATTTTGGTCAATTACTTACTGACTGTGACATTGTTGCGTCGAAACCGGTTATTCACTAAGCGTGGCCGTGATAACAGTTCCTCAAAATTCCCCAGAAGTCGTGGGGTAGGTACATTTCGTCTTTTCAATTGGTTTTTGCTCATGAAAACAACATATTTTGGCCATTACCGTCCAAAGTTTCCCTAAGTTAGCTTTTTCATGACAATGCCTAGCTTCCTAAAACACGTTCCTTGCCGAAAAATGGTTTCACGGAATATTATTTGCTAGATAACTCTGCAGCTAGGGTTTCTCTGTCAGATATTTTTAATTTGAAAAGTTATTTGTTCATATAAAATGCCACTGTCATCGCAGAAGATTATATTAAGAATAGTGCAATTCATGGGAACTGGCACGCGTAAACGAAACCCTATCATTGGCTTCGGACAAGCCTATTCAGAGTGGAGTGAAGGTGATGCAGAAGGGTCATCACATCGCTCAGTCCTAGACAATCATGAGCTGATAGTCCGCATTTTGTCTAACCTCTCGGAGATTTTTGTCATCCATTTAAAACTCCATTTATTTGGTTTGGACTTGCTGGTACACATTTGCAGTGCAGATGGGAGGAAATGAGGTGACGGGCGACAGTTGAATTGAACATCCCGATGCCAGCATATTTAATATTTTTTAAAATGTAGAGAGGAGGAATAATAAGATGCAAATTATTTTGTTTCTAATCTGAAATTTAAATCAGCCTCCCATGTCACCGTTGCAGCGCGGCCATCGAACCCAGGGTTATGAAATTAGGAGCGCCGAAGATGGGGAAACGAAGCGACGCAGGGCAAGAGCACACGCCCTAACCTCGCTCGGGAAGTAAACGCCCCGACTGATCTTTTCTCTTCCTTCGTGAGTGAAGGGAGTCGCGGCATCGCTCAGCTCAGAGCCACACGATTCGGCAAGGGGAGAGGCGGATCCAAGGGATGGCGGCTCCGTTGTTATGGCACGTGGCTCACGGGGACGAAAATGAAGACCCTACACATTCCCTCAGTTTCAATGAGGTCTGATTCTGAACGCTCCAGGCCAGGATTAAAGAGGGCCCCGCTTTCTAAATTTCAAAGGGAAAGCTTTCTAAATTTCAAAATAAATTATCGTTGGAGACATTTATACAGTGCTACAACGTCCCAACCATGTTTTAGGTAACAAAGTGCATAACTTTTTTCCTTCTTCAACGCAGCATGTGCTCATGTTTTTCAGTAACATGAATTGAAGCATTGCGAAAATGGCGCGCATTTATGTCGCGAGAAAAAAGTGAACACACAGTCTAATATTCTTAGACTATTTTGATATTTCTTATCTAACCTAATAAATCGTAGGACCTGCGAAGTTACTGGCAATGGGAGTACCCATAAAACCTGCAGTATTTACAGTTAACCTTTACAGCACTCCATCAATCAATTTTGACATATTTTCCATCATGCCACAACAAGGAAACCAAAACCTAGTGGCACCCCGGACCGATTTCCAGCATTCTTAAGAAGTTTATAACCGATCTTATGGAACCATCTTGAATGTCAGTCCTGCCCGCGCCAAGTAACTTGTAGATATATGCAGTGTACGAACACATCAGATAATTATTGATTCACAATAAAAAACGATTACTCTTGGATGTATTTTTAGTTTAATAGATTTACATATGCACGCGTCAGCTAACATTTCATTGGATAGAGGGCGGTTTCACACGGGTCAATACGGTATAATCCATTAAGTTCAGGGGTACAGAAACATTTAGCGGAAGACGGAGAAGGGGGAGGTCAGGGGCCGAAAAGCGCAAAGAGAGAGGAGTTAGTCGCGGAGATTTGCCGGTGAAAGGACGAAGTGTCAGAACTCGAAGCTATCCCTAATGGATGAAAATTTGGGACTGGTGAAATTCGGGCTACGTACAAAGGCGTTTATAGAGGAGGGAAATAGAAATATACTTTAGTGATCGCATCTTATTTATGTAATATAATTCCCTAATTTTCTAAAAATATTAATGGGCGCCTATAACCAAAATACAGTCCTACAACGCGCCGTAAAAACAGGCTGTAACCAACCATTAAAATGACAGAAGGTTGACTAATGAGAGGTGTGGACTTGGCTCAACTCTGGCGAAGCCCCAAGGTATAAGGAATTGAGATATTCAGGTTAGGCGAGGGTAAGTCCCCTTCGCCGTGCCGCCTTCGATTCCCCAGGATATTGAGGTACCCAACACGGCACGTGAAAGTCCAGAAGCATCGCCCGGATGTGAACCCAGGACCCTCCGCTCACTAGGCAAACGCTAGACTATTGGATTTATTTGTGTAAATTTGGCACTGTGAGATGAAAGCAATCGTTAATAGCCCTTACCTAAAGTATATCGCTAAATAAATGAAAAATATTGCCAACACTGAATTTAACATGTTTTTCTAAGTTACTTTAACCCGAAAAATTTACAGTTTATTGAATAAAATGAGGTTACAGTAAAAAGTCAGATTCCAAATTAAACACGAGCATATTTTTCCCGCGGAAATTTACTTTTCGTGTTCGTCCACGAAGTATGTTTCCTATAAATTTTTCCTTTGCCCTATGCCAAATGTATATAAAATTATATATGTACAATAAAGCAATTGGAAACCATTCCAATGTGGAAGCTTCCGGCGATTCAGAAGTTTTGGACGGCTCTTGAGTTCGCTCCCCCCTCCCAAAGTGACGGTGCCGATTCCATGCCATTTCCTGATAACCGAACTGGACGATAGGGTCGCCCAGGACATGGCCCCAATTCAGGGCAACCCCCCATGGGTTTGGGACACAGTTAATTCCTCTCAGGAATGGCGGAACCTATACCATGGGCCGGCCAAGCGTGTCTCCTCTCGTAAGGAGCGAACGAGACTTACGGTTGCGGGCCGTACTCCTCCTTCGCCGATGCTCCGTCCACCGCCGGCGGGCCGCACGGGGTGCGTACCTCTCTTCTGGCCTCCTCTCGGTCGGATGCGCGCCGTGCAGTCGCACTGGGTCGCAGTGGAGGGTTGCGGCGCCGAGAGGGTTTCCCGCCCTTTCCTAGGAGCTCTCCCGGGGCGCCTCCGCTCTCCTCGTGCCCCGGCGTTGTTGTGTCGATCGCGCCTTCTTCGGGGGCCCGGCCACACTCGCAGCCATCAATTACTGCAGTCGGACGTCCGGAGTGATCGCCGCTCACTTCTCGAAGGAGATGAATGAAAGCACTCGGAGAGAAATGTATCCGTTCCGCTCCCTCCCTACCGTCTCACGGTTTGCGTCTTCCGCAGCGTCCGTTTCTACGACGAACCCCTGCCCTTCTCTCTCTCGACGGACAGACCCGCGAGCGATGGACCTCCTCCTGTTGGTATTCTCGAGGTTAGCGGGCCCACCCCGTCCGTGTCTTCTCATTCAACGCGAGCGGGTGGTGTGCTGCGCGGTCTCCTCCTTCCTCCGCGTGTTCCGCCACAGTGCCGCTCCTCTCTGCGTCGGGGGTGCGGCGGCTGCCTCTCGCGTCCTGTCGAGAGTCCGGTGGAAGACTGCACAGCTGTGCGGACCGCCTCCGAGAGGCCCCCGAGAAAAGGTGGAGGGGGCGGGGAGAGGCTTAGTGTGGGGGGAGGGAGGGGAGGGCACGGGGAATGGGCAAAGGGGGGATGGTTGGTTGCCCGAGCAACGAGAGCGATCCCTCGAGTGTGCGTGCGTGCGTGCGTGCATCTGCTTGGGGCACGAGGGCGCCTGTCCCTCTTCCGCCCCTCTGCCCTCTTCCCCCTCCCCGCCCCTTCCTTGCCTTAAGCCTCTTGGGCACCACGCGGGATTATCAAAAAATAACATTTGGACCGACTGTTAGGGAAAATATATCGTTGATTCATCATTTATCTTCTTCGTGTCGTAAATTTTATGGCTTGCCGGCACCCATGATTTTTTCTATTGAATCCTTTCATTTGCACTTCCATTCTTATCCTTTTAAACTGTTGCCTCTAGTATCCCTCATAATCTGGTTGATTTATTTTAACCATAGTCTGTCTTCCTGAGCTTTTTCTTCCTTCCGCTAAAATGGCGATTAGCTCGTCGCTTCTAAAATTACGTTTACTTCGGTTTAATCTCCTTCGTTTTGAAGCATTTCAATGATTTCTACTTTCTCTCAATCTATTAAGGGCCTCTTCATTGCTCTCTATAGCCATCCAAGATATCCTTTCTAATCTTATGCAGCAAAGAATTTCAAACGCCTCTACGTTGTTCGTTTACTGATTGTCCCTCTGTCTGAATCACAACATACTGCGATATACTGCATATACAAGCCTATTTCTTGTGTCGACAGTAACATCCGAGTTAGCCCACCATTTACAGGTATATTTTGGTCGGCGCTTAAACCTATATTACTGTTCGTCTTCGTGGACCTAATATCCCTTCCTTCCAGCTTGAACTCTTCCTTTCTCGATTTTGTTCTTCTACTACAGCTCTTCACGCTAAAAGCTTGCCTTCTAATTAACTAAATTAACCAAATATCACCCTTATTTTTTTCGAGATTACCCAAATTTCTCTCATTCAATTCTTCCGTAGCAGTTATACCCTCTTAATTAAGTTT
The DNA here is from genome assembly GCF_022747635.1 of Hetaerina americana. Lineage (NCBI taxonomy): Eukaryota > Metazoa > Arthropoda > Insecta > Odonata > Calopterygidae > Hetaerina > Hetaerina americana. Next base: position 7,370,231 of record NW_027286764.1, read on the forward strand.
TAATAATCCAATCTTTGCGTCTGTGCTAGCGTGATTTTCGTCGCCTCCTTTAAAAAAAATGCATACTCGTCTCCTAGGTTCCATACTTTACCTCCGCTGCTTTTCCTCCGAAGAAGTACGCCCACCGTTCTACCCACTCTAATTTATTTCCTCGTAATTTATTGAGAATAACCGCTCCTCTTCAGTAATCAACCCGAAGGTCGATCTGTTAGGTGAGGGTAGAGCTCGCCTGGCACTAAACCCAACGGCGTGTGATATACGGTTCCTTTCACTGGGCCACCTGCGGCTCGTCAAGAAGATCAGGTACCTGAAAAATCACCCGGATTTAAGGGTGGCCAGGGGTGTCAACCGGAATCAAAGGCCGGCCTGGTCAGTAGCGGGTCTGGTCAGCAGCTCAGCGTACCATTCAGCCCATTCTCATTCCAATGCTAAAAAAAATATATTTCGACCTAGGTTTCGATGTTACTTCGTCGACTACTTTAGGTGCATACGTTTGGTAGATGGAAGCTTTTAAATAGTTCCCTCTTTAGGTAGCAAGGGGGAAGAAGGTTGGAGGTACTTGGGAGAGGGAGGGGGGTAATGCGAAGGGAAGGAATAAAATAATTTTTGACAAAAAATTACATTCTATACCATTGGGAAATTTTTTCGTAGCATTTATGAGGGAGGAATTAGCTCGATCAGTGTTATTTCCTATCCAAAAATAAATGATAAGGCAGCCATATGTGAGGACTACAGAACAACACGTTTGATTTCTCTCGCACCTAAAGTGGTTCTCAGGATCATCAATAAAAGGGTAAGAAGGGAAATGTGAGGATGATGAGGGAAAATGATTACTTAGGGGATGATCAGTTGGGGTTCAGGAGGGGCACGCGTGATGGCATAGCAGTACTGCGGTCACTAATGGAGAGGAACATGTGTGGAATACAATCAGAATATATTTGTATTTTCGGGGCAAGGTGAAGGGGGCAGAAAGGAAAACAAATGAGGGGGTGGAGGGTATGGTGAAAGGGGAGGAGAGGGGATTATTGGGAGAAATCATTAGGAGCCTGTAGGAATGGATGCAGAGGATTTCGATTGGCAATGAGATGTTGAAGGCTGTGATAGAGGGGAGAACTGGGGGTTGTTGAGAGAAATCCAAAGGAGGCAGGGAAGATGGATGGTGTGCGTGTCAATCGTTATAATAGTGAGGGCGTAAGGGGTTGATCGCCTGCAATCCTCCCCGGGATCTGCCTCTTGCGTGAAGCCACCCCCTGCCACACACCCAAACATTGACTCTGAGGGCATCCTCGTCGGTGCATGTACCCCTTTCCCTGATTGAGACTAATGTGTGTTTCTGATCCTAAGCAAATCGCTGTCTGTCATTGCTTGCGCTGAAGAATCGCGCGTTCCATTTCCCGATGGGAATGTCTCCTGTCTCTGTTCATCAAAGTGTTATTTCATAAACCTGCGTGCGTGTGTGTTTTCATCCACCCTCGTGCCCTGTGCGTGCACCCGACGGCAAACTGACCCCCTTCCCTTCTTCTCCATCTGACCCCATCTCCTCCGTCCAACTGGGAACGGAAGGGGACGGAAGACCCACAATATGGCACTCAGGCTAGACTGCGTGGAAATACATCTCCAATGAAAGAAGATTACTAATTGGCCTTTTCCTCACACTTTTTATTTGGTGCAACTAGTTCAGGTACCTGAGGACGACGCCTATTCGTGGAAAATAGTCGTACCAAATGAAAAAACGTATGGAAAATACCAAGTGTTCCTCTTTCATTCATCCAGAATGGCTCCTACCCGACATAGGTCCTGTCTCACACTAGCAGCAAATTACCTTCTATCTTCCAACTCCTGATGACCGATGTCCTTCCACATGCTAGGAGCAGTATCACCTTAACAGTTTTTCCATCTCATGGAACGCCTTCTTCGCCATTCCTATTCTGCTTTCTCTGTTCCTCTTGCTTATTTCATCGCTAGTGACTATGCTGTCTAAATAGCAATACTCTTCCTGTATTTCCTGTGTCTTACTTCGTGATTCTCTTCCCTCATATGACTGCAGATTATTACCCTAGTTTTAATCTTGTTTTTCTTTTGTTTGAAATTAGTTCACTCCCTTCTACATAGTAGCTAGTACCCCTGTAAGCTATTCTTTCTCCTGCAAATACAGCAATGTTGCCCGCTAACCGCAGGGTGCCAATCCCTTCCCCGCGCTTTCGTAGGCCCCCTACTTAATAATATCGATAAATCCCTACTTCTCAGTGCACGCATTAAATATTAAAGGTCATGGTGAGTAACTCTCCTTGCTCCTTCACTTATTCTACCTTTTATCTACTTTCTCTGCGTCCGTTTAAACGCTGCCGCTACATAATATATAGAGGAAATCACTATCACAGTGGAAACTCATTCGGGATTTAGGCCGAATTTGGGAAGACGGGGACATGCACTGCTAGTATTTTTGTTACCCTCCAATAATCCCTGGCTTAGAGCATAAATAATAATATAAAAGGAAAACGCTCACAGTTTCAGGCTTAACTTTGTGGAATTCTTTCATGGTGAGGGTGGAAGAAAGAGAAAAAACAACTTTGCACTTCCACACACTTTTAATAAAACACGACCATGGTTTCGATGCTGCCATCGTGGTCGTGTTTTATTAAAAGTGTGTGGAAGTGCAAAGTTGTTTTTTCTCTTTCTTTCACCCTCAAAGGAAAACGCAGCAAGGATATGGAAACAGCCAGAGGTCAATACCCGTGACAAGATACATGACCAAGGGAAAAAACAGCAAAGATAGATCAGCCGATTTGTGAAGATATGCATGTACATATATTTGTTAAAATTTATAACTTCATCAATAAAGAGCCGCAGATGATTATTTATACTTAATATATTGATAATGTTATTGATACCAGAGATTAAACCAAATGCAAAGATTTCGGCGGGTTTCGGCTGGTCACATTTACCGTGAATTCATAGCTGTGCTTCGAGGAAATTTAATTTTATTAATAGTTCTCGTTTGTGATTAATGTTTTTGGTGTCTCGCTATAAATGAAACTATAACAGGTGTTTTCTCCTGGATAGGTCCCTCTGAGTCGTGCTTCCCTTTTCTGATATTCTCCTCTTGAAAAGTCTATCACAGGATACTCGGCCTTGTAAACGAGAGAGAGATATTCCATTTGATTCTATCGAAATGTTTGGTGCCTTGTGCGTATTTGAAGTAAGGCATTGGATTTGTAATTTGATTGTGGTACTTTTGAATTATATATCGTCCCTGGTGGACTATGGTAAAAACAACAAATTTATGATTAGAAAAATCAACTACCTTTTTGAAAGAATGTGAGCAAAATAAGTTTAACGTGAGAATACAGCTTTGTGAAGGTATGAGGCTTTTGCTGTGCATTATAAGTACATATACACTTGTATAGTATAAGTCTGTATGTACGAAAGAGGGCAGCAGTGGTTGCTTTGGCCTATGGGTAGTAATATTAACGCGCGGAGGTCGTGCCGCGTTGTGCACTTGTTTTCCCGCCTTCATTCGGGTTGGTGGTTTAGTGCGAGTAAGTCGAATTCTTCTCATCGTCATTCAATCATGGTTGCTTCCAGTTGAAGTAACTCTCCGGTCCTTATAAGCTCGTCTGCAAGACCTTGGTTTTTCACATCAGACACAAAATAGGTAATACAGTGTTCATACGCCGATATTCAATTTACGCACATACGTCGATATTAGGAGGACCTCCATCGACGGGAATCGTGGCCGACTCGTTGGAGCTGTAACGGATTGGCGATGAAGAAACAAGAGACTTGCATGCGTGATTTTGGAATGACCCTCGGTTGTTGAAAGGATATCGGGGTGTCTCCTTCCCGACCCCGAAGTTAGAATCAGCGGAGTTTGGTGGGAGTAAGCGGTGAGTCAAACACCCTCAGATACCACACACTTACTTTCGTTGGATGTCCATTCATTTGTTGAGTACGATTTGAAGGGTTCACTGCGCTGTTTCAATTTCAGACATGTGTCGCTAATATTAAACTGTGTCCCAACGCATTAAAAATTAATTAGTTTTAATAATTTGGCAAGAATGTAACATATCTCTGTCGTAATAGTGTATCGAACCTATCTCATTGTGACGACAAAAAGAAAGTGCACGGGCATCTTAAAACGAAGTTAACATGAAGGGCACGATTCCTTTTAATTTTTGGCAATATATAATGTATGTTCCTTCGACTCTGTTTTAAGAATATCGTTCTTCAACAGAGTGCACAAGATGGCGGGTGTGCGTTCAAGTTCGGTAGTGCAACCATCATTTATTACTCGGGTGTGTGTATTCAATGCCTAACCATGTGCGCCTGGTTTTCTTTCGTTCCCGGATATCAAGATTTATTTATCCGATTATTTGCATTTTCGATATTCTTTAGTTGCTTTAGGCGACTCCAATAAACTTAGTTTAAGAATTGGTTAAGAGTGAATGGTGAATATGAAACCTGTTTCTATGACTTAAATTTTGTTTTTCAACACAGTACCGCTCAATAAATTTCGTAAAGTATCATTTTCAATCTTGAGCTAGATAGTGTTTTTTTATTTTTCAAAACTTGTTCGTAGATATTGAGAAGAGGTGTATGATTAAGACGTTGAGAATAACTGTTGCAAAAGAAATGAGGAAAAGGAAAGAATTGGTATGTCGGAGGAGGTTGAGAAGCTTAGGGGAACACTAAGTCGTAGATTAAAGAGAAACGAGGCCATTAAAAGGAATAAGGATGGCAACCATTTGTTCGGATATAGTCGAAATATTAATACCAGACACTGAACTAACTGCAAAGATGCAACCGGCGGGGTTCGCCTGGTTACATTTACCGTGAATTCACAAGCTGAGCTTCTTGAAAATCGGTTTTTTATTAATTCTCGTTTGAAATTCATTTTATTTGGGTGTCTCGCTGTCAGTGAAACCGTTGCAGGTGTTTTCAGTCGGGAATGCCCCTCTGGATACTGGGAAAGGACCATAGATATCCCCCCTCCCTGCCCTGCGTGTTTAATCTTCCTTCTGGGTCCTAAAATTGGGCACGTGGTACGAAAATGAACGGATTTCAAAATATGGTTCATAAACCAAGGCCCTGTGACTTCAGAAATCGTGATGAATTTCTTCGTCAACTTCGCATCTTTGTCTGTTATTCCATTACGGAATTGCAGATCGACGCTTGGACATGTTCTTAAAAGCTGAACTTAATTTCTTAAGTTTCCGAGAAAAGCTTGCTTTCTTATGCAGCGCGTATCGATTATAAAATTTATATTGAGTGTATTTGCGTGTTTGTGAACATGTCGATATGGGTCCGAATTAATGGGGAGATGTCGAATTGGGACGAATATGTTCACATGCTGACCGTAAAATATTACTAAGTTCCACTGAACTTTATTTGAAAGAAGCGGTTTCGTCGAAGATTTCACATTTCCTTTCAGTTATGAAGTACGGGTTTTTTTGGCGCATGGGTGTGGTGTGGGGAGATTTGGGAGGGGGAAGTGAGGGGAAGGATGGTGATGTACTATTTAAGTAGTGTAAAAGGGGTATTAGGAGGGGAGAGAAGGGAGTTAGTCATTGAGCAGAGGGAATGGGGTGAGAGAAAATGGCGGAAGGGGTGAAGCGTTAGGCATGAGTGGTTGTACTGACCATACACAAGGAGGGGGGGCAGTGGGTTGGAAGGAAGGCAAATAGAAGCGAGGGGGGATGGGTTGGAGCATGGATAACTGGGAGTATTGACAGCTAGGAGAGGGCAATGTTTAAAAAAATATTATCATATACTAAGCGTCCATAAGCACGATTTCTCTTATTTCGAGTTGCTCCAAAACGTCTATTTTTCGGTACTCGACTTCTTGATGAAGGTTTATACCTACACAGAAGCAAATACATATATCATAACATAATGATGCACTTATTATTTATGCATGATTTCCACTGAAATTGATTGAAAACGACCTATTGCGTCGTGTATATACACACAAAAAAAAATCAGCTCTAAGGTCGGTTTGATAGGTAATGTTAGAGATCACCCAGTACTAAGCCCTATACGGCGTGTGAAATTCACACATAAGCAGCGTAGGGGGCCAGTTAATTTCCTTTTGGCGCTTATGGTTTCCCACGAAGATCTGGTTCCCGGAAAATCACATACCTAGGGTGGAGCTGAGGATGCCGTGGGAGGCTTGCCTGGGAATTGAACCCGGGTCCAATGCTCGACGAGGACCTCATCGAACTGACCCAACTCGTTCTCACCAAAATTGCTTTCAAATTTACCGACATAATCTACTTACCAACAAAATGCACTGCAATGGGCACGCGTATGGCTCCTGCATACGCCATACTTCTTATGGGTATACTCGAACATTTTCTTTCCGTTAGTCCATCTTTCCGAGGTCGTGTTGCATGCTCTTTGTATGAAGGTTTAGTCGAACTGCTCCCTTGTTTGCAAACCAGGGAATATGGACGCAGTGGCTGCCTCTTCTTCATTATTATCTCTTAGCAATTGACTCCTCCTAAGCTTGAGCTATTCCTCGTTTCATTTCGATGACGCCTCTTCCACTCCAGGCGATATTTACTGCTGACCAGGTGGGTCATGTGTTCCAATTGCTTTAGTTACACTCCTTCAATTGTGATTTCCGCCTTCAACTTTTATCTCTCTCCCGGCCACATGTTTCTGGTGACCTTGTTGGTGCTCCTTCCAAATTAATATCGTTTATCTTCGCGACACTACCTTTTAACACCTTTTGTGCTCAGGGAATGAAATCATTTGCCAAAGCGTGGATCACCATCTCAAAATTAGTGCGGCCCTTCTTTCTACAGATCACTTAGAAGACAGGAAGTGCGCTGAACGGAGAGTGGGATAAATGTGGTTTAGTGTCACGTTTTATAAGTGTAGCGGTGTTTAGACTGTGTGCCCATCTAAAACTCAACTGGTATTTCACCGTTAATAACAATTTAAATAATTATCACTGCTATCATTTCGTCTCGCTAACTGAAGAGTATTCCTCTAAACTCAATCACTGTAATTAAATTTCTACCTCAAATCCCGCTCCTTAAATTTCTACCTCAAATCCCGCTCCTTAAATTTCTACCTCAAATCCCGCTCCTTAAATTTCTACCTCAAATCCCGCTCCTTAAATTTCTACCTCAAATCCCGCTCCTTAAATTTCCATTCGTAAAACCTTTACTGGGTCACTGAATTCGCTGGATTATTGTCATTTCTTCGACCGAAGGCATTCGTTGGCCGATGAGACGGCTGGTAGGGAGAGGAGGGGTCCGACTGCGGGGGTCCCTTACCTCCCTCCCCTGGCCAACCCAATTCGAGCTACGAAGCTTCGCCGGTTGGATCTTCCCTTTGGATCACGCGTACGGCGAGGACAGGCACAGGCAGCCGAACGAAGTCTAGAGTGAGCGCCGAAAAAAAACATTCATATTCCTTTTTCCTCATTTGAATTCTAAAGACATTAAAGCACTCTTTCGTCGGTTACTTTTCGATGAGAATAGCGACGCAAATTGAAAATGAGTTGGATTTAAAGTTTTGATGGAGTGCTCTGTTAATGTAATTTTTGACATAGCTTATGACCCTAACAAATGAGCTGTGAGGCATCTTTTTTCCCGTGATATGCCGTAACATTCCTCGCCATAGCACCTACAAGGCAAATTATATATTCTATTTTTTTATGCATGGTACCTTGTAAAGGCATCGCCAGGGTATGTGGCAGGGGTTGATGACACACCATTCATGTAACATCACAAATTTTGTTATTCTTATTTTTGACACAACATAAAGTTAATGCACCACCCCGGACTGAAACCCAGACTTGGTACTCTTGAATACTCAGAGCTGAAGAGGGACCTGATGTAGAGTAGGATTGTGTTTTACTAGGGGCCATAAATTATTCAGTTAGTAATTACGTCCATCCAAAAACCTACCTCAACCGGTAGATTACCTATATATATATATTTATATATATATATATATTTATATATATATATATTTATATATCCCTCCCCGGAATAAAACCATGACGTGGTTGAAGGGCTTGTGCATTCCGATGACCCCTAGAGCTGTGCTGGCGAGAGTTAATAATTGCTCCTGGTAGGGCCACCCATGCCAGATAGGTCGAAGATTAGGAGCCAGACGAAAGGTAGTCCACGCAGTCTGTTCCTCAGTGAGGCGGCTGCAATGACGTCTGACCCCAGAGGGGCGGCCAGTAAGTGATGGTGCCACGTTAAAAACACTATTGAGGAAGGCAACGGGAAACCACCTCAATTATCATTCCTAAGATTTAAATGATGGACAATAGAGATATTTTGAGTCGTGGCAACTACGGGGCTCGTCCAAATCGGCCACGTGTCGTGCCTAGCCGCGGGGGAGGCAAGGCTTCCACGGTCGTCTTCCCACAAAACCTTGCAAGGGAAAACCGGCAGCAGCAAGACAAAAGACGCAGGAGAAGAAGACCACATTAGGTAGAATACGAACGTGGAAATTTTAGCACAATGATGAGGACAGGGAAACTGGAGAATGTTAAGCGAGAGATGGAAAGGGGAAATATAGATATTTTAGGTCTCTGCGAGGTGAGATGGAAAGATAGCGGGGGTTACTGGAGTGATAAGTATAGAATAATATACAGCGGCGGGGACGAGAGCCAACGAGGGGTTGCCATAGTATTAAATAAAGAAGTAGGAAGAAGCATAGTCGACATAGAGCAGGTAAGGGATAGATTATTACTAATAGAGATAAAAGCAGAACCGACGAACTTAGTTATTATTCAGGTATACATGCCACCGAGCAACCATAAAGAAGAAGAGGTCGATAAGATATACGATCAGTTAGAGGACATGATCGCGTGTGTTCCAGCAGGGAAACATTTGATAGTGATGGGGGATTGGAATGCGACGGTAGGAGAAGGAAAAGATGGTGACGCGGTCGGGGACTACGGTTTAGGCACGAGGAACGACCGCGGGGAGAAAGCATTTGAGTTCCGCAGGAGACAGGGGTTAGTCATCACCAACACTTGGTTTAGACACCACAAAAGACATACATTGTCCATGTATATCTGTGGTTTAGACACCACAGATATACATGGACAATGCCAGGTGACTCAGAAAGGTATCAGCTGTATTATATCCTGGTTAAACGCAGGTTTAGGAACAGTGTGATAAATTCGCACAGCTTCCCGGGAGCGGATGCAGAATCTGACCACAATAAAGTTGTTATGAAACGTGGCGTCCGTTTCAAAAAGATAAGGCAGGGGCCTGCGAGTTAGAAAATGGAATGTAGAAGCATTAAATGATTTGAAAAGGAAGGAATACGAACTGGCGGTAGAGGAAATCATGGAGGATGGTAAAGACCTATGTACTATCGAAGAAAAATCGGAAAGTTTCAAGAATTGGTTTTTTAAAGCCGCAAAAGACACTATTGGAACCGTTAACGCTAAAAGGACTAGGAAACCATGGATCCCGGAAGAGATGATTACAAAAGTGGATGAGCGGCGAAAATGGAAGAATGTAAGTACAGGATTTAGCAAAATGAAGTACAAAGAATTGAACAATAAATTGAGGCGGGCAACAAATAAAGGAAAGAAGCATGGTGGAAGACGCAGTACGAGGATATGGAAAGTCTGCCGAGGAAGGGTGAAATCGGTGCGCCGTACAGCAAAGTTAAATCGTTATCGGGAAGTAGGAAAGGAAGATCTATGCTAACAGTTAGAGATAAGGCGGGTAAGGTAATAGTTGACGCAGGAAAGATCCAAGAGATGGAAGGAATATATAGAAGAATTGTATAGTGAAGAACTTAGACCTTGAAGTTAGACATTGAAAAAGAAAATGACGTAGAGGAAGACAGCTTAGGTCCAGGCATACTAGACAATGAGATAGAAAGGGCATTATGGGAGATGAAGCTAAATAAGGCCGTGGGGGTTGAAAACATTCCTGCGGAACTACGGAAATGTTTCGGAAGATGTGGGAGGAAGAGGGCTATGGGCTGATTCGTAGTATCTATGGGGAAGGAATCTGGCCGGAAGACTTTGTGAGATCAGTTTTAGTTTCTATTCCGAAAAAGGTAAAGGCTAAATCATTTGAGGACTACAGGACGATAAGTTTGATATCCCACGCCGCTAAAGTTTTGCTCAGCATCATAAACAAATGGATGGACAGTAGGGCAAATGATTACTTAGGGGATGATCAGTTTGGGTTAAGGAATAGGAGAGGTACGCGTGATGCCATTGCAGTAATGAGATTATTAATCGAGAGGAATATCGAACACAACCAGGAGGTATTTGCCTGTTTCGTAGATTTCGAAAAAGCGTTTGATAGAGTGAATTGGCAAAAATTAATGAGTATATTGCAGAAAATAGGAATAAATTGGAGGGAGAGGAGGCTAATACTCAGCCTGTACATGTCTCAGACAGCTCAGGTGCGAGTGCCGAACGGGGAATCCGGATGGGCATTGTTAGGAAGAGGTGTAAGGCAGGGTTGCCCATTATCACCGTTGCCGTTCAACCGTTATGCAGAGGAAATGATTAAAGAGGCATGGGAAGACCAGGAGGTTGGAATGAAAGTGGGCGGGGAATTCGTAAAATCAGTTAGGTTCGCTGATGCCCAAGCTTTAGTTTGTCAGTCAGCCAAGGGGTTGCAAGCATTGCTGAGTGAATTTGAAATTCAGTGCGACAGGTATGGGATGAGAATCAATATTGATAAAACAAAGGTTATGCGATTTTCTAGAAAGTAAAAGGCTAAGCTAAACATTAAAATAGGAGGGCAGAAACTAGAGCAGGTAGAACAGTTTACGTATCTCGGTAGTGTTTTGGACCAACACGGTCAAAGTAGTAGGGACGTAAGGAGAAGAATTGTGCTAGGCAAAGAGGCCTTCACAAGGAGGAGGGAGTTGATGACAGGGACTTTGAGTAAGGATGTTAAGAAAAGACTCGTAAAAACTTTGATATGGAGCGTAGCTACGTACGGTGCGGAAACGTGGTCATTGAAGCAGGAGGATAGACGTAGTTTGGAGGCTTTTGAAATATGGGTGTGGAGAAGAATGGAGAAGGTGAAATGGACAGAGAAGAAAATAAACGAGGAAGTACTTGGTATGGTGGACTAAGAGAAGGGTTTGTTGGGAGAAATCCTATGGAGGCAGGAAACGTGGATGAAGGGGGTGTTGACCGGCAGTGGGATGCTGAAGGCTGTGATAGTGGGGAGAATGTTGGGCAAACGAGGAAAGGGAAGGAACAGGATAGGGATGTTGGACGGGATAAATGGAAGAAGGAAGTACTCTGAGATGAAGGACCTGATGTAGAGTAGGTTGTTGTGTTTTGCTTGGGGTCACAAATTATTTAATTAGTAATTATGTCCATCCAAAAACCTACCTTAACCGGTAGATTACCTAAAAAATATATATATATATAGAAATATATAAAAATATATATTTGCTCACTTATATTCATTTGTTCGCCGTTTGGCGGGATTTCGTGTTTGAATGTGTGTATATATATATATATATATATATATATATATATATATACACACACACACATATATTCACACACCAATGGACTATTAACCTTAAGGAAACCTAACGGTGGAACCTTTCGCACACGAATTCACTGACAACTAATCCCGTTTGGCAAGAGAAAATTCAATGTGAGCAATATATTTGTACTAAGACGTGATAAAAACGTTAATTATATGACAATTTTTTCATTTGGATGTAAAACGCATTTGACCTCGTTAGATTCTGTTCTATCAAGAGCAGAGTAGCGCAATTTTCCTAGAGCATTTCAATTTTTCTAAAATATCACATGGCGATGTTTTGAATGAAATGCTCCAGTTCTTCAATTTCCTTGAGTGTGTGTGTGTGTGTGTGCGTGCGCGCTATCATTACCCCAAAACCAATGGCTATTTATGTCTCTAGTCGAAGTTTGGCCGAGATAAAAGTTTACTTTCTATTATTAAGGAAATTAATATGTTTCGGTTTACTTTGTGACATAGCGAGTAGTTACCCGTAAATTAAGGTAATATCCAATAAAAAGAGAATTTTTCCCCGTATTTTCACCTCCACTGATTTCCTCTGTCAAAGTTTTTGTGAGAAGAGCGTCGTAATTCACATCAAGGAGTCGAGGGACCATCAAGGTTCTTAGCCCCCGTCCGCGTGGAGCGGAGCGGAACCCTCCCCCCCCTTTTCCCGATGGATCTACCCCCTCTGGTGTCGGAGGAGTGCATTCTTGTAAAAGACCACGTGAAAATAAATGGGTTCTACCATTACTTATAGACTCTAATGGAAGTGTATATTTCTGCATGAAGAACATGTAGCACGTAATATTAATTTGATAGTTATCATCTCGTATCCTAAACCGCTAAAATATAGTCTTATATGTACGTGGTTGGGTAGGCTGATAACTATTGCACACATGCTTGTAGACCACAAACAAAATGACCTTCAGAAGAACTTTTGGTGGCATGTGGAAGTAAAATTTCCCTTCAACACGTATGCGTAGGTTTGAGGTCGTCGTATTCATCCATTGTATTTTGAGAAGCAGAAGTATGGGGTCGTGTTCCAGTCAACGCGAGTTAAACAGCGTGCATTTATCGAATTTTTAACTGCTGAAAAAGCAATTCCTACTGAGATTTATCGTCGTTTAAAGCTGATTATGTTGACGATTCTATTGATATGTCTACTCTTAATCAATGAGTAGTCAAGTTTCGTGGTTGCGAGCCTGTAAAAGCCATTACTGTTGATGAAACACGCAGCGGACGTCCGATCACTGCGACTGGCGGTGAACATCGCAAAATCGTCGAAATTTTGATTCAAAATGATGGACGAATCACTGGAAAGCGTATCGCAAACCATATTGGTCGAGTTTGTTGTGTTAAAGGCAGCCTGGCGCCAATAATCTTCCAACATGACAACGCTCGTCCGCACACCTCGCTCGCAACTGGAGAGTCTCTGCGAAACCTGAGATTTGAACCGATTCCACACCTTCCTTATTCCCCCGATCTTGCGACCTGCGATTTTAATTTTTTTCCTCAACTCAAGAGACATCTCAAAGGGTAATCATTACACCTCGGACGATGAGGTGAAAGGCAGCTGTCAAGTCCTGGATTCGAGAAAAGTCGAAAGAGTTTTTCAGTGACGGAATGAAAGAACATGTTAGCCTTAATGGTGACTATGTTGAAAAGTAAATATATCATTTTGAAACTGAAAATTTATGTACTTTGTGCCCAATCTCGCTATTTGTTTTTGTTTGCGTGCTACAAACATGTGTGGATTACTTTTCAGCCTACCCTAGTGGCATGAAAAACTCGAATAGCAAGTTATATAAAGCGGGTGAGAAACAATGATGCTGTTCCATTTATTACCATCTGCATCAGGCCATGTGGGTGCGAGTTACAAGGACTATTAATAACTTGAAAGGGGCGAGCTCGAGGTGGATATGAATGGAAGATCAGCAATATATGAGTCTTCATTTCTACTGAAATAAAAATGTAGCAGTGGAGAGTGGATGATGGAGAGTTGATGACATTTTTCAACGTGACCGGTATGAAGGTTATCTGAGAATAGTGCGAAAAACGTGCTACTGCCCGTCCCTCTGACAAAATCAATCTTTGCACTCGTGCCAATGAGGTGCCCTTTGGAATGCCCTGAAATGATGATGACCACGGGAGCGCGACCCTAGGAGCCTCGCAATTATATAGCACGTGGTTATGACAGTGGGAGGTTGAGGATGCGAGGGCTGAATTTCGCTCAATTGGGGGTGTTTGAGGTTTAGAGGATGTGTGATCCTGGCCGGATTACCCTGGCAACTCTGCACTCGCAACCAAAGTAATTGGTTGAAGCGTTGGCGGTACATCGAGGAAAGCTAATTTCCTCTGGATCCGCATCATAGGTCCTCCTATCGACGAGGATATTTGTACGTACATAAATAGCCACTGTCTGCCTGAAAGCAGAAGTGACCTGACGTCAGGTTCCCCCACGGAGGGGTTAAGAGATTGGTGGAAGCACATTTGCGACACGGAGTCACTGGAACCTGCATCATTAACCTCAAACAACGCCTTTTATGCGAGTGCCTGAATTTTGTGTCATCAATCATATTTTCTGTGGAAAGTTCTCACCGTTACCTCGCCTCACCTTTGCCATCTATGGTAATTTAACATTAGTTTGCAGGTTGTATTGATTATGTATTTTTCATGGAATGGTAATAAAATAATCGAAGTGTTAATTTAAATATTTGCTATTATGGTGTGCTATTTCTATGTTTTTCATAAAAATTGAAAGTGGGGCACGTTGTAATTAAACAGCAATGATCTGCCCATGTAGCTTTCATATGCATCTGCATGTTACCTTGCAAGTCAACTCAAAGGCCTGGGTCAGTGCAGTTTACCTGCCGTTAAAGTGGGTCTTGGACTTATTTCCTCTATATCTTGAATGTGATTGATACGTTAATGATAACGATTGATACGTTACATTTACAATGTGTTAGATGTAAACGTTGAGTTTTTTATTCTCCAGGGACTCCAAATCCCTGGTCACGTAATAATTGTCTGAAAACTCAGGATACTACTCGACAGGATGTTCAGGAATGTCCCTATATATTAGGTTCCTTACTTACGTAGATATTTTTGGATGCATTTCACGTGCGAGTAATTTCTCGCCGAATTTTAGATATGAGAAGCTGCGTGAAATAATACCGTTCCCTTACAATTCAATCGCTCTGTTTTCTCCAACTACATGATTTGCCAATGACGGCCTCTTCTGAGCACCATTGCATACACCTTCCGCAACTTAAATGCGATGTGCCAGAGGACACTTTTGAGTCCTACGGGGTCAGCGGTTCTCCCTCGGATACTTACGAGAGTTTGAGTGGGCCTGTACGTATCCTTGGTTGCATTTATTAAGGAGCAGGTTACGGTCACTATGTATTACGTATTACTCGACGTCTACTGTAAATAATGCAGTAAATTTCCCATCTATCCAATGCTGGATTTTTTTCTCCTCCATAGGTTAAATACAATTCGAGTGGATAATTTTTTCAACGAAATCACAGTTGTTACATCAAAATGAGGTGAATTAAAGCTTTATTTGTAATATCCCATAGACATAGAGAACATTGTATCTTCATCATTAAATCTATACTTAATAGTTCACTATCATCCGTGCTGTGCATATCTAACTCAGTTCCTCACATGGTATTTTACTACCTTGATCAAAAGGTTCCCGGAATAACCACAGTGTGGCGCTCCCATCGTTCCGATTTGAGTTCTGTTTTTTTGTTAAATTGGTACATCTGTTGTTGATATTCCCTTTAAATCTTAGTGTCATAACTTGACATTTGCAAAAGTTACGTAGCCAAGAGTACATCTATCTCTGTGTGTGTTGGCGATTTTTTACAATTTCAGAAATGGATTTAAATTTGCAACAACGAACTTGTATTAAATTTTGCGTAAAAAACGGATTTAGTGGCGCACGGACGTTGGAAATGTTGGAAAAGTGTTTCGGCAACGATTCTCTAAAAAAAACGGTCGTTTACCAGTGGCACGAGCGGTTCAGAAGTGGTCGTGAGTCAATCGAAGATGATGAACGCAGTGGCAGACCATCGACATCGAAAGTCGGTGAAAAAATTGATAAAGTAAAAGAAATGCTGGTCAATAACCGCAAATTAACCATCAGAGAAATAGCGGAGGACTTGAACATTGCCTATGGATCCGCCCAAGACATTGTGGTTAATGATTTGGGTTTCCGTCGTGTAGCAGCAAAGTTGGTGCCGAAAGACCTCAATTTCATGCAAAAAAGAGACCGTGTTGACGTCGCAAAAGACATGATTTGCGAGGCTGAATCCGATCCCACATTCATCAAAAGGATCATTACTGGAGACGAGACGTGGGTTTATGAGTACGACACGCAATCCAGACATCAGGCAAGTGAATGGCGTTAACCAAATGAGCCGAGACCAAAAAAACCACGTCGTTTTCAGTCAAAAAAGAAGGCAATGCTGACGGTTTTCATGGATTACAACGGTGTAGTGCATCATGAATTTTTGCCAGAAGGCCAGACAGTAAACAAAGAGTATTATTTGGGCGTTATGAGACGTTTGCGTGAAGCAATTCGCCGAAAGAGACCAGAAATGTGGGCAGAAAACTCGTGGATTTTGCACCATGATAACGCACCGTCGCACAGTGCTATCATTATTCGTAATTTTTTGACGAAAAATGCAACAAATGCCATCCAACAGCCACCGAATTCACCTGATTTGGCTCCCTGTGACTTCTTTCTGTTCAATCGAGTTAAAAAACCATTACGGGGAACGCGTTTTAGCAGCCGAGAGGAAGTAATGGAAAAATCGCAGGAAGCACTGATGGACATACCGAAAACCGAATATAAAAAATGTTTCGAGGATTGGATCAAGCGCTGGCATAAGTGTGTTGCAGTCGATGGGGATTACTTTGAAGGGGACAATATAGATTTAGATGAATAAACTTGTATTTCTAATTTTCTGAATAAATTCCGGGAAATATTTGATCAAGGTAGTATTTCTTTCCTATATTTTCCACAAAAATGTCATAATTTCTTCAGTGTTCCGATAGCTTCCAAGTCAGGCCGAACTATCATTGGCCCTGACTCACTCGCCGTCACATAAATCCAGTGTTGAAAAACATTCCACTGCTGGCTCCATTTCGTCGAATCGATATCAGTCCGGGAACGAAAATAATGCTACGGACACCTTAGTGTCAATAAAAATATCTCTCTTTTTTAGGCTAAGCTATCTTGTTTCCCGTCATAGATGCCTTTGAAATAGCAATCGATTTAAAGTGGTTTCCACCGGTTAAGTCATGAATGGAAGTGGTCCACTTCCTCCGCTGCACTTCCACCTTTTCCTTAAATATAAAGTTGCTGAGAAATCTCCATACTCATTCTGCGGGGCGTCTACAATCGATTCTGTTGTCTTCATATCTTTAGGTGAGTGGCGGGCCGATTATTGAAGTTAACGCTACGCCATCGCTTCATGGATGCGTATCGTTCCGTTTGTCGGAATCGTATTTATACGCGTACCTCTGTGTCGCTCAACTCTCGACAATTTCATTTCACCGCGTTCGCGCCCGGAACGCCCAAACAATTTTGCTTCGAGAGAATGCCGGCCCCGGTGGCGGCGGGGTAACGTCCTCGTCTGCCATTCCAAGGGTCGCGGGTTCGATTCCCGCCTGGGTGAGTTTCGCTCCATCTAGGGCTTGGGTGTTTGTAAATGTGACCATTGTTATCGTTGTTAATAGTTCGATGTAAAGGCCAAAATGTGCTGTTTTCGGACTTTTATACTGAATAAAAATAAAAAAAAAACCCCAGACCTCGGCGAGGTGCTGGCTGGCAAATGTCCACTTCACTGGGGCTATCCGGTACTATAACCATCGCAGTTGCCTCTCTCTTCAGTTGCCATTTCGAGTAGTGGTCTTGACTGCTATTTAGGATCGTGAAAAGTAGATTTAGTCCGAGATTAAGAATAATATAAATATCGCTGAGAACCGGAAAATGGCTCTGGAACATGCGTTATCTGACTGCTACTTAGGGTGGAAATGCCACCCGAAAACATATATGGTTTGTATGAAATTTATCGGGAAAAGTTTCGGAAAAATATATTTATTTAAGATATGGCTCCGATGCCTCAAAATTCTTCTAAGTACATTTCTTGAGCGAGGAAACACTTTGGCCGGCGGCTTTCCAACGACTCGAAGGCTCCCCGGTAGGTGGATTCCGGAAAGTCCTTAAGGGCATGCGTGCAAGCTTCTTTGATGGCACTTGGGGTCCTATGGTTGGCGTCCTTTGATGGATGGTGGATTTCACTCTTGGGAATAGGAAATAGTCGTCAGGTGTCAATTCGGGACTGCAAGAGGGTTGGGTAATCGTCGCGATGGCGTTGCAGAAGGACTTCGCAAGCAGAAACTCGACTCTGCTCTCTTGGTCGTCCGTTCCTACCTTCGGGAGGATGAATTAAGCACAATGTTTCGCATTTGCAAATTTTCAGTGGTAATGGTGAGCACTGTCATTTCATCAAAACCATTACGATATGCGATCATACGCACACTTAGCCGGCGGTCTAAATTCAGCACATGTCAGAAAAAAATTGTTACCGACACTTTTTATACCTTGCACAGAAAGTGCTTTGAGTGTGCCAAATCTAATACATGCCATCCATGTAAGCTAAATAAATAAAGAAATAGTTCTGGGATATTTCTGGGTTTCGTATGGTGGGGAAGAGGACGGTGTCTCGGCGCAGATCGAAATACTCTCCGGGAATGGTGAGAGGGGGGAAATTTATGAGTGGAAGTGGGGAACTGAAGCCGACAAGAGTGATTGCTGATGCTGGGAGAATTATGACAGTCCAGCAAGAGTTTATGTAGTCATGGGGAGTCATTGCGGAAAGGTAGTTTTTCCAAAGCCCTTTTTCTAATGCTGCGATGATTGCAGAGAGCGAGAAGGGCTTCCGCATAAAAATAATCCCACTTGCGAGGTGCCCCCGTCCATATGTCCGCCTGCGACGGATCGTTCCACGCGCCCGCTTGTGGAGCGGGACTTTTTTGGCCCCCTTTGGGGGGAGGGGGGTTGTTCGAAAGGACATTTGAGTGTGTCTGTGCAAGTGTCCGTTGAGTGGACGTACGAAAGAGGGACGCGACGATTCCTTAAATGGTTTCTGGGAATCTCCGTGCAGGGAGCTAAAACATTTCTCGGAAATGAACGAGAGAGGGCTCAAAGGGCATGATTTGGAAGGGGTCACCAAACTCGTTATAATGAAAAAAAACATCGTAAGAGAGGAGACGTGTGATTGGAAGGTTGGGGTCCTCCCTTTGATCAAAGCAATCCTTGGGTTTGATAGGAGGGAAAATATCACACCCCAGTTCCTACAAACCTCAATCCCCTTTCACACTATACAGTTAAACTTAGATAAAAAAATTGAACGATGCGGCTTGGATTTATTCGTAAACCTCAAGCGATAAAAACTCCTATATTTGAATCAAAATGTGGACTAGTTATTTTCATGACCAGATGATGCATGGTAACAAAAATCACTACTTCGGTCACTATCAGCAATAGAAATAAACTCGTAAAATTAATACTCGTATTATTCGGTATTCTTTTCACGTTTCATATAGAAGTATGTCTAATAAAACTGTTTTGTAATCGCTGGAGCCGGTGAAGAACTTCGCAGAAATTGAAAACGTCGCGATAATATTCAATCGAATGCGTTTAAATTTATTTTATTTATTTATGTACCCTACAAGCCACCGTTAGGGTGTGTGACAGGGAGTGGATACACACCAGACTAATTATGACCCGAATATGATCCTACCGCGATTGAACAATATTTTTATCAATACCATGTGCTTCTAGTTTTGTTAGTAGTTTACTATGCGGTACTTTGTCGAAGGGTTTCTTAAAATGCAGAAACACCCGCGTCCACTGGAACATTGCTATCTCTCTCGAAGTAAGAATATCGTGAACAAAGAGCGCAAGTTGTGTTTCGCTGGATCTACCTTTCCGGGAACAGTTTTGATTTTTCATTATTAACTTCTGATTATCTAGGTGTCTCACGATCGAACTAGCGACTATATGTTTCATAATCTCGTACGAAATGGATGTTAGGGAAATAGATCTGTAATTGATCGGTTCCGCCTTGTCTCCGTTTTTAAAAATTGGTGTTAAGTCAGCCGTTTTCCAATCTCTGGGAATCTCGTGATCTACTAGTCTTAAACTCTTAAATATGATTTCTAGATACGCGGCAATTACCGAAGGTACATCCTTAAATATACGACCGGGTATTTCATCGGGCCCGGAGGATTTATAAGGATTGATATTTTCCAGAAAACGTCCTATTCCATTATATGATATTTCAATGGAGGGCATCGGTTGTTTGGAACGGTTTGGTAAGCTATCGGGGTCATTCGGTGAGATATTGCTGAAGATCCTTTGGAAGAAGGAATTTAGTAAGTGAGCCTCGTTCAAATTGCTGGTTACTCTTTCGCCTTTATCATTTTGAGTGGATTAACAGTTGAATTATTTCCCTGAACCTCTCTGACGTACGACCAAAATGCTTTTGGATTCTCTTTAAAATGTTCCTCTAAACTTTTCCTTTTGAATTCGCTTAACGCTCTCCGAAATTCCTTCTTGGCATTCACCCTAGATATCTTGTAATCATCTGATCTCATTATGATCTCATTCTTTTTGTCGCTAGATATATCATCACTAATATTTTTCACCTTGGCGTGGCATATTCTTTGACGTCGCAATGCCTTTCTAACATCCGCGTCGTACCATCCGGGTTCCGTGTTATTTTTTATACATTTACGGGGAATTAACTTGTTGACTGCTGAGCACGTGATCTCAAGGAAGTGATTCCACGTATCCTCAGTATTTCGGCGATTGGTATCTTTCCTATAATTTGCAAATTGATTCTGCAGCACACACTTTAGGCCATTACTCGTGGTCCCCTTCTTTGAACAAGTAAAGCTTCCTGCCAGACTTCTTAGTTCGGACCCCATGTAGCAAAAACTTAGCATTTACTTCCCTGTAATCACTAATTTCTTTTATAGTTACTATAGTGAGGACTTTATTGGGAATATTCGTTGCTAACAAATCAAGTATATTATCGCCCCTAGTTAGTAAAATCCTAATTTGCCATCAAAATGCGAAATCAGTCGCTGGTGACAAGAATCGATAGATGATTTACTCTGGTGTCATAACGTTAACATGGGACGTATCGATTTGAAAAACTAGCAGAAGCATTATGTATTGCCACTTCAAATGTTATGAATGCCTGAGCGTGTTGCCCGTACGTGATTTTAGATTAATAATTCCGTACAATATCCAACTTTTCGTTCAATTAAATAGCCAACGTAATTTCGATCTGGGTTTTGAATGAGTATTTCAGTGTGAAACGAACTTCCATTCAACTCGATACAAGTTGCGGCCATCGTGTCAGTTATATTTTAGCTTCTTTTGCAAGATTTCTTAAATGAAATTTAGAAGAAAAGGCGAAAATATAGAGAATTTAGAAAATATGTATTGTGAAAGAAACTTGATTGGGCTATGAATGTGTTGAACTTAATGGAACGATTTACAGTGACAGGAAGAAAAAGAAATACGAATTTCCTACTGTTCTGTGTGCAACAGAATCACATCTACAATCGCTGCAAAACTTATGGAATGTTATGGATTTAATTGACATAATCTTGAATAGTCGTTAGTAAATGTTTCTCTTCGACTTTAAATTTAAAACTACCTTGAATGTTTCTATCTATCATTGGTGGAGCAAAGCTATTGAGATTTATTTGGGGAAAACTCTATTTGGTTCATTCATATCTACAGGTTGGAGAAGAATGGACTCGCTGATTTGACGGGTAGATTCTAAAAAAACAACCCAGATAATCACAAAAGTTTTCTATTTCTGAAAACTATATTAAATGCCATTTTATTTTATTTAGGTTTTGAAATTTATTTCATCCAGGTGACGACCTTGGTGAGCGATGCACAGTTTGAGTCGGTCCAAAAGGTTTTCGAAAACTCTTCTCAGCATACCTTGCGTTATTTCAGCGATGACATCTGCAATTGCCTCCTTAAGAGCTTCCTCGGTCCTTGATTGAACTTTGTAAACCTCAGCTTTGAGATATTCACAAAGACAAAAATCACAGGGGCTCGAATCCGTGGAGCGCGTGGGCAATGGAACATCCCCTCTTGAGGAGATCAGGCGACCGGGAAATTATTCTTGCAGGATTTGGCGTGGGCGAGGGGTGGTATGAGCCGTGGCACCATCCTGTTGAAACCAACAGGCTTCTGTGTCATATTCCTCACCACACTCTTCCATTTTGGGGAGTGAAAAGTCCTCCAGCATCTCACAATAGCGCACAGAGTTCACAGTAAATGTTGAACCTCGAGATTCAAAAAAGTAAGACCCAATAATGCCTATGGAGGACACAGCGCACCAAACTGTCACTTTTGGACAATGAAGAGGTCTTGGGTGAAGTTCATGATGGTTGTCAGTCACCCAGTAACGAAAATGTTCCTTATTTACTGAGCCGGAGGGGTGAAAATGATCTTCATCGCTAAGCCACAGAATAGTGTCGGGTTACACAGAGGTTAAGATTGCCTTGCAAGCATCAAAACGTTTCGCCAAATCTTCTGAACTCAGTTGTTGAACAACCATCATCTTGTAGGGGTGTAAGTGAAGGTCAGAATACGCCTTGCCGTTCTGGGCGATATTCCAAGAGCAAGAGTATGCTTCCGCCCATAGTGCGATGGAGACTGTTCAATGGACACTCTCACTGCCACGATATTTTCACGTGTCCGCACACTTAAAGATCGCCCAGCTGGATTTCGAGGAAGTGCGAATCCCGTCTCCCTTACACTAGTAATCCTTTCCTAATGGTTTTAGCATCAGAGCCATATAATGACGAGTCAAACCAAACTGCCTACGAAAAGCCCTCCGCGTCGCCACCACACTATCATTGTTCTTAAAGAACGTTTCAACGACAAAGCATTGATGCTTACCAGACCACAGCAGGGTAATTACTGAAAATGACGTCGTTTCCCCCGACTAACGCCACTACTTTCACTCCTTTAATTTGCCTGCGCGTTCTTCAATGAGTTTTTGAAACTAGGGAGTCAATTGTCTCTCACCCTTTACATTAGACTGTAAATATCAGCCAGAATGTATTCTTCCCTGATTCCTCACGGTTTTAGCTGCAATCCGTCGTGTTAGAGGGGATGAAATCGTATCAGACGATGACCGTCCAGAAATGATCGTAATTGCGTGTAAAAGGTCTGTACGAAAAGTAGTAGGACTGAGTTTTGGAAAAAAAAAATATCACCAGAATTGATACATTCACTCAAGTCTTCGGAGTAGTACCCTTGTGCGTCCACAAACCGCTGCCAGCGGGTTTTCCACGCCTCGTACACCTCCTGGAAGGCGGCGCCCGGAATACTACTAAGCTCCCTCGTCACGGGCTGATGTAACGCTTCCACCGAGCTATGGTGACGTCCTTTCAGTACGAATTTAAAACGAGGAAAGAGGAGGGATTCTGGTGGAGCAAAATCAGGGCTGTAGGGTGGCTAAGGCAGGGACGAGAAGCTCTTGGTAGATCCGCGTGCGAGTTTCCCATGTTTTCGCTCGCAAGTCGATGAACATCACTTTTAGAAATACTAGGTTCATCAGAAACCGTGGGAATACTCGATCTACGATCCCTGTCCAACAAAGCCATCTCTATTGCAATATTTTCACTCACTTTTTGAGGTCGAAGGGCGTCACGACCGTTCGGCGTCTTCAGCATCTTCTCTATCCTCCCGAAACAACTTGTGTCACTCCAAAAAATCCGAGATACCCATGGCGTTGTGACCATAAGCTGCCTCGAGCATGTCATGACTTTCTTTTCCAGTTTTGCCTAGTTTCACGCTCAATATGATGACACAGTGCTGTTCCAATAACCGGTTCATGACGGAGAGTAACGAGGTCACGTTATCGAGGTTTCGCAAACGAGCGTTTCGCACTCCGCAAAGGCTGGGAGCCAACTACCACTAGCCTACAGCCTTTCCTGAGAATCCCCTCCCTCGAACACAGCCAGAGATACCGCCGCCCGTCCGTCCGTCTGTCCGGGTTAAAATAAGTCGTACTAATTTTCGAACAGACCGTTTAACTAAGGCGAAAATGTTTTAAAACGGCGCAGATGAGCAAAATTGGCTGAAAGACCATTGTACCCATTACAATACAAACGTTTCACTGAAATATTTAAGGTTCTATCTCAATAGAACTTTTAAGAATTTAATTAAATATTTGGGATGAAAAAAACGCAGCATTTGTGTCCGAAAGGGTACTTATAATTAACAGTGAGGACGTATGAGTTGTCTTATTTTTACAAAAATACTCCTAAAAGGCCGAATTACTTTAATTGAAAATTGCAATTGAAATCAAGATTCCATTTTTTTCCCGAATTCTCTCACAGGCACTTCCTAATCGTAGCGTGTCATTAGCAGTGGGCGGAAAGTATTTAATTCAACTTTGCGGCTGTTTAAAATTTTAAAATATTGTATTCCACTTGTTTAAGGCTTGAATAGTGACAGGAACTTCTATTTTACGATACAAATGCTGTTGGAAGCTTCCATGTTTTCAGGCGGGAGTACAATCACTTTTCTCCTGAGCGTTCACCGATTGAAATCTCCTCGGATGGCTCACTGAGGAAAAGGCGCTGCGCAGACTACCTTTCGTCTGTCGCCAACTCTTCCACCCTACTTCGGCATGGGTGACAATACTACCACCAATTATCATTGCCCATCCTAGCACAGCTCTGGGATTCATCCGAACATGGGATGCAACTCATTGGGTTGGTGACCACATTTGTGAGAACAAAATATATAATAATCCACATGTGAACGACGCTTTATGTGTCTTTCGCATACGACACAAAGTGAAGATATTAAGGACAAAATCCCTTGCGGAAGCTATCGGGATATTGTGCAGATGTAATAAAAATGATTTCAAATGATATTTCACTTTAGATAAACGGTTTTTTGTGCTGGCGCCGATGATGCACTTTGAAATAATGTCGACGAAATTCCTTTTGGAGAATGAATTTTTGTCAAAATTATTTTACGTTATATATCGTACATATAAATGACGATGTTTCAACTAAAAAATGATTCTCCTCAACTGTATGGCCTATTGCTCGCAAATGGTCAACAGGTGCTTAGGAGATCTCAACATATTTATTTCCGTTGAAATCCCGAGATTAAGAAAATGTCATGAAAACGATACCTTCCCTTGTCAACGGGGAAAGCAAAAAGTGTGGTGACGTAGTTAAATTTGCGTCATGCAAATCTCGTTGAAAACGTGCTCTGCGTCCGAAAAGAAAGGATTTACATCTCATTTTTTTGGAGCAGTTAGCTCGGAATCATTCGGCCCCTGATTCATGGCCGTTATCTCACAGAAAGCAATGAGAGGCCCTGACGGAATCACTCACCCCGGTCCTTTTACAATTAGCCTCACATTTATTCGCGAAGAACTCCGCCACACAACACCCTCCACTTTTGCTTCATCTATCCTTCGTTTCCCACTAATGTCTGGCCTTCAGCGATCACCATATTCGCAGAAGTCCCATTCCAACAATGTGTTACCAGATGATCAATGAAGTTCGTTGAAGCTGTGTCATGAAAAAGACACGCGGTTCGAGATGTAACTGTGATCTTTCCGTTTTAACCTTTATCCTTTGTTGTTGTCATCACGCAGGAACGCACGCACTCAAAACACGCTTATCAGTGTGGATTCATCCTTATACTGAGGAGTGACTCGGAGTTTGGTTTATTTTTTGTTCTCAAGTCCGGGAGTGCGCCTTTTCGATAACTTCAATCGTCACATTGTTCCGCTTGCTCCCTCACGAGTTCGATTTATTTTTGAGCCCGCTATCTGAGAACGTGGTGAGATCAAAGGAAGAACAAGAGCTGATCGATCCTGAACTTGGAAACACTTTTATATAAATCATAACTTGACAGAAAAAAACATCTCCTTTCTTTAGAAATGACTTTACGAATTTAATCTTTTTTCAATGCTACACATTCCATGGTGTGGGAAGAATATTTATTAAATGAAATACTTATGCATTTAATAAATCAATGACCACAGAAAGCGAAGCGTATTTTTCAAATTGTCACAACATTAAAAACGAAACTAACTTCTAATAAGTAAACATTTTATGAAACTACTAAACAATTATTTTTGTTGAAAATATTTGTCATATTCGTTGAGTCTATTATTTTTCTGTAATTATGCTATGCATTGCGTAATTGCCCTCCGAATCAAGGAGCGTATGTCGTTGATGACTAAATGTTTTTATACGTTAACACCAATCTACGAAAGCATTCGTGAAATCGTATTTCGTGGCTCCCGTCATTTGTGGAGACTCGTGTTCGGGAAGGAAAAGGGTTTGAACCCTATCGCTAGGGTGCCTACCCGTCTGTCTGCTCGTGGGGCACATGAGGAGGAGAGGGTGGGTGGAGGACAACAGTCCTCTGCATGTATGTGTGCATCAAGGGATTCGCGAGTTATGCTCCGCAGGTCGTGACTGACTTGATGACGCTAATTAGTCAGCTCGTCTCCATTGACGACGCCTATGGTGATCACAACCACAGGTCATTGAATTAAAGAATAGGGAGGGATAGATTTGATTATGCTATTATTTAGGTCGTACGTTTCTGGTTAATGTCCATGGTGTTCTCCGATAATCCCATTTTCTACTTGAATCGACAGAAGTAGGAACAAGAAGGGTCTTATGCATGAAGTTAATCGAAATTATTATACTATTGGCATCTTAAAATTTCCAAACCTGCCGAACAAAATGATAAGAAGGAAAAAAAATTATTTGTAACACTGATCGATTCAATTCCTCCTTCTCGGCCACAATCGCATTAAAAAAACTGAAATCTATACCTCCTCCTACCGATGCAGAGGTCGCGGGTTTGATGAGGTGGGTTTTTATCGACGTAGAGCATGGGTGTTTGTAATTGTCTTGAATGCTATGGTAAGGGGTTCGGTGGAAGAAGGGACAGTATATTTAATCTCTATCTCCCCCAAATTATTATAAGATAATTACCGATTAAGGTATGTTTTAGATGGACATTTCTACCAAAAAAATATCTCCTAACAAAACACAATCCAGAATTGTACTCTACGGCAAGTCCCCCTTCATCTCTGTGTACTTCCTTCATCCCGTCCAACATCCCTATCCTGTTCCTGCCCTTTCCTCGTTTGCCTAACATTCACCCCCTCAATTACAGTCTTCAACATCCCACTGCTGGCCAATACCTCCTTCATCCACTTTTCCTGCCTCCATAGGATTTCTCCCAACAAACCCCTCCCTTTGCCCACCATACCAAGTACTACCTCATTTGTTTTCTTCTCGGTCCATTTCACCTTCTCCATTCTTCTCCACACCCACATTTCAAAAGCCTCCATTCTACGTCCATCCTCCTTCAATGACCACGTTTCCGCGCAATATCAAAGTTTTTACGAGTCTTTTCTTAACATCCTTACTCAACGTCCCCGTCATCAACTCCCTCCTCCTTGTGAAAGCCTCTTTGCTTAGCGCAATTCTTCTCCTTATGTCCCTACTACTTTGACCGCGTTTGTCCAAAACACTTCCGTGATACGTAAACTTTTGCACCTGCTCTAGTTTCTGCCCTCCTATGTCATGTAAAACGCCGACGCGACCTCATCCTTACTACCCCAATGCCCATCTATCGCATACAGACGACCCGCCAATCTCAAAAACATTCTGAGATCCACCAACCCTTTGGCGCCCTCCCGTGACAAATTTCCTAATATTTCCCCAACTTGCAACCGCCCCCGATGTAAAGCCTGTCCTCTTATTATGCCTACTCCCCTCTCCCTACATCCCCTCATTGCCCCCTCACCTCGTTCCCACGCTAATTGCCTCTCAAAAAAACATTATTTATCTTTTATCATGCAAGCATTGCACTTCCTTTTACATAGGCGAATGCATTACCCCTTATCCATTCGAATGAATAATCACCCGTACTCCTGCAATTCTGCCTCACTCTCTTCTCTTCCTATCCTTTCACACGCCAATTCCCACAACCTTTCATTCGGCCAGTGTTTTGCTCTTAGCATCCTAGAATCCCTACCTGATTCAGCCACCAATATAGAGGTGAGAACTCGTGAATCCGCCTACATATTAGCTTTCCGTTCTTTCAAAATTCCCACCCTTAACCGCCATCTTTAATTTCCCTCCCAGCATTCCCTCCACACCTCCCCTCCCCGCCCATACCTCTTTCCCCTCGCCAGAGCAACCGCATATTTTCAGTCTCACTTGAAGAAGGCCTCTGAGAGGGCCGAAAGCTCGAACCGTGTGAGTGTCCTTTTAAATATATTCTATTCGTGTTATATTGTGTCAGCCCATTATTATATATATATATATATACATATATATATATATACACACACACACACACATACACACACATATATATATATATATATATATATATATATATATATATATATATAGTACAATACACAGTAACACACAATATAGAAACACAAAAAAAGAAGAACACTCACACGTTATTTCTTGATATTTCGACGGAAACAATCCGTCTTCCTCTGAAGATATAGAAGTAATGCATCCATTACTTCTATATATTCAGAGGAAGACGGATTGTTTCCGTCGAAATATCAAGAAATAACGTGTGAGTGTTCTTCTTTTTTTGTGTTTCTATATTGTGTGTTACTGTGTATTGTACTATTCGGCACTTCCGTGTTACGTCTACGAAAGCATATATATATATATATATATATATATATATATATATATATATATATATATATATATATATATATATATATATATATATATATATATATACATACACACACACACATATATGCAATGCAAATTTTGCTGGATTCGAAACGGAATGCAAGGGTATTCCGATCATGTAATGCCAGACATTTTCCTTGAAGGTTACATTTGAATGACATGTTATGACGGAAATGCGCAAAAATCTTAAAGGATCCGCGTTAGTAACAGGATATTCAAGTGAATAACCAGTGGCGAATAGCATTCCGGTGACAAACATAAACAAAAAAGCCCTTTCGATAACCCGTCTGATATTTCCGCTCAACCCGTAAACATAGACATCAAGCGCATAGGGCAGGCAAAGGTTAAGGAGATATGTCCCCGATATTGACTGACAGCGAAATGCAATAGCTCCACCACGTTTCCCTATTAATTAATGCACGGGGCATGAAAATTCGGAAATGGCGCAAACATGTATTCTACGGCTCCACCCAAGCGTTGTGGTTTTCCGGGTAGCAGATCTTCCTGGGAAACCATAGGTGGCGCAAGGAAAGGAACTGCTCCCTGTCCCCATGCCCTGACGTGTGAATTTCAGTCTTTTTTTGGGCTTGGGACTCTACCCTCGCCTATCAAACGGGTTGGAAACGGTGCCGAGGCACTTCACCGAAATCGTGAAATTCAACTCTAATCATAAGACAGTACGGTAGCTGGGGAAAAGGAAACACTTAAAAGTTAACCAAGAGTCTGCTGTGGTTCCTTTGGTGCTCAGAGGACACCAGGAGAACATTAATTTTGAAGCCTAATAAGTTTGTGAAGCATTTTGACTTGTTTCAATCGTCCTCATCATGTTCTTAGAAGGACTCAGCATCGCCCAGTTCACTGTTTTATGTATGGGAATTTGTTTGACACTACAATGACGAGATTGAAGCATCTTCTATTAGTTAATTATTAACGTCCATCTTAATGAAAATGAGCACATTACTTGTTCAAGATTCTCCCAAGGACATGTTATGTTATGGTAACACCCAGTAATCTTATTGTCATAATGTGTGTCAGATAAGTCTATCCAGGCAATTGTATCCTTCTTTTCGGAAAGTTTCTAATGAATACCTTCTTCCTCCACCGTTCGTACAACTCCTTCGATTCGTAAAAAAAAATATTCATCTATTTGATCTGTTATCAGATTGATATCTTCTTCGCCCTGCTGCTATCTGGCATCGTCCATGCCTCCATTCCGGAGCTTACGGTGATGTCGCAATAATAGGGATTGCACAAGTGTGGGCACCGAATTATTTTGATTTGATAAGGTCAAGTATCATTCTGCAATGCATTCTTATTCACTCGCCATTGGGGTGTATTGAAAGGTCAAGGCTAATCGCAATCCCGATGTATGCATTTTCCATTCTAAGATAGTCGTATCAAAATGCAGAGTTATTGCTTTTGGTTCGTACTTTTGGGTCAGGGACGGAGCTGAGAATACCTAGAAATAACTTATCATCTCCAGGGTGAGGCTGAACGGAGTGACGATGGCCAGGGTCAGTGGGGGGCAAGGGTCTCCCCTCCACCCCAAACCCTCTTCGCATTGCATTTCGTTGTTGGGCGCCCTTGGGCACAAGGAGTTCCTTGATTCCGCGACTGAATCGAACGCTCATTTCGGGTTTTTATGTAATTATGTCGTGAACAGATATTTTCTAATATTCTTCTTTCTCCGAATTAATAAAATTGTGCCCACAACATTGAAAAAAAAATATTTTCATTACATATGCCCCCGACAGAGAGTGTTCTGACCCCGGACGGACTATCGTAAGTCTCTGCGACTTATCTTCTTGGAGCGAAGAACTTCCTTGAGACGGATTAGGACTTAAGTCGATGGCATGTGAGAACGGTCGATGTTGACGGTGCCGAGACCCAGGAACATCGCGCGAATAATACCTGTGGGGCAATATGGCGCCTGAATACAATAAATTGGATGGCTTCAGCAGTCGCATCAGTCATTTCGCCCATTATTTACAGCTAGTTTTACAGATATAAGGGATTAACCAAAAATCTTTCACAGTTTATTTCACTTTAATTTTTCGGGAGAATAAAATCAAGCGCTTTTGTCTGCAGTGTTATTGGGTAAAAAATTTAAAATTTTCAAGAGAGCTGGAGATATTTATGTGTGACGACGTTATGTTTCATTATCGTTCGCTGTGAATGTCCTCATTAATATCTTGAATTTTATCGCTCGCCATGCCTCCACACTGCAGAGTTTTGCTCCGCAGGACTACGCAGCAATTCTAAAACATACGATTCGATTTTGATTTGCTCATTGTCATTCTACATGGTACGCTTGTATGGATTTTGCCGGCTTAATCCCACTGCTTCCGACTGAGCCGTGCCAAAACTAAATGTATGGCACATTTTTGCCATAGATTTAAAATAGGAATTATTAAATAACTTTCTAAATTCATCCAAAAAAATAAGAGCAGACACTAATACTGAAAATAAAATTTATTGAAATTTATTTTTATACCTAAAACTGCAGTAATCGACCCGAAGTTAGGCTTCCTAGGTGGCGGTAGGCTCACCTCTCTCAAAACCCTGCGCGGCGTGTGAACTTCACTCTTAGCAGGGTAGCAAAGGCGGGGGGGGGGGGGGGGAGGGCAGCAGTTCCTTTCCTTGTGCCGCCTGCAGTTTCCCAGGAAACTCTGGTATCCGAAAATCACTCAGCTCGGTTGAAGGGCAGAGCAGAGGTTGCCCAGAGATATAACCAGGTATCGAACCCGGGGCCGTGCACTATCCCAGATATCTACCCACTGGACTACCCCCCCTCTCTCTTGATGTAAAATCACATGAAATGAAACAAACGAGATATACTACTCGTCTAATGCTTCTTAATATAAATGGATATACGGGGAACATACGATGAGTCTATGAGAATTAAAAAACAGTATTTAGCATGCGATCCTAGGGGGGGACAATAATTCTGGCTGCCCGCATAGGGCCTGGAATCTTTTAATACACAGGAATTGTCATAAATTTTTACACAATAAGCTCCTTCAAACATTAAGGGAGATGAAACTAAATAAGGCCGTGGGGGTGGATAACGTTCCCGTGGAACTTTTAAAAGGCTTAGGAAAATGTGGGAAGAAGAGGCTATATGGGCTGCTCCGTAGTATTTATGAGGAAGGAATCTGGCCGGAAGACCTTGAGATATCAGTTTTAGTTCCTATTCCGAAAAAGGTAAAGGCTACATCATGTGAGGACTACAGGACGATAAGTTTGATATCCCACGCAGCTAAAGTTGTTCTCAGGATCATAAGCAAAAGGATGGACAGTAGGGCAAATGATTACTTAGGGGATGATCAGTTTGGGTTTAGGAAGGGGAGAGGTACGCGTGATGCCATTGCAGTAATGATATTATTAATCGAGAGGAATATAGAATACAACCAGGAGGTATTTGCCAGGAGGAATTCGTAAAATCAGTTAGGTTTGCTGATGACCAAGCTTTAGTTTGTCAGTCAGCCAAGGGGCTGCAAGCATTGCTGAGTGAATTTGAAATTCAGTGCGACAGGTATGGGATGAGAATCAATATTGATAAAACAAAGGTTATGCGATTTTCTAGAAAGAGAAAGGCTAAGCTAAACATTAAAATACGAGGGCAAAAACTAGAGTAGGTAGAACAGTGTGCGTATCGCGGTAGTGTTTTGGACCAACACGGTCAAAGTAGTAGGGACGTAAGGAGAAGAATTGCGCTGGGCAAAGAGGCTTTCACAAGGAGGAGGGAGTTGATGACAGGGACTTTGAGTAAGGATGTTAAGAAAAGACTCGTAAGAACTTTGATATGGAGCGTAGCTATGTACGGCGCGGAAACGTGGTCATTGAAGTAGGAGGATAGACGTGGATTGGAGGCTTTTGAAATATGGGTGTGGAGAAGAATGGGGAAGGTGAAATGGACAGAGAAGAAAACAAATGAGGAAGTACTTGGTATGGCGGACTAAGAGAAGGGTTTGTTGGGAGAAATCCTATGGAGGCAGGAAAAGTGGATGAAGGAGGTATTGACCGGCAGCGGGATGTTGAAGACTGTAATCGAGGGGAGAATGTTAGGCAAACGAGGGAAAGGAAGGAACAGGTTAGGGACGTTGGACGGGAAGAAGGGAGGAAGAAAGTACTCAGAGCTGAAGAAGGACCTGATTTAGAGTAGGATGTTGTGTTTTGCTAGGGGTCACAAATTAATTAAATAGTAATTATGTCCATCCAAAAACCTACCTTAACCGGTAGATTACCTCAAAAAAAAAAATATATATATATATACATACTATATATATATATATATATATATATATATATATATATTTTTTTTTTTTAGGTTATCTACCGGTAAAGGTAGGTTTTTGGATGGACACAACTACCAAACAAATATTTTTTTTTTTACTCCTAACAAAACACAAAATCCATCATCCTACTCTATATCAGGTCCCTCTTCATCTCTGAGTACTTTCTTCCTCCCTTCATCCCGTCCAACATCCCTATCCTGTTCCTTCCCTTTCCTCTTTTTCCCAACATTCTACCCTCTATCACAGTCTTCAACATCCCACTGCCGGTCAACACCCCCTTCATCCACTTTTCCTGCCTCCAAAGGATTGCTACCAACAAACCCCTCTCTTCGCCCACCATACTAAGTACTTCCTCATTTGTTTTCTTCTCTGTCTTGGTCTTTGTCAGTCAGCCAAGGGGCTTGCAGCCCCTTGGCTGACTCACAAACTAAAGCTTGGTCATCCTCTGTATACAGGTTGATCAGCAACGGTGATAATGGGCAACCCTGCCTTACACCTCTTCCTAACACTGCCCAACCAGACCCCCACTCTTTCCCCACTCGTTCCTGAGCAATCTGAGTCACGTACAGGTTGCGGATTAGCTTCCTTTCCCTCCAATCTATTCCTATTTTCTGCAATATACTCATTAGTTTTTCCCAATTTACTCTATCAAACGCTTTTTCGAAATCTACGAAACAGGCAAATACCTCCTGGTTGTGTCCTATATTCCTCTCGATTAATAATCTCATTACTGCAATGGCATCACGCGTGCCTCTCCCCTTCCTAAACGCAAACTCCCCTAAGTAATCATTTGCCCTACGCTCTATCCTTTTGTTTATGATCCTAAGAACAACTTTAGCTGCGTGGGATATCAAACTAATTGTCCTATAGTCCTCACATGACGTGGCCTTTACCTTTTTCGGAATAGGAACTAAAACTGATCTCACAAAGTCTTCCGGCCAGATTCCCTCCTCATAAATACTACGTATCAGCCCATATAGCCTCTCCCTCCCATATTTTCCTAAGCATTTCAAAAGTTCCACGGGAATGTTATCTACCCCCACGGCCTTATTTAGTTTCATCTCCCTTTAGTTTCTATCTCATGGTCTAGTATGCCTGGACCTAAGCTGTCTTCCTCTACGTCATTTTCTTTTTCAATGTCTAACTTTGTTGGTCTGAGTTCTTTACTATACAGTTCTTCTATATAGTATACTCCTTCCATCTCTCTGGGATCTTTCCTGCGTCAACTATTAGCTTACCCGCCTTATCTCTAACTGTTAGCATAGCTCTTCCTTTCTTATTTCCCGATAACGATTTAACTTTGCTGTACAGCGCACCGATTTCACCCTTCCTCTGCAGACTTTCCATATCCTCGCACTGCGTCTTCCACCATGCTTCCTTTGCTTTATTTGTTGCCCGCCTCAATTTATTGTTCAATTCTTTGTACTTCATTTTGCCTAATTCTGTATTTATATTCTTCCATTTTCGCCGCTCATCCATCTTTGTAATCATCTCATCCGTGATCCATGGTTTCCTAGTCCTTTTAGCGTTAACGGTTCCAATAGTGTCTCTTGCGGCTTTAGACAACCCTTTCCTGATCATTTCCCATTTTTCTTCTATAGTACCAAGCCCTTTACCATCCTCCATGATTTTCTCTACCTCCTGTTTGTATTCCTTCCTTTTCAACCCATTTAATGCTTCTACATTCCATTTTCTAACTCGCCGCCCCTGCCTTATCTTTTTGAAACGTAGGCTACATTTCATAACAACTAAATTGTGGTCTGAGTCCGCATCCGCTCCCTGGAAGCTGTGGGAATTTATTACACTGTTCCTAAACCTGTGTCTAACCAGGATATAATCTAGCTGATATCTTCCTGCGTCACCTGGCATTTTCCATGTATACCTGTGTCTTTTGTGTGTCTAAACCAAGTGTTGGTGATGACTAACCCCTGTCTCCTGCAGAACTCAACTGCTTTCTCCCCGCGGTCCGTGCCCGGCAGCGGGGGAGGCAAGGCTTCCGCGGTCGTCATCCCACGAAACCCTTGCAAGGGAAAACCAGCAGCAGCAGGACTGAAGACGTAGGAGAAAAAGACCAAATTAGTTAGAACAGGAACGTGGAATGTTAGGAAAATGATGAGGACAGGGAAATTGGAGAATGTTAAGCGAGAGATGGAAAGGGGAAATATAGATATTTTAGGTCTATGCGAGGTGAGATTGAAAGATAGCGGGGATTACTGGAGTGATAAGTATAGAATAGTATACAGCGGTGGGGACAATAGCCAATGAGGGGTTGCCATAGTATTAAATGAAGAGGTAGGAAGAAGCGTAGTCAACATAGAGCAGGTAATGGATAGAATACTACTAGTAGAGATAAAAGCAGAACCGACGATTTTAGTTATTATTCAGGTATACATGCCACCGAGGAACCATAAAGAAGAAGAGTTCGAGTCGACCAGTTAGAGCACGTTAGTTAGAGGACATAATCGCGTGTGTTCCTGCAGGGAAACATTTGATAGTGATGGGGGATTGGAATGCGACGGTAGGCGAAGGAAGAGATGGTGATGAGGTCGGGGACTCCGGATTAGGCATGAGGAATGACCGCGGGGAGAAAACAGTTTAGTTCTGCAGGAGGCAGGGGCTAGTCATCACGAACACTTGGTTTAGACACCACAAAAGATGCAGGTATACATTAGGGAAGGGAGAATCGCAGCAGCGTCATTAGAGGACTGAATCAACACCAGAAGTATCCTAAGAGGCAAGACTGCCCTACCGAAGTAATGCCTAATGGCGGTTTCCGGGGGCAGGCACAAATAAGAGTTGGAGTTTAGTGGGTAGGCCGAGGGATGGGCCACTGGTGGTAAAAGTGTCCACTCTGGGAGGGTCCCACACACCGCGAGTCCCGATGGCTCGTGATGGTGCGTAAAGCATTCTCCAACTCTTCGGGGGAAAACAAAACACAGAGACACACTGACACATAGAGACAGACGGACACACAGACAGACACACAGAAAGACACACATACACACAGACAGACACACACACACACACATAGACAGATGATGGCAGCTGGCCGTATTCTCCCTCGTACCACTTTGCATTCCCGGTGCCTTTTCCGATGAACCGCATTGTGATTAAACTCAGGGAAAGCACGAGTGGCCGAGATGGAATTATTGCCATTATCAACGGGAGGGCTAAATGGGAGGGAGGGTGAATATTCTGAAATAAATATGTTTTTGAAGCAAGAAACTGTAAATCAGTCGGATGAACAACCTTCCAACTACTCGCTCCCAACGCTTCTTTTTCGATTCGACGAGAACTCTTCGGTTCATTTGCTATTTCGAGACACTTGAGAGCTGTACTGTGGACCTCAAGGAAGGGAACTGATGACTGAGAGGCAGTTCCCCTCCCTTGTGGTTTGTGATAAGACCATTAGAGGAGGAGCCTTAGGTTATTGCGGGGAGGGAGGTGCGTGCATCAACATCAGCGGCAATCAATCGCTCCTCGGATTGATTGAATGCCCACTCCTCTGCTCGACTCGGCTCATTTGCTGATCTCCTCATACTATATGTTCGCGGTTCCATGACTGTCCTTACTTTTATCTATCCATTCAATGCTTCGTGCTACTCTAAGAGTCATTTCCGTTCACCTTTCTTACTTAAACTGTCTCGAGCAGGTTATCACACTCCGAAATATCTTTTTGCTGATTTATTCTCTTCATTTTCCATCTTTTTATAGTTTTTCCATTGACATTTCTTCAAATAATTTGCTATAAATTCTCCTATGTTCAATTGGACCGTCCATTTTGTCTTCATTTATCTCATGAATAACGTCACATTTCAATTGTCTACGACTATCATTTTTGGCGCTATCAATATTGGCGATTTATTTTAAAATTAGGAAAAATGTATGAAGGGCTAAATGTGTTTTATCTTGCACTATTTAAAGAGGATATGGTGTCGAATTGTGACCAAATATTATCTGAAGAAGGAAGAGAGCCTCGGAACTGTTTCACCGACTCTTCGCATCACTGATCGCACATTTAATTTGCCATAGCGTTTGGAATTTGGAGGATCGCAGGGACATGACTCGAGGAAAGAGGACCGGCATCGGAGGGAAGAAAGCGTCTCCAACTCTCCGTCTCCCTTGTGATCTACCAGTGCAGTGATTTATTCGAAAATCAATGCTTCGAGTTTTTCACATGACTGGTATCTATGACGAAAAACCGCAAAATGGGTCGTCGCATTTCAGTTGATCGACAATTCTGGAAATAAATAAAATTTTCAACAACAGAAATTGATGATTGAGAAACAATGTAATGTTTACGCTGTCCTGTCCTGTGGGCGTTCCACTTCTAAACAGATGCTGGTGAGGCGTATGCATGCATTCGATTTTTCTCTAAAATATTTTGAAATATTGCATTGTGCATAAATTTTAATTTGATGGGCGAGCATCGAAGACTCTCGAATGAAGGAAGAACATCAGTTAACATTTTTCGTGAACTTTAATTAGTGGCAAGCCCAACCCGTGTAATACGAACGCACGTGTACCACTTTTGACGAGTGGTACATCGAAGCTTAAAGGCAACAATTTCCGAGTGTAAAAATCATTCGCCTTGATCCCGGGTAACTCTGAATTGTTGCATTGAAATACATATTAGCGGATGAGTGCGTTAAAAGTTACTGTTGCGGCATCTCCCGCAGTTTCTTGGTATTTGTCTACATTATTACTAATTCTATTTGGATAATCTTTTTACACGCATTAATATAGATACACAATGTATCGAACGTATTGCAGCCTTAGTTCGTAGTTTATGAGGCATGCTGATCGCTAAGGAACCAATGACGCTTATACACATCTGCACACGTAAACCCACGCATGCGCGGAGATGCCATCAGAAGATTTGGACCGCGCATAAATATATTCAGGGGTCATCATGACGTGCATTCCTGTTGTAATCCCTATTTTTATAAGTTCGTGTGCTTCCTATGGAGAATTAAATAATGTTGCACAGTGGGTTTTACCTCTGCACCATCGGCCTGAACCGATACCGCATGCAGACGGGCATCTTCTTCCTTCCATTTTCAAATTTCTGATGGACCAATTTTTTTCCAAGCGAGAATACCCCACCGAAAAACAACCGGATATCTAAGTATTAAGGGTTTGGGTGGACTTCCGGAACAGAAACGTTGATCGCGGCGCGCCGGTAGTGGAGGAGGAAATCTAGCCCTTAAATGTTTCACTCGTTTTGACGTCATTTTGGATTCAGAAGATTTGAAGCCAAATTTGAATTCATCTTATACAAAAACTCCTTTGTACCATTCTTGAAAAATATACGATAGTGTCTTGAATATTGGCCAGGTTTTGAGGTCTATTACTCCAGTAGTGTGCGGTGATGCTAAAACGTCTCACAGCGGAGAATCCTCTCGAAAAATTGGCAAAAGTTTAAAAACGATGTGACTCAAAACGAAATTGGCATATAATATTTCTATGTGCCGCTAATTTAAAATCTGATGCAGAAAATCAAAATGGTTGATCCAAATTTGACGGAGTAGGAGTTGGAAATTTGAAATCAAATAATGCTATGGTATACGTGACATCCCCATGGAAACGTGGATTTCGTGGAGTTTGTGTATTGGTTAATTTCTAGCATTGATGAGGGAGGAATTTGGCAGAAAGATTTCGTCATTTGTGCGTTAGTTCCCATCCAAGAAAACGGAAAAATGACTCAACATGGGGACTATATGTGGGAGAATCAGTTTGATTTCACTCGCCAGGGTACGTGGTAGACCTGTGGTTTAAGCGCTGGAATGTTGATCGAAGAGACTGATGCGTGAATTTCACTCGCCGATGGACGCCTACGCAGATGAGATCGAACCACTCGTATCAACCCAACCCACACGTTGATAACGGTGATTTGTTTCAAAAGTAGCTAAAGCTAAGGTGATACTTGGAATAATCATTGATAGGATGGTGATGAGACGAAATATTTACTTAAGGGATGTTCGTTCTGCTTTGGTTGAGAAAGGGAAGTGCTATTCCGGATGCATAGATATACAGGCTTCGTCCGGAAAATAAGTGTACTGAGCTCAGGAAAAAAAAAATTATTACACTTTTACATATCTTAAGCTAATATTCCTCAAAATAGGACCCTTGTGAGTCGATACACTTGTTCCAGCGGCGTTCCCATTCCTGGAACGCTCCCGCGAAGGCATCATCGGGAACCTCTCGAAGACCCGTCGTCGACCTCTTCTCTGCTCTCCACGAACATCTTGTGCCACCGAAAGATCATGTTTCTGGACATGGCTGACTCCCCGTAAGCCTGGTCAATCATACCGACAGTTTCGGTAGACGATTTCCCAAGCTTTACCGCAAATTTGATGGAATAACGCTGCTCCAAAAACTTCGGCATCGCGTTCCGTGACGTGGGTCGAGCGTGGAGGTTCGCGTTAACAGAGCTCCTCACTACACCACAGCTCAGAGCCGACTGCCTTTTTCAGCGTCGCTTGTCAACATACCCCCCTCCAATCGCAGCCCGTCAGAGCGGTGCTGGGCGCGCCTGGAGCGGCGCGCCCAGCCCAGGAGTCAGTACACTTATTTTCCGGACGAACCCTGTATAGATAGTCTTTATTACCACGAAATTTAGACCGAATGGTCCCATAGCAGTAATGAGGTCACTAATGGAAGGGAACATATAGTGGAATCAAGATTTGTTTTTTGTCGTGGAGTTCGAGAAGACATCTGATAGATTATACTACTCTGTTCAATAAATACGCGAACTGAGGCCAAGAAAACTTTATTTTGCAAAATTTAGTCTACATTGATTTTGTCCTCATCAGAGTACTCTCCATTCGTTGTTGCTATGCACTTATTCCATCTTCTTTTCCGCTGTTCAAAACACCCTTGGAAGTACTCGGCAGTTAGGCTTTTTAGTTTTCTCGTCGTTTCAATCTTTATTGTGTCCAAATCTTTCCAGTGATGTCCCCTCGTCACATTTTTGCATTTTTAGGATGGGAAACATTCGCAGGGAGAGAGATCTGGCGAAGAAGGATGGTGATTGAATGTTTTGCCAGAAACTGGCGAACAATTAGTACTGAATGTGCAGGTGCTTGTCATGGTGAAGGATCCATCCATCGTGTTCGGTTAAAATAGTGTGCACTATTGATTTTACCTAAATGCAGTTCATCTGCTATCATTCGGACAGTTTTTCGACGATCGGTAAGGGCAAGGGACCGCACACGATCAATGTTGTCGTCAACACAGGTGGTTGAAGGTCGTCCCGGCCTTCTATCATCATCTGTGGCGTCTTGTCGGCCATCTTTAAAACGCTTAATCCACTTGAGAACGGATGTTTTCTTCGTTGCTCCGTAATTTCGTCAATTTCAATTTTCGACGGACAGTAAAACCTAGGACAACAGAAACTAGCATAACTGGCACCGTGCGCACAGCTCGACGGCCCGCTCATTGGGTCTTAGGCAAGTAGTAATGCTAGTGGGCGGGGCTATAGTCCGCGTCATGGCCGTGAGATTGCACAAGTTCACGCATTTATTGCACAGACCACATATTGATAGAAGTGATGTATACACAGGTATACCGTTGTAGCGGAAGGTACGAGTGGATTGGCGAGTCAATTTGCACATGTCTAAGACTGTTTAGTGGCGTGTGACTCATTGAAGATCGGTAAGGGCTAGTCGGGGTAGTAATATGCTACACTACCGCCTGTTCTTTCCCATGTATCTGCGGAGGTGATGGTAAGAGAGGTATGGATGGGGTTGGAGGTAGGAGTGATCTTTCTTTAAGCGGTGGAATACCTTGAATGAAAACTTTGATGGGACACGCACATCAGGAGAATAGTTAAAGGAGCTACGTGTTGTTTTCATTGGACGGGGGGTTGTAGGATAATTTAAGGAAAGGGTAGGAGAAAGTTGTTTCTTCGCTGTAATTAGTTAGCCAACGTTCGGAAGACGTGGGAAGTATTTGGGATTCATGGGAGAAAATTTCAATGGCAGAATTGCGAGAAAAAGTCCAGAGAAACTCCGCTAGATAAGACGAGCGTTGCTACGAGACGGAGAGTAAGGGTGAGTGAGGAGGCTGGAGGGATTGTATTGACAGGCCCTCGATGGGTGAAGCGATCGAACAAGAGGGAGGCTATTGAGAGAGGTCAACGGGGACCAGTGAGTTTTCTTGGGCGCCGAGGGAATAATTATGACCCAAACATATTAGAATGGAAGAATCGACCACCGGGATGCGGAAAGGTAAGTCACCGCCAACGGCCAGATACGAGCACTCGCCCTCTTTCTCGCAAAATGCGCAATCACAACAAAATCGAACGTATTATCCCGAACCTCTACGCATAATAACCCATCGTTCAATAACTCCCGGGCTTTGTTCAATAAATCCCGGGAATAACTAAGAAAACAACATTTGTTTCGCAAAATTCATTTTTATTCGTCAACATTCAAGAGCTATTATTATTATTAGGTAATCTACCGGTTAAGGTAGGTTTTTGGATGGACACAGCTACTCAATAAATATTTTGTGATTCCTAACAAAATACATAATCCAGTATCCTACTCTGCATTAGACCGGTTGCATACAGGTTGAACAGCAACGGTGGCAATGGGCAACCCTGCCTTACACCTCTTCCTGTTATACAATCTTTCAAATGCTTTTCTAACTTTTCGATGCCATGCTTGTAAAACGATTTGTTCTTGTCCTCAAAATAAGCTTCGGTTGATCAGCGATGACTTCCGCATTCGAGCCAAATCTTATTTTCCCTGGGGCATCTTTTTGAGATCAGCAAACATCCAGTAGTCGCTGGGGGCTAGATCTGGAGAGAGGGTATGGTGGGTGGGGAAGCAGATTGAAGCCCAGCTCGTTCAATTTGGCCGTTGTTTTCATTGATTTCATTGGCACGGTGCATTGTCTTGAAGAAAGATAGTTTTTTCTTCTTCGTGTGAGGTCTTTTTTTACGATTTCGTCCTTCAAAAGCACCAATTGCTCATTCTAATATCCGCTATTGATAGACTTTCCCTTTTCAAGGCTGTCGATGTAAAACATACCTGGCGCGTCCCAAAATATAATCCGTTCAGTAAATCCCGGGACTCTTTGAGTAATAGGTTTCAAGAGCAAACTCAAATGAGTTGGTCAACACACATTAATTTTCCATGATATTTATAGGCGGGTGTGTGTACGAGAATGGCTGCATGAGAGAAAATATGTACTTCAATACAAGTATTAAGTAATAGGTGTGCATGAATGACTGGTGACCTTGCCACACGCCTTTGCGGCGGATTTGGATAGAAGTGGGGTTAGGTGTAGAAAATTTGCAGTGGCCGAAAAGTCTTGCGAGAAGGGATTCGGTGGGAGTGGGAACAAGTGTCGCTGTGGTCTGGCCGAGAGAACCTGTCCCTTGTAACAATGCTGTCTTATGATTTGAGGTGGATTTCACGATTTCGGTGAAGTGCCTCGGCACAGTTTCCAATCCGTTTGATAGGAGAGGGTGGAGTCCCAAGCCCAAAAAAGACGTTGAAATTCACACGTCAGGGCATGAGGAGAGGGAGCAGTTCCTTTCCTTGTGCCACCTATGGTTTCCCAGGAAGATCTGCTACCCGGAAAACCACAACGCTTGGGTGTCTCAAGGGTGTCCCGAGAGGGGTGCTCGGGAATCGAACCCGGACCCTGGGCTGCTGAGCCGTTCAAAATATTTTCGCGGAGAGGGAAAGAGCTAATTACAATCAATAACTTTTTGCACAAAAATAATATAAATTCCGATCACAACGAACGCGGGGTTGAAAAAATACTCGATTTAATTAATGGAAACTTTTAAAAGTTTCTGCGTTTCCCGTCGAACACAGCGAAAGTGGATTTCCCTCCATTAAATGGCGCATGGACCCGAGGATATGTTTCCTAATATTCCGAATTTTCATGCCCCGTGCATTAATTAACACGGAGACGTGGTGGAGCTATTGCATTTCGCTGTCAGTCAATATCGGGGACGTATCTCCCTTAACCTTTGACTGCCCTATGTGCTTGATGTCTATGTTTACGGGTTCAGCGGAAATATCAGAGGAGTTATCGAAAGGGCTACTTTGTTTATGTTTGTCACCGGAATGCTATTCGCCACTGATTATCCATTCGAATATTCTGTTACTAACGCGGATTATTTTAGATTTTTGCGCATTTCCGTCATAACATGTGATTCAAATGTAACCTTCAAGGAAAATGTCTGGCATTGCATGATCGGAATACCCTGGCACTTCGTTTCGAATCCAGCAAAATGTAGTCGGCCATCTGGAGGGCCCCCGCTCAAGAGGCCTTACGTTTTGGGTCGCCACCTCATCAGCGAACGATCACACGCCTTCACCCTGGGTATCCAAGTGCATTTGATCAAATGCGGTATTATTGGAAATTTATGAACTTCTAGCGCTGGCAAACCATGTTATCATCTTAATCGTATCTCCGGTCTTGAAAGCCCTACCTAAGTCTGTTTAGGATCAGTTTACAAAAGGATCCAAGCGTAGGTTCGGATTAACGTCTTTCCTCGCGAGGACCGTCTTATTGACTCGCAACTTCTTATGCACGTGGCTTCAGGAGGTCACCACCAACTCCTAGAAATCCACTGTCTACGCTCTGGTTCAGAGGCCTTCTGAAACACGGGCACCCTCCGCTCATTCGCGCACGTGGGCGGTTGGTGCTCACAAGGGTGCACCAGGGTGTCCTCTGGCACCGTTGCCACGTGCATGAGTACATTTAAAGAAATTGCCATTTCCTCATGTCGTAATCAAATTTTCATCGCCGTTCAGTTTTTTTACGCATAATGAAAAGTAGGGACATCACGTCAAACAACAATTCAAATTAAACTGAGTATTATTTCAGCGAATTTTCCAAAGTTATAATTATTCTCAATAAAGATTTTTTGGTGTAATCCATGACGATGTCCTTTATTTCTATCGAATTAAATTGGCAGATGTAGTCGTGGAGGAAATTATTGTGCAGATTACGAGAGCTTTATTTTTGTGTTAAATACACGTAAAAATGTATTGAATTTAATTTAATCTTTAAGTGCTTGATCAAGTGAATACCACGCAAGAGGGTTAATAGAAGTCGAAATGTATGTTAGGCCAGGTGATGATAGATAAAACTTGTTGAGTTAA
The DNA here is from genome assembly GCF_022747635.1 of Hetaerina americana. Classification (NCBI taxonomy): domain Eukaryota; kingdom Metazoa; phylum Arthropoda; class Insecta; order Odonata; family Calopterygidae; genus Hetaerina; species Hetaerina americana. The sequence goes on from NW_027286764.1 coordinate 7,414,007, forward strand.
AACTGACGCAAATTTCATCGGGAACAAAGGAAGCCATTGACTGCCCGTGCTTGAGTTGTTAAGAAATATTGATTGAACGGGGACACTTTTTATTACGAGAAACATTTCAATTTTTTTGATTGAATACTGTTGTAAATTCCAAAATTAGATTTGATTGAAATCGCACAACGCCCTACAACGATTTACGTCATTCTCATGCCAATTGAATGTATTCATTTTCGTGCCAGTCGTTTCGAATGGTTTCAATTACAGTTTTCATCACTTTTTATTAATTTGCATGTGGAGTAGAAATCTCTTAATCGGTACATTTACAATTCTGGAATTAAAAGTGAAGGTTCGATTAGCACCATAGCAATATACGCATTTTTCTTGTAGGTTATTTTAATTGGCAGGAATCTTACTGTCTACAACACACGCACATGTACTATGAGTGCCTTAATGAAATAACAAAAACGAAGGTTTGTAAAGAATGACGACTCAAACTTTGAACTGCAAAACCCATTACTATGGAGAATCAGTGCAAAGAAACGGTAGATTATAATGCAATTAGTGCACTTATAGAAGTAAATATTTTTACCCTTACCACGGTTTGACGATGCTATTCTGATCCCTTATCGTTCGTGGAAAAAATTACATCTTAAATCTGTTCTACGCTTAATTTCTCTAATTTTATTGAAATGATCTCTCCTACGGTAGTACGATGAGATTAATAATTCATTTTCAACATCATTTCTAAACAGTCATCAATTTATGCAAGAGATTTAATTTGTAATTTAACCTACGCTTCATTAGAGACTCCCTGCCTAGCTGCTCTAATAATTTGGATACGCTAATAAGTTTATAATAAAAACGCTTTACAAATCTAACTTCTCTACGCTGCACGCGATCTAATTCGATCCCATATACTATACTTACAGAATAATCTAAATGAGGCCTAACCTGAGACATATAACATTTCTCTTTGATCTTTTCATCACATTTACCCAGTACACTTCTAATAAATCCTAATTTTTTGTTAGCATATCCACATATTCCCCGTATGTGTTTCACCCAGGAGAGATCGTGAGTTAGGGTAACGCCCAAGTATATTTAATTGAGTCCACACAATCGATTCTAGGTGTTCCCAATGCAGTAGGCGTTCGGGAGGGTATTGCTCTTTTTCCAAAACTTTATCACCACGCACTTTTTTAAGTTTAGTGCTAATTGCCAAGTGTCGCACCAACGTTGCGTATAGCATTTAGGTCATCAGATAAAGCTGCTTTGAGGGATAGGAATGCATAATACGCCAGGGAGTTCATATTATGAGACATACATTTTCTTAATAAGCATGTACTTCATTCTATCATCATGCCTAGTAGCTAAAACAAGTCGCGACTATTTTCCCAAGATGCATTGCATTCGCCGACGTGGATTATGGCATGTCCAACTCAAAATTGAATTTTCGGTGAACCTTTTTGTAACGTTTTTCTGGAGGGATGTAGATTGTCAACTATAAATTTTAAACAATAAAGCTTATGTTTACGTATTTAAAAACTATCTATTGCGCTAGCTATTATTTTGAATACCGTTACGAGGAAAGATCTATAAACGATCGGAGACCAATGCAGAAATGAGAGGCCGCTGAAATTGGTTTGACACCTTCCACGGTATGTCTCACGGGCAATGCATAGGATGCATTTAAAATAGGATTCCTATTCAAATTGTGAGATAATCACGTCAGCAGATAATCTGGTTTGGACTGATTCTTCTGGAGAATTCGATGCTCCAATCAATTTCACACTTCGGTGGGGATGTCGGCAACATGTTTTTCATTTTGAGGCCTTGTAAAGGTCTCCAAACCAGATATCGTGAGTCGTCCATGTTACGTTTGGATTTCTATTTTAGGCTAAGAATAGACCAAAGAACGGACCCCATTATAAAATTTTCAAAGGATCGACGTGTTCACGTGATTTATGAAAGCAGCTTTCAGAATCCGAATGACAGTTACAAATGTCGGATACATTATCAGCGCAAGCCGTGATCTCTCGTGACTCTTACACGACAGCTCGACTGATAACGTCCATTAATCTTGCAATATTTTCCATTAATCATTTCCGGGTAGAGGAGAGGGCCATGAAAACATTTTGACCTGCCTTTTCGACTCTTTTTAAGTTGGGACCCTGAACCTCATTATCCTGGAAATGATGCCACGAGGATGAACGCTCCGAACGTTTTAGAGCTCTTCCAAGAGATACGATCTCTTCCTGACTTTCATACAAATGGGAAGCGTGGTGCATAGGCGCTCGTATGTGGCCAAGTCCTCAAAGAAACTTATTGTCCCATTGCGGCCGCTACTTGAATAGTGTATTTAATTCATGGGATACTACGAGATGGCGGTTCATGGTTAATGAATTGGGAATCGTAGCTGTTTGTCACCAATATGCGCAGTTTGACAAACTATAAGCGCTGAAATTCTGGAGCTTCCGCAGGAGCTATTTATTCTCGCCTCTAAACACTATTTCTCGTTGGGTGTGGAGGCTTTTGGATATGGCTGGGTGATTAAAATAATTACCATTCAAGTATGTGCGTTATCTGTTCTACATCTAAATCTACATAATACCCCGCAAGTCGCCGCAAGGGCGTGTGGCGGGGGGTGTTAGGTCACCAACCGTAAAAAGGAAAAATACCACATGCAGAAAAAAACAACACGGAAAATTACACCCACAGCAGCGCACATACTCATGCAAAAATCCCTTCATCCAATACTCATGCAAACACATATACCGCAAAACAACTAAAAAACTGCACCCCATGATGCAGCACGAAAGCCATCCTACAACACGGAAGCCAGGACACAACAAGCAAGAAACATCACTACCACATGAAAATGCACTACGAAACACTCTACCCCCACAGAGTCTCTAAAAGGCAGGGAATGCGACCCAACGTTGCAGGTAGCAGGAATTTGCCCCCGCGGAGAGGGACGAGGGATTGAAAGGGAAACTTAAAAACAGATGAACAGAACACGAATGAGGTCATTCGGAAAGAATGGGTTATTACAGCAAAACACATAAGGTTAGTGGAAGAGCATGCATTTAAATAGAACTAATTATTTTTTAGACGCTGAGGGTGGCAAGTCTAGTTCTAGATATACATTTTGCCACCGCTTTCTATTCTCTAGCTACTTTGCCAAACCTTAGATGCTCAGTATGCCCGAACTGGAGTCATCATTCATTTGGTGAAATTTACAACACGGAAAAATACGTATCACTGAAGTGTCCTCTCAATCTGGTCCTTTTTTATAAATTTCGTTGAGAAATGCAATGGCTAAAATGGAAAATATCTCCTTGTTACTTTGCTTTAAATTATTGAATTAATCTCGAGACAATTTCCATTGGCAGGGAAAACTAAGACTCGCAAATTAGTTCAATTAAACACTTGTGAGGAGAGCGTTGGAAGACCGTGGATCATCTTCTTCCCTTCTCGCTGGGACGCGTGTGCCAACACTTCGGATGGCATCAAGACGGCTGCGCTATGACGACGCCGGGAATTTCCGATGAAATTCATCGCTTGGCTCATTCGCAATCGTAATATTCTCTGACACAAAGGATACGGTTGCCCGTGACTATTATTTGCATATCATTTATGTATAAGTAGTAGTAGTATTTGGGGGAGGTGACCGACAGCTGAGGTCATTTGCGCCATAGAGGGTGGACAGGAAAGGATGAAGGGTGGAGAGAAACCCGGTGTCGGCATTAGCCTACTCTTAATAACGAAAGGCGCCAAGGGGTCCGCAGTTTAACGTCCCATCCGACGGACGGCGTACTCACTCAAAGTGCCCTCCACAAAGCACCTCAAGTAGGGACCGAGATACCTCTGAAAAATATTCAACACCGCCGGGATTTGAACCCGGGCCCTTTGGGAAGGAAACCAGTACGATAGCCACCGCACCATCTCGATCCCCCATTTATATATAATATGAGGTTACCCCATCAAGTATTTATAAATTTTGAGGCTGATCGATTTTAATTTTTATGAAAGGGAATTAGTAGATGACACCATATTCGGACAAAAAATAATGATATTAAAAATATTTTTTACCGCCATTCTCCAAAACTGAATTCTAAAAGGTGGGAGGTGGGGGGAAACTTAATTGATAATAGAAATCTGATATTTCCGAGGAGAAACGAATAATATGGAGCCAGATATAAATTGAAATTTTACAACAATAGCACTCCTAGAGCCTTATGTGGAAAATGGGAATTCATTTTATATGGTCGACTCTTTTACCGGAATAAATTTAAAAAATGGAAAAAGTGAGCATCATTCTTTTTAATATGCATTCATTTAAGTTACCAGTGTAATAACATGGTACTGGCTGAAAATACTCATAATGAACTTCTACTTGGCAACACAATGCTATTCTATCAATCAAGGTAGTTTTAAGATGGGCCTTGGCAACTATTACCTTAAGGCTATGAAGAATTTCGAGTCATATTTGGCCAAAATTTCATGTGCATTTCACTAATCATTCTTCAGGTTATCCCTCATATTCGCCTTTTCTGCGTTCTTAGAATGTATTCCAATTTTCTCTCTTTTCCAACCATAACTTGCTATTCAGAAGAAATAAATATCGTTCGGGAGTGGCGGAATACCTCACCGTAGAGTTCCGTCGATAATACCGATAGTGGTTCACCCGCTTTAGTGCATAAACTGCGTAAACAAATAGCTCGGGTGTCGAAGTGGGAACGAACCCTCAAATGGCTAGTTGCAATCGCCAAACTCTAAGACATGTCTCCCAGCCTCGGCGCGCCGCGGCTCGGAGGCGTCTCTGATTGGTCCAATTGTCTTCGAACGTGGTGTCCATTGTTGTACATTATTGCGTGCTCGCGCGTGTGATTGTGGCGGTTAGTGCGCTGGTGGACATCAATGCGTACTACCTATTTCGCCCTTCGGCGTCAGATTCGAGGCAGGCTCACTTACGGAGCGCGGAAGGGCGCCGATGCTCGCGAAGGGCTCTGGTGCACCCTTGGCTAGCCCACCCATGAAAATTAAAATCCTTTCACATGCAAGTAGTGGTATCTGTCAAGAGTGGCATTACTCAATGTAAACCCCTTCAGTTGCAATGACCGCCTCCATTGTTGCCCTTAATCGATCGCATGCACTCTTTAAAACGGCTCTGTCCACATTCACGAATGCTGATACGATAGCGGTGCTTAGAATTGCTACATTAGGATAACTCATTATATTGGCAACTCTTTCGATTACGCTGCAAACATAATAGTCGAGGGAGTTCAAGTCCGGGCTATTCAGGGGCCAGAACTCCTTTGACCAGAACATGTCAATGTTGTCTGAGAGCCAGTTTTGGACTAAATAACTCGCATGAGCTGGTGCACCATCCTGTTGAGAAACATATATCGTGCCTCCTCGAGGTCACAGTTATCATCCACGGTTTCACGGCATTCTTCAAAATTTGCAAATTCGTAAAAATTTGCAACATTTCTCTGAAATCAGCGCCTGAGCGTTTCCTCGAAAGAGGTTCCCTCTCCGAGTTTGCGAAACCTTCCCCAGACTTCTCCGAAGCATTATACTTAGCCACAATATCGTAAACAGTTCTTCTGGAGAACCAGAAGAATGAGAACGATTTCACTGGGCGAACGCCCAGCGCGAACACTTTCGATAATAGCTGTTCTTCGATTGGACTCCGCACTTGTGCGTAGCATCTCGGCCATTTTGCGGTTATGACTGTTTACTAGATTCCTATAGCTTTCAAGAACGCCAATCGCGACCACCAGTGGAACTACGATATGGCGGGAAATTCAAATTAAAACATGTGCGGATTTAAGCACTGCACCTTGTATGTACGACTGCATTTTAAACACTTAGTGCCTCTACTTTATTTCTTAACCATTAATTAATAGTTATGTTTTAATCAACACTTTTACCGTTAAATACAAATCGTAATAGCGTAAAAATATGAACATTGCGTTTGGAAGAAAAGAAGATTAATCGCAACCAATCTTAGGATTGAAATACTAATGAATGATAGAAAGCACTGCATTGACCTCTGGCAACTTCAGGCAAGGTTCGCGCGGAAATACGAAAAAAAGCTGAATTGATCCAATTTACTTCACCATTAATATTACACGAGACTCGAGCATTGACTTCTCCTAAGTTCACGGAGAAGAGAAATCCAAGAGGCAAACATATTTGCTGGGAAATGTACTTTGCCAGTATTAATCTGCAGGGGAATGGTTCTTGCCTGTTTTTTCAGCGTGCCACCCCCCACTATCAACAGCGACCCCCGTTTCCCCACCAAATAAATGGTGCACCGTCCTCCATTCCGCCGTCCTCTGCTATCGCGGTTCCTCCGCGGCGCTCGAGAGGTCAAGATTCATTGGGGTGCGGGCGATCGAGGTGCCGGGGTAAAACCTCGTCCATTTAGGGCGCGCCTCCTCCCCCAATGGGGACAACCCCCCCCTCCCGCCACCGGTATTGTTGCCGCGTGGGAAACCCTCCCGTCTCAATCGACGCCGGACGGCGCTCCGTGAATGTATTTCCCTCCATTTTTCCTGCCTCCTTAGGATTTCTCCCAACAAATCCCTCTCTTCGCCCACCATACCAAGTACTTCCTCATTTGTTTTCTTCTCTGTCCATTTCACCTTCTCCATTCTTCTCCACACCCACATTTCAAAAGCCTCCAATCTACGTCTATCCTCCTGCCTCAATGACCACGTTTCCGCGCCATATAAAAGTTTTTACGAGTCTTTTCTTAATATCCTTACTCAACGTCCCTGTCATCAACTCCCTCCTCCTTGTGAAAGCCTCTTTGCCTAGAGCAATTTTTCTCCTTACGTCCCTACTACTTTGACCGTATTGATCCAAAACACTTCTGAGATACGTAAACTGTTCTACCTGCTCTAGTTTTTGCCATCCTGCTTCAGTGACCATGTTTCCGCGCCGTACATAACTACGCTCCATATCAAGGATACTTATTTATCTTCGTGCAATTAGTGCCATCGAGAATTGGAATGACCGAGTCGTAATTTGACTGTCAAAATCAGATGTTTGGATGAAAAGTATTTTTATTATATTAGCTGATTCTTCGGAGTGACATACTTTTTCCCTGCCCACCCTCTGCCGTAGGGACACTAGATATAAATCAGGTTCTGCCTACATTGGGGGCAACTGCTCCAACAGGGCCGGCTATTCTGAATAGTTTTCTGAATAGCTTTCGAATAGTCCGTAAGTCACGTAGGAACTCCTCTTCCTGATTCACAATCTCCTGCAGTAGTACTCACGAGAATGAACTTCGAATTACCATTCATTCGATATTTGTTTGAGTATATTTCTCTTTGAATCTGAGATCATGCAGGTTCTATTATTTTAATCAAAAAAGTGTATTTTGAAATGTCCTCGAAACTCGTGAATAAATGAATCTCTGACGGACACTAATTTTCTCTTCATCGCGTCCTCAACACAATGGGACCTATGTGCTGGTCGAAGTGAAATGAGTGGTGCCATTTAAGAGGCAGAGGAGATTGAACGGGTACTTCATTGTGGTGTTAAGGGAGGGTGCGATCACGGCATCTCTCAACATGCATAGTTTGTATAAGAAGTATCGGGACATTTTTTGGAAAATATATTTATTTCAGGTATTGCTACATGCCTCGAAATTCTTCAAAGCACATCCCTTGGGCGTCGACAAACTTTTGCCCTAGCGGCTTTCCCACAACTTGAAGGCTCCCTGGTAGGCTGATTCCAGAAAGTCCTTAAGGGTACGCGTGCAAGCTTCTTTGACGGCTTGGCTTAGCCATGGCTTCAAAGGCTTCATGGCTTAGCCATGGCTTAGCCATGCTGGTGTCCTTTGAGAGAGGATTTTACTTTTGGGAATAGGAAGTAGTCTGATTGTGCCTGGTCGTGACTTTAAGGGGGTTGGGTAAACGTCGCGATGTCGTTGCAAGCGTCTTTGGCGGCACTTAGCGTCCTATGGTGGTGGTGTCCTTTGAGGGAGGATTTACATTTTGGGAATAGGATATAGTCAACTGGTGCCAATTCGGGACTGTAAGGGGGTTGGGGAATCGTCGCGATGTCGTCGCAGAAGGTCTTCACAAGCGGATACTCGGCTCCGCTCTTCTTGATCGTCCGTCAAGACGTTAGATAAAAGTTTAGCATCGGGATCTTTCGCATCGCCAAATTTTCAGTGCTATAATGGTGTGTGCACTGTCGTCTTATCAATATCAATACAACCCGCTATCATGCGTGAGCTAAACCGACATTCTAAAATTCAGCATTTCACTCATACCGCAGGAAAATATATACCGATACTTTTTATACAAACCTTGTATGGTTGAAATTTGTCGTCATGCGTGTTTAACGCGGCTTTCCGAATGTAGCGCTGAGTTAGGAAGGGGATAGCAGTCGCTCAATTAGCCTGTTTACTTCGAAGCATGGCGTTCAAAACAACACGATAGCACCGAGGGCAACGCAAGCAGCGCTTGATCGGGCGCGGGAGGCTGTGAAACGGCAACGCTGCACCGCGTCCCTCTTCGAGGGAGGGAGGGGGGGATAACTGCGGAGGAGGGAGGGCAGGGCGGCGCCGAACCCGGAAACGAGGGGCCGCATCGAGCGAGTGCATCCACTTCAATTGGCCCTCTTGCGATCCAGATACGAGCATCACCCGTGCGTGCGCCTTAAAGGGCGCTTGCCGACCATGTGGGGCACTCGCAATCAGACGGGAGGGGTCGTCCCTGCGGCCCCAATGTCCATTGCCCTCATATTGTCCGGAGGAGGGGGAGGCGGAAGGGGAGGGACAGACTCCTCAACCCGGGACGCGTTGGACTGGTCAAGCCCGCAAGTAGTCCGCAGCCCCGAATTCTCCGAGGTCATTCTGCGTGTTTGCAGCCTATGGCACATGCAACATGGTGCTCGGCCTTCCGTTTAGTCGTGGGCACCCGAAACTATCGTCCGATGGGTGTCCATTGCTATCGCACATCCGTCGTGGACACTTAGGATGACCTCCCCTAGCCGACGCTGATGTTTAGAAAGTTTGGCAGCAATAATTTCACCTAAAAAATAAGAGAACCGAACAGCTTCGTAACAGAGGCGTCGATTGTTGAATTTAAAAAAAAATGATCAGTGAAAAGAATTCGTGACGAGATTTGTAAAAAAAATCAGATCATTGCGAAAACTTGGGAATAAGAATTGGAAATGAAAAACTTTTAAATATTAAGTATTATAAGAAGATACACGATGCAATAATCGTATGGGGACGCTACAATACAAATTAAATCTTGACATATTTCCCCATTAATTAGAACTAGAAATGATTTGAATCAGGTACCCACGGGCTGAATAAGATCCCAATGTAAATGAACTATATTTTCATTATGAAAAATTTTCATCAATTAATTTAACTTATCAGCAGATTCCCAGATGATAGTCTGTTAGGTTTTAGATGGACACACGGAGCACATGCCTGTGTATTTTACTTAGCCTTGCCAAACAAGACAGAACTTGACCTTCCGAGCTACAATTGACTGCTCTTCCATTCCGGATACATTTCACCCCTTTTCGTTCTGTCCAGCATCCTTATCCCTTTCCTCCCCCTCCCTCCCTCCCTGCCTAATGCCCCCTCCTCCATCGCAGTCTCGAGCATTCCAGCGCCCATCAGGGTTCTCTGCTTCTGTCGCACCTACTTTCTTTGGATTTCTCCCAACAACCCTTTCACCTCCTCCTCCCCGCCATGCCCAGTAATCCTTCGTTTGTTTTCCTTCACGTCCATTTTACCTTTCCTTGCATCTCAACAAATACTTCTCAAAAGCCTCCATCTATGCTCATTATCTTGTTTCAGCGACCTTATTTCCGAGTCGTACGAAACCAGGCCCCATGCCAACGTTTTCAATGTTTCCTTTCTTTTACTTAACGTCCCTGCCACCCACCTTCTCCTTGTGAAAGCTTCTTTGCCTAACGCCATTTCCCCTCCTACAGGGTTCGTCCGGAAAATAAGTGTACTGACTACTGATTTTTTCCCGCCGCTCCAGGCGCGCCCAGCACCGCTCTGACGGGCTGCGATTGGAGGGGGGTATGTTGGCAAGCGACGCTGAAAAAGGCAGTCGGCTCTGAGCTGTGGTGTAGTGAGGAGCTCTGTTAACGCGAACCTCCACGCTCGACCCACGTCACGGAACGCGATGCCGAAGTTTTTGGAGCAGCGTTATTCCATCAAATTTGCGGTAAAGCTTGGGAAATCGTCTACCGAAACTGTCGGTATGATTAACCAGGCTTACGGGGAGTCAGCCATGTCCAGAAACATGATCTTTCGGTGGCACAAGATGTTCGTGGAGGGCAGAGAAGAGGTCGACGACGAACCACGGCCTGGACGCCCATCAACGACACTCACCGACGAAAATGTGCGAAAAGTTCGCGATGTACTGAACTCTGATCGTCATCTTAGTGTTCGGATGATAGCAGAGCAGTGTAATGTGCCAAAAACAATAGTGCACGAGATTATTAGGGAGCAATTACAGATGCGAAAAATTTGTGCAAAGTTGGTGCCGAAAGTGCTCAGTGATGATCAATGACTCAATCGTTTGGAAATCGCGACACAACTTGCGGATCACTGCAAAAATGATCCATATTTTTTAGAGAACGTTGTTTCGGGTGACGAGACGTGGATCTTTGAAAGGAACGCGATACGGGACTTTGGACGCCGTCAAAGAGGCCGTGACGACGTGTCTTCGAGAGGTTCCCGATGATGCCTTCGCGGGAGCGTCCCAGGAATGGGAACGCCGCTGGAACAAGTGTATCGACTCACAAGGGTCCTATTCTGAGGAATATTAGCTTAAGATATGTAAAAGTGTAATAAATTTTTTTTCCTGAGCTCAGTACACTTATTTTCCGGACGAACCCTGTATATCCGCACCACTGCGTCCATCTTGATCCAAAACACATCCATAATAGGTAAACTTTTCTTTCTGCTCAAGTGTTTGCCCTCAAATTCAAACGAATAACTCGGCTTTCCTCTTCATCAAAAAATTATTGTTTTTTTCATTTACATTAATTCTTATCACATGCGAGGTCTGTTCAAAAAGTATCGTGAATTTTGAAGTTTTGCGGGTTACGTGTATTTGATTTTTGAATTTTTTGTAGCGTTATGTTGGTACTTCACTTGGTTATGTCTCTCACTTATGCCGAAGATTTCGGCCATTTTGAATGTTCTTTTAATTGTTGACAGATGATTTGCTTGAACATGTTTTGGCTTGTCTTCGATTTTGCCTGTTCCAAAGAATGGATCAAAGAATCAGTATCAAATTTTGTGTGCAAAACGAAATTAAATGCGCGGACGCATTCCGAATGTTGACTGTGGAGACTATGGAGAAGCTACCTCGGACCGAAGCAACGTTTATCGGTGGTACAAAATGTTCTCAGAGGGCCGAGAGGATGTGAACGACGAAGAGCGTGCCGGATGCCTGAGCATGTAAACAACAGACGAAAACATTGATGAAGTGAAGAAAATAGTATTGGCCAATCGTCGAATCACCATTACAGAAGTTGCCGAGGAGCTAAACATATCGATTGGCTCGTGCCATTCAATTTTTACCAATGATTTGGGTATGACACGGGTTGCTGCGAAATTCTTACCAAAATTGCTCAATTTCGACCAAATACAGCAACGCATTAACATTGCAAATGGACTTGCGTTGGACTCTGTCCGCGACGTCCCAAATTTCCTCCAGAGGGTCATAACTGGTGACGAATCATGGGTTTATGGTTATGACGTGGAAATAAAGCTCAATCATCCCAATAGAAACTGCAGCACGATCCAACACCGAAAAAAGCGCGCCAAATTCGGCCAAATCTGAAAGTTTTCCTTACAGTTTTCTTCGATTGCAGGGGCGTGGTGCTTCATGAGTTTTTGCCACAGCGTAGAATGGTAAATAAGGAATATTGCCTGCAAATTATGCGCAATTTGCGCGAAGCCTTCTGCCACAAACGCCCGGATTTGTGGAAGAACAAAAGTTGGCTTTCGCACCATAACAGCGTTCACACAGCGTTACTTGTGCGCGAACTTTTGTCCAAAAACAACACAACAATGATGCCGCAGCCACCGTATTCCCCAGATCTGCTGCCTCCAGTGACTTTTTCTTGTTCTCGAAACTGAAGAGGCCCATGAAAGGACAACGCTACGCTACGATTGACAAGATAAAGACTGTATCAAAGGAGGAGCTGAACAAGATCACAAAAAATAATTTTTTGAAGTACTTCGAGGATTGGAAAAAACGTTGGCACAAGTGTATAATATCTAATGGGGATTACTTTGAATGGTACAAAATAGATATTCACGAATAAATAAATAATTTTTGAAAAAACACAAAAGTCGCGATACCTTTTGAACAGACCTCGTTCATATCATATTTCCATGTTTTCGCGCAGCAATGGCTGTAAAACCTTGGTTGACTGGCTAGCTACAAGCTTGGTAAGCATGAAAGCGTGTAAGCTATTGGCCGTGAATGTGAAGTTGAGTAAATTCCTCCAGCCAATAATAAGAAAACTTCCGAGACTTTCCTCCTCGCTGTCAGGCCCTCCACTCCCCCCGTTGATACTCACCAGCTGACCGAAATAATGTTATTGGAGCCTTCTACACAGTTTATTATTCTTGGCTACAGGGATTAACTCAACTTCACATCCACAAACCTAACTGATTTTATGAATTCCCCGCCGACTTTCATTCCTACCTCCAGTTCTTCCCATGCCTCTTTAATCGTTTCCTCCACATATACGTTGAACAGCACCGGCCATAATGAGTAACCCTGCCTTACACCTTTTTCTAACACTGCCCATCCGGCTCTCCATGAACTACTCGCTCCTGAGCAGTCTGAGACATGTACATGTTGCGGATTAGCCTCCTTTCCCTCCAATTTATTCCTATTTTCTGCAATATACTCATTAATTTTTGCCAATTCACTCTATCAAACACCTTCACGAATCCACGAAACGACAACCTCATCCTGTTTTTACTCTTATGTTCCTTTCTATTAGTGACCTCATTGCTGTTATAGTGCATCGTGCTTACCCCCACCCTTCTGGAACAATGAAGATCATCCCCCCAGTGACCATTATGACCTCCTAATATCCTTTTTATTATGATAACAAGTACCACCAGTTTCTATTATCTATGCAAGTCCCACCAGCTTTGTGTGAAACCAAACTTCTTGTTCTTCAGCTGTTACATAAATATTTCATGTCTAATTTTAGGAGTGAGAACTAACACATCTGACGAAATATTCCGACCAAACTTGTCTCATAAATTCCACGAAGTAGCCCATACAATTATTCTTGTATGTTTTCCTAAACACATTGTTAGTTCTGCTGGAATATTATGTATCCCCACGGCGTTATTTGATTTCAATTCCTTAAATCTATTCAAACCTGTATCGCGCGATGGATTTTTCATGGTCCTGAGCAATGTGCTTTATATTCTCTGGTTAAGCTTGCTGTCCTCTTTAGCAGTGATATCGAGAATGTATTATGACTCCCATCGTACTATGATAGGAAAGATCTTGTCTGTAAAATCAGAGAGATTAAGTTTAGAACAGATAGATTTAAGATGTCATTTTTTTCCACGAAAGATAAGGGATCTGAATAGCATTATTCAATTGGGGTAGGGGCAAAAATATTCTGGTTAAAATTAGTCTGGTGTGTATTCAGCCCCTACCATTACCTTGGCGGAGGCTTTCAGGGTACTAAAATATCTAACTATCTAATAACTTTCTCCTAAATCTCTCTTGGTCCTATCAATTTTCCAGTCTCATCATTAATAGTGCGCATTAATGGATTTTCCCATCTTACAACCCAATAGTGCTTTCACCTTTCTGCAGATCGCACACATTTCTCCCTTCCTTTATTAACCCTCCATATCCTATAACTGCGCCTTTCGTGTTGCTTTTTTCCCTTTTTTAGATTCCCGCCGCAGTTAATTATTCATGTCTTCCGCCTTCGTTTTGTCTGATTCAGTGTTTATTTTCTTCCATCCCCTTTTCTTATCTTCAAATGAGCCAGTTTTTTTCTGTACCACAGTTAGATTTTCTACAAAGTTCTTAAAACCTAGAAACCCCTTAGCTTAAATGTGAGATCCTTAGAAGTACCCGAAATTGAAACTCGTAACCCCCCGGGCCATTTATCGAAAGCGCTTTTTATTTCTCTGAATAATCATGTCGTTTCTCTAAATCACTAAATCGGAATCGATAGTATTAATTCATTAATAAGTTTTGGGGGACTTATACAGCGAACATACGTGTATATCTGGGGTATTTTTTATAATCAACTATTCCAACTATCGAATCAACTTCAGAAATTGAATGTGACTCTGCGCATGTTGGTTTTAAAGGGTACCTGCGGTTACGGATACTACACAGTTGAACTCATTAAATAGGCTGATGGGGATGATGCCTTAAGCCGCACAAGAGTTTTTGAGTGGCACAAAATGTTTAAGGAAGGCCGGGAACTCGTCGAAGAAGAGCACCGCGTCGGACGCCCGACGACCGCTCGAACCGATGCTCACGTGGCCAAAGTGATTCTGACAGGCGTTTAACCATCGCCCTTATCAGTGAGGAGGCCGGCCACGCCATTGTAGCAGAGGATCTTGCGATGAGGAAAGTGTGCGTGAAGCTGATGCCGAAGGTCTTGAGCGAAGAACAAAAACTTTCGCGGGTGGTAATTTCGCAAGAAATTTTGGACTGCGTCCAGGAAGATGAAAATGTTCTCGACAACGTTATTACCTCAAAGGATAGCTCAAAAGGAGATCAAAGGATATCGGTTCGACTTCATCGAGGCGATATTTATAGCGTATGCGGAGGTGGGAGGAATGTATTTTGAAGATTATTAAGTAATTGTAATTATAACTGTAATATATTTCGATTTTTGGAACCAGTCCCGATACATATTGTACAGACCCTGTACCTTCAAACAACGACCGGGAAGGCGTGCACTTCGTAGCGAAGTGTATGTAACATGGAGGTATTATGTTGAGCCAATCAACCCTTCTTTCCGTGAATGTCACTCTTAAATTCATGTGTAGGCATACGAGCTCGTAAAATGTTCGGGGACCCATTTTGACGCATGCTGGTTTTGTAATAGTTTTTTCGCTATCGTTCATTCATCGCAATTGCATGCCCTAAAATCGCTTCATCAAACCTATTTTCACTGTTACTCGAAACGGAAATGCAAATCATGTATTCTTTTAATCCATTGAAAAATGAAGTCACAAATCTTTATACACCCGTCATACGTTCACGAAGGAATCGCTCATTCAACAAACCACTCGCGATGAATCGGGCAGTTGACCTAATGTCTGATGGAGACGCGCACTCAATCGGGCGGTTTTTTTTAAATTTTCCTTTTAATTGTTTTTCTTACTGTTCATTTCATCGGCTTACGAAATTTTGAATATGGTGGACGAAGAAAGGAAGCTGTTTGGGAAAATCGGGAAAAGTCAGAAAAGATTATGTGGCGAAACATTGAAGGACGAAGGGATGCTGAGGGCCTGATAAGTGAAAGGGAGAATTCTGAGCGATTGGGGCAGAATGAGGGAAAGGAATGGCAATTTAGACAGCGTGAAGACATGCGGAACCGAGGAAGGATTACTTGTGTTGTCGGACGCGGCACATTAAATATAATAGTTGTTAGGTATGAATCTTCAATGGATTGATAGATTGAATGAAAATGATTCGTAACAAGGATTCAGGAATGTCTTCTTCACTCCCTATTCATACTTATCAAGTGGTTCAATCCCTGTAGCGCACATTCTTCATTCCTCCTCTGGTTTCCACGCCCAAACATCCTGGTACGGTTTGACTTTCATTCCCAGAACCAAGTCACGGTGGTCCAGTGAAATCATGCAATCAGATCAGTGATTCGCCACACGTGTGTTCACGACTGCAGTGGAGGAATACAGGGTTCGTCCGGAAAATAAGTGTACTGAGCTCAGGAAAAAAAAATTATTACACTTTTACATATCTTAAGCTAATATTCCTCAAAATAGGACCCTTGTGAGTCGATGCACTTGTTCCAGCGGCGTTCCCATTCCTGGAACGCTCCCGCGAAGGCGTCATCGGGAACCTCTCGAAGACACGTCGTCACGGCCTCTTTGACGGCGTCCAAAGTCCCGTATCGCGTTCCTTTCAAACTGCTCTTTATCTTCGGGAACAGAAAGAAGTCCGGTGGTGCCAAGTCCGGGCTGTAGGGCGGGTGCGGCAGCGTTGCCACGCCGTGCTTGGCCAAGAAGTCCGACACGACAAGCGCGGTGTGAGACGGCGCATTGTCGTGATGCAGCCGCCAGATGTTTTTGATCGCTGGCCGGACGCGGGCGACTCGTTTTCGAAGCCTGTCGAGCACTTGGACGTAAAATGCAGCATTTACAGTTTGTCGTTCAGGTACAAATTCGTAGTGGACGACTCCCCTTCTGTCAAAAAAGACAATGAGCATCGCCTTGATCCGAGATTTGCTCATGCGAGCTTTCTTTTGACGGGGTGATGATGGGGTGTGCCACTCCGCACTTTGTCTCTTCGACTCCGGGTCGTACTCAAAGATCCACGTCTCGTCACCCGAAACAACGTTCTCTAAAAAATATGGACCATTTTTGCAGTGATCCGCAAGTTGTGTCGCGATTTCCAAACGATTGAGTCTTTGATCATCACTGAGCACTTTCGGCACCAACTTTGCACAAATTTTTCGCATCTGTAATTGCTCCCTAATAATCTCGTGCACTATTGTTTTTAGCACATTACACTGCTCTGCTATCATCCGAACACTAAGACGACGATCAGAGTTCAGTACATCGCGAACTTTTCGCACATTTTCGTCGGTGAGTGTCGTTGATGGGCGTCCAGGCCGTGGTTCGTCGTCGACCTCTTCTCTGCCCTCCACGAACATCTTGTGCCACCGAAAGATCATGTTTCTGGACATGGCTGACTCCCCGTAAGCCTGGTTAATCATACCGACAGTTTCGGTAGACGATTTCCCAAGCTTTACCGCAAATTTGATGGAATAACGCTGCTCCAAAAACTTCGGCATCGCGTTCCGTGACGTGGGTCGAGCGTGGAGGTTCGCGTTAACAGAGCTCCTCACTACACCACAGCTCAGAGCCGACTGCCTTTTTCAGCGTCGCTTGCCAACATACCCCCCTCCAATCGCAGCCCGTCAGAGCGGTGCTGGGCGCGCCTGGAGCGGCGGGAAAAAATCAGTAGTCAGTACACTTATTTTCCGGACGAACCCTGTAGGAGGGGAAATGGCGTTAGGCAAAGAAGCTTTCACAAGGAGAAGGTGGGTGGCAGGGACGTTAAGTAAAAGAAAGGAAACATTGAAAACGTTGGCATGGGGCCTGGTTTCGTACGACTCGGAAATAAGGTCGCTGAAACAAGATAATGAGCATAGATGGAGGCTTTTGAGAAGTATTTGTTGAGTGTTCCTGAACGTTCTGCGTCTTTCAAATCTTCTCTACCATCCCGCAACAACTTGTACCACCTTATAACACACCAGATCTACCCAGAGCGTTGTCATCATAAACTCTGCCTTGAGCATGCCATGAGTATCTCTCTCCCGATTTTGCCTAGCTTCACGCAAAATTTGATGGCGCAGCGCTATTCCAATAACCGAATCATGACGGAGAGTAAAGAGGTCACGTTATAGAGGTTTCGCAAACGAGCGATTCACTCTCCGCAAAGGCTGGGAGCCAACTACCACCGGCCTCAAGTCTTTCCTGAGAATCCCCTCTCTCGAACACAGCCAGAGATACCGCCGCCCGTCCGTCCGTCTGTCTCGGTAAAAACAAGTCCCACTCTTTTTGGCACAGACCCTGTATGTGTATTGCATGGGGCATTACGGCCATTTCCATGACCATTGGAATGGATTTGAGCAAGGTAAGGAGTCTGGTAAGGAGTCCGTTTCGGCTCGCTTGCATCCAGATGCCCCACCCCCTCCGGCGGCATCCGTACCCCGTTATCGCCTCTTTCCCCGGCTGACCCTCGTGGCAACAGAGAGCGTGACCCAGGCGCGTCGTCGGGATTCGCATCCGAGGTGTTCTTTTCCGATTCCGCGACCATGGCGGGGCTTCCCACTTCCAGGCGGACGGAGGGTTTCACTCACTCCCTTCGAGTTCATCTCCCCTGTATATATTTTCACGTGCAGCTCTTAAATGAATACTTATGGCGGGCATCCATATGTGGAAATTATGCAAACGACTCGTGGAAGCGGGGGGCGCGCGTCATCCCCTCCCGGAATAGAGCGTTGCCGGTGGTCAGCCGTGCGCCGTGCCCGCGATTTTGGACACCTTAGTCGAGAGTCGCGTGCGCGTATGTCTGCGGCATGCGTGATGGCTCTGGCGGTTGGTTGCGTGTGTGGTGCGACCGCCGATGAGATAAAGGGGGAAGAAGGACAATCGCGAGTTGCCGAGACTCAAAGTTGTATGCGTAATTATCTTAAAAAATTATTTGTTCCATGTCCTTTTCTCTGAGCGTTTGTTATTTCGCGTGAATCCATATCGAAGGGAAAACTGCTACTTAGACTGCTAACGTTAGTAGTCAAAAATAAACTATGTAAACCATTAACACGGTAATCAACCCGAAGGTCGGTTTGGTAGGTTATGGTAGAGTTCACCCAGTACTAGTGACGGCGTGTGAAATTCTCACATCAGGTTAGGGTTTCCCAGGAAGATCTGGTGCCCGAAATATCACATAGCTTGGGTGGAGATTCAGGTGCCCAGAGATTTGCCCGGGAATCGAACCCGGATCTTCCGGTCAGTAATCCAACGCTCTACCCCCTGGACCACCGCGACCCTATAGTCATAAATAAACTTGCTGTATATCATAAAGGCGCACGTATGCTTTCCTAACCACAAGGGAAGTAGTAGTAGTATTTAGAGGAGGCGACCGACAGCTGAGGTAATTTGCGCTATAGGGGATGGACAGGAAAAGATTAAGGGTGGAGAGAAACCCTGCGTCGACATTAGCCTACTCCTGATGAAAGTCCCCAAGGGGTCAGAAGTTTAACGTGCCATCCGACGGACGGCGTACTCACTCAAAGTGCTCTCCACAAGACACCTCAAGTAGGGATCGCGGTACCACTGAAAAATATCTGCCACCTCTGGGATTCGAACCTTGCCCTTCTTGGTGGGAAGTCAGTACGTTAGCCACTGCATCATCCCGATCTCCTTAAGGGAAGTTTTCACCACCAGAGAATATTAACGGGTCTTGGGGGCGGCCCTCACTTGCTAACCTAGAGGTCGAGGGTTCGATTCCCGCCTCGATTGGCTTACCTCCTCCTTGGGTTTGGATGTTTCTGATAGAAGACACCACTAAGCATAGAATAGAGGAGTGCCTACAGTATGAAAAACCCAGACATGAAATTTGGCACAGTATGACTTGTAAGAAAACCAAGATGCGTGAGATTGTGCTATTTTGCCTTAAGCATAACAACGGCCAATTATTTAAAATGGTGCAATGAAATTTGATAATCGTAGTGACATTTGAAGTTGATAAATTAAATGCTTGATAAAACTAGTAATCGTATTGCTCGTTTATTGTATAAATAAAATTGCATGTAATTGCTATTTTAAGTTAACGTGTACTATTTTGCCTCGTGTACGATCAAAGGAAAAAAAAATCTTGTATGACTCTGTAAACTGAAGTGTTACCATAGAATAATATATTTATTTCTTATAATAATTATTATCTCTAATTGTACTAAATTTGGGTTGTACATTACTTCTGTAATTTAATGCTACTGTGTCATCTTGTTTGATATTTCTTTTTCTCATGTTGTGTAATTGATGTTAATTATATCAGAACACTAAAGGGGGATTAAGCGAGAGCAGGAACCCCCTCAACATATCATGCTATTTTTCTGTATGCTATTTTTTTTGTATTTGCTTCCGCAATAAAAAAAAGGAAAGCTGTGATTGAGGAAACTCCTTCACCACCTTTCCTTATTATTATTATTGCCCATCTTGTCTATGATCCAATATAAAAGTCCGTTATTATTTGTATATCGGCTATTTTAAAACAAAGGTGAAGTTTGATCAGCTATACACTCCAAGCAAAGTTATTTTTATGATATGGACTTGGTAAGAAAATAATTATAATTTGACAAGGTAAGGAAAATACGCAGGCCATGCAGAAATCACGATCCCAAAATGGAATTGCATGTGAGCCACTGATGTCCGCGATAGCCGATGCAGTAATGAGAAATTCAATAATCAGATCTCTAAGGTCGAACGAAGGTGTTGGGCGCTTGAAATTCGCGTACGGGAGTTTCAGGGGCAAGTGTGGTTGCTCACGAAGCTCAGACATCTAGAGACACGGATTGCCAGGGCATTAAGGTTTGGTTGTCCCAAGGCTTCCTATTGGCCAGTGGCCGAACGCCGCCTAAGTATGAAGTGGTAAATGTATTATGTAAACTGATAGGTTCCTTTTCACTTTAAAAAGCTATGCCTTCACACAAAAAATTAAAAATGAACAAATTTCTTTTTATATTTTATTATTTCCGTTTGCAATGACAACTTCTAGAATGTAATGGAACAATAAGTGGTGAAATTCGATTCTTTTGGTACAATTTATCCAGTTGTCGAAACACCCGCAAAAGTCAAACATTTTTTTAACTATTAACCCTGAAATACGTGGTGGAACATTTCTGCCCTTCGTGAGAAGCCTCATTTTCTGGGATGCTGTGTCATACCAAAGGCCCATATACGAAGATAACAAGCTATACAATAGCTATCAAGGCAGGCGATTTGATCCTCCTCGTCTGCTGCAATATATATATATATATATATATATATATATATATATATATATATATATATCTTTATCCGAAGAAGCGCTTTACTCAATTAAGCAATAAGCATTGCCTTATTCACAATCGCAAGACTTTTCTGGGTAGAAATCACGAATATTATGGCGAATTAATTCAGTATTCGTTTATTTCCATTTCCACTGAAATATTTTTGACGCACTACTCGTTTTCAGCAATACATTGCCATATTCAGATTCGAAATGCATTTTGCAAATAATTGCAGCAAATTTACGAAAAATATAAGTTCCACTCTAGTGTTAAAACTGAGCCTTTTTCATGTGCGGCACTAGTCGCGTCACTATTACCAGTAGAGTTGGAATGCATTCTTTTCAACAAGTTTGACTTCCCCACATCACTCCTTTTTTTTACTGTTTCGCCATTATTTGCGATACACTCAATCACAACAGCAGGTGGATGATTATTTTCACCAATGCCCAAAAATACAATTAAATTTAGACTGAATGAAAATTACGACACGCAATTTATACGAAACGAAATCGTAAATACCTGCGTTTAAAGCTGTAACGCGGTAATAGTCGATTATCACGCCCATACAACTTCCCGCCGGGGAAAAACCCAAGAGCAATGGACCAGAAACCACGAATGGGTCACGAATTAGTTTTGCGGGGCGCCCTGGCGTTAATGTCGTCATCAACCCTTTCCGGCTCATCCGCCATCGATTATTGGAAATGAGGCGTCGTTAGGGGACCGAGGGCACGCTCTGATCACGCGCGCTCGGCAAGGACAAGTGACGGCTCTTCCGCGAGGGCAGGCGACCGACCGACCGGGAAAAGAAGCGATGCCCGCCCTGCCGACCCACACCTCCCCGCGACGCATCAGACATCCCGGTCACGTAGACGCACGTGGTCAGTGCAAGGGACTACTTTATCTGTGCACCCGTCGCGTATCCCCCCCTGGAACCCCGGAATAATAAATAAATGTCTCCCAAGAAGAGAGGTGGATGAAAGCCTCCAGACGACGTGCGCGCGAAGAGAGAAGAGATTATTCTTATTTTCTTTTAAGCTTTGATCTCATGCCAAGCGACAATTGATGCCGGCCCTGGACGCGTTCGTTCGTCCACCCCTGTTTGGAGGAAGAGCAGCTCTCACTTCGCGAAGGGTTGGGCCCCATTATTCGCTTTAAATGCCCCCCCCCCTCAAGGGGCACGCGACCTCAGGGGGGAGAGGGGCGGAAGATCAAGGCTATCTCGACAGCGGCCTCGGTGAGCCGTGGCCGACCACATGCCCCCGGTATTGGGTCCCCAAGGGGCGAGGTGTGCGGTACACATGGCCTTACACACGGTTTTTATTGGAGTACATAGCGTCACACACGCAACCCTAGGTAAATTATGAGAGCGGTCCAGAAAGTAACTTGCGTTTTGAAATAAAATATCAACCTAGTGGCAAGACAAAGTATTATTATATACTTTTGAAATAAACGTTTTTAAACTATTTTTCTACGTAGTTGCCATTCAAATTGAGGCAATTATAATAACGATACAAAAGGTTTCCCGTCTCTGAAGAAATTTGCCGCCTTAAATTTTAACCACTTGTTTAAAACCAGCATGCAATTACTCGTCCGCCGTCAAAGCGCTGTGTTTGCAAGCCACGTCTAGCGAGATATCCGTAATCGTAAATCCGCGATGTTCGCGAAGGTTTTCGTTGATGTTCAACGTCAGTCCATATGTCACAAGGGTAGCCCGACCACTGCGGTCCACGTCGTGAACATTGGTGCTGTGGCCATTCTTAAACTGAATGCACCACTGCCTTACTCCATCTTCACTCATTAATCTACATCTACATAATACCCCGCAAGCCGCCGCAAGGGCGTGTGGCGGGGGGTGTTAGGTCACCAACCGTAAAAAGGAAAAATACCACATGCAAAAAAAAACAACACGGAAAATTACACCCACAGCAGCGCACACACTCATGCAAAAATCCCTTCATCCAATACTCATGCAAACACATATACCGCAAAACAACTAAAAAACTGCACCCCATGATGCAGCACGAAAGCCATCCTACAACACGGAAGCCAGGACACAACAAGCAAGAAATTGAAACATCACTACCACATGAAAATGCACCACGAAACACTCTACCCCCAAAGAGTCTCTAAAAGGAAAGGAATGCGACCCAACGTTGCAGGTAGCAGGAATTTGCCCCCGCGGAGAGGGACGAGGGATTGAAAGGGAAACTTAAAAACAGATGAACAGAACATGAATGAGGTCATTCGGAAAGAATGGGTTATTATAGCAAAACACATAAGGTTAGTGGAAGAGCATGCATTTAAATACAACTAATTATTTTTTAGACGCTGAGGGTGGCAAGTGGAATTTTTGCTATCTATAACCCTGCAGTTGCTATCCCGTATTGTCCGTGGGAAGAAGGAGTCCTTGAGTCGGCTAGTTCTGGCATCTATTTCCCGAATTTTATATGCATGATCCAAGCGACTAATGTATGTAGGAGTACGAATAATTTGCGAGACCTCGGTGCTGAAACATGCGGATGCGGATTAATATTCCGTCTCCGTGCACACTTCAAAAAGTTGCCCATGAATTTCAATTGGCTTATTTCAATTTTTTCCAGTAAAAACCTAATCACAGATCGCAGCTAACAACTCGCCGGATTTTCTATTGCAGCGCACATTTTAGCAGTTGGCAATGTGAGCAAAGAAAAAGAACCACAGTCTGCATACACACAGTGCCACAGCAGGATGCGAAATTAGTTGAGGGACATTTAAACACCAAGATGGTGGCTGTAGTCCTACCCACCGCCATGCTAGGCCGAAACGTAAGTTACTTTCTTGACAGCCCTTGAATTGAATCTCTGCGAGATTCGGCGGGATTATCAACTACTTGAGGGGATGTGAATCGGAGGGCGAATGGCTTTTGCCGTCCCAAGCGACTACAGCATCGGGAACACCGAAACGGAATGTGCAGACTCAATTAAATACCTAGGCGTTACCTTCACTCACGACCTCTCCCGGGTGAAAAACATACGTGGAATATGTGGACAAGCTAACGAATAATTAAGATTTATTAGAAGAGTACGGGATAAATGTGATGAACAAATCAAAGAGAAATGTTATCTGTCGCTGGTTAGGTCTTATTTATAATATGGTGCAAGTATATCGGATCCACATGAACTTGGATTAATTGCCTAATTGCATCGCGTGCAGTGTAGAGGAGCTATATTTGTAAAACGTTTTAATGATAAACTTAGTAGCGTATCCAAAATATTAGAGCAGCTAGGCTGGGAATCATTCAATGAAGCGAAGGTTAAATTAGAGATTGAAGGTCTTGCATATTAATTCGTAGGACGTCTCTTTAGTAATGATGTTGAAAGTAGTATTATTATTCCAATCTTACTACGGTAGGAGAGATCATGCCAATAAAATTAGAGAGATCAAGTGCTATCGGGCAAAATTAGCTTGGTATGTGCCCCCCCTGCCACACACCCTATCGGTGGATTGAATGGGTACTTGAATATTCATCTCTGGTTGGAGGCGTTGCCATTGGCAAATGTGATAGCTGTAAGGATTCCTCCGTCGAATGCTTCGATTGCATCACCGCCCTCCTTCGTGTACCTTACCTCCCTTCCTCCGCTTTTGGTGCCCAGTCTTCGCGGTCACGTCATCGTGCGCCCTTTTTCCCATAAGTATCAGTACATCATCTTTAGGATATGCACTGTATGATCATTTATGTTTGGAGTAACAGATTATTGAGAGAGGAGTTCATTTTTCCATCTTTCCTACGCTTTAATAAGACCTTTTCTTTTCACTGACCTTTCCTACACTTTCATAACGAGATGGAATGGCCGCCTGCACTTACCGGCTACAATTTAAGACTGCGCTGTCTGCGCACCTGGCGCCATTAACAACTGAATGATGGTGATGACTGCTATGATATTAAGACAGAATTAAAGGGTTGTGACACCGTCTATATTGGATAACTGGAAGTCATAATCGGCCCAAACATAGTTTCGTATGCTACTGTTTGAGGAGCTGACAAGAGGTACAGCGGATATCCGAGAGTAGGGGTCGTTGTAAAATGAAAACCAAAAGACATTTTTCTTGGTTGTATTACTTATGCGAGTTCTGCAATTAGATTTCAAATCTCGCCAAGCCAAGTTTCAAATATTTCTAAGTTTTTAGTGATCGGAGATCCTATAGCCTTAGAGTAACATAGTTGGGTTTGTCTTCCACGTAGAGGTGGTAACTAGACTTCAACTAAACTAGTAGATACTACCGTTTATCGAATAGAGAGGCAGAGATGTCCGTGACCATTATCTACTGCGTGGTTTGTTTCGCATGATTAGTAGATAACAGTGATATAATCTGCGAGAAGGAAGAGTTGTGACGAAGGACGGGAAGAAAGATGAACTGATTGAAGAGAAAGGGAGACGGCATGTGGCCCTGAGGAACTCCTAGGGAGATAGAGGAGAGGGTTTTCTTAATGAGGAGGGAGAGTTATATTTAAAAGGAAAGATTTGGGATGGAGGAGATGAGGGTTTTATGGATGGACGTCGGAAGGGCTAGGGTCTGAGTAACACATATTCGACCGAAGGCTTTATGAAGTTCCACGAATACCCTTGGATCCCATTTTGATGCTGACTCTGCTAAGTTTTATGCAGGAATATGAAGTATGATTGGGCGTCTGGGACGGGCGAAAATGGTTCCCTCGATTAATTTGGATATGTTTGAGAGAAGGCCGCTTGGTATGAAATGGATGTTAAGAACTATAGACCAGTTATCTAAATATCATTGATATGTAAAATCATGGAAAAGTTAATTTCAGATTACATCTGTCATTTCTGGGAAGAGACCAACTGGCTATTTAAACAGCTACAAGGTTGTTTGTATGAAACGCAGCTGACGGCCTTTTTTCAGGACATAGTAGAAATATTTTGTGGTGGTGGGTTGGCGAACGAAGTTTCCTTTGATTTTTCAAAATCTTTTGATATGGTATGACAGGATTTACTGATTGATGAAATGAAATTTGAACAGCTTGGGGATTGATAACAGAATTGTACTATGAGTGAATGAAAATATATATTAAAACTAAAAGAAATGAAAATAAAACCACGAATAATTAAATAACATAAAAAACAGTTAATGAAAAATAGAGAACAAAGGTTGAACAAAGAAGGGAGATTTTCGGTAGAATTAGAAATAAAATCGGGAATACCTCAAGTTAGTATAATGGGGCCATTATTGTTCTTGACTTCAAAAATGATCCTTCTCGAGGTATAATATCAAGGTCAAACTTCTCGCAAACGGTTTTGTTGGAATGTTAACATCGCAGACGATCGAAATATTGTTCAAAACGACTAAAATGAAGTAATGGAGAGGGTAAATCTTAATAAAATGGGTATAAATGTAGCTATGAGTAGCTTTATCATTTTTACCATGGGAAGAGGTTTGTAAATACAAATTTCAATTACATAATGAGTCATGAGGTACCAAAATCTAATATTCTAATATATGTTGAACTAAAAGTTAGCTGTCGACGTTTATAAATTAAATATGCTAGTTTAATTTTTTGTCTCACCTATATGGTTTAGTTTATGTATTGACGTGTTTAAATAATTGCTGCTGAAAACATTACCGCGAGGCAGTGGCTTAATGCAATGTGTTTGTCTAAATAAAAATTGTCTTTTCACGCCTCCCAAGAGTGCTTTCTCTTGTCGCCGTTAAGGCCTTATCGAGGGCATGACCTACTATGATTATTCGTCATTAACCGGCGGACAGAAACATTACGAACAAGTTACCCCCTGGAGTGCTGACAATTTGAAACTACATTGTGGCATAAAGGATGATAATATTACAATGTATATCTGATAAGAACGAAAAATATAAGGGAATTTTACATATTTATATGAAACTCTCTCGTTGACAAAGTGATATTTTATGTTTAGTGCTGTTAGTGAAGAGTGAGCCCGATGAATAACTATCGTAGACTCATTAATGGGATGCTGTCAATTTGGGGCAGTTTTACTTCTGGCTTGAATTATACTTTAAAAACATCAAGTTTTGATTTTACCAAAATGATAAATGAAAATTTCTCCAGGCGTATTTATGTTGACAGCAAATAAATACAGTTTATAACACAGCCTAAAATGACGATTTGGTAATCGCTGGGCCATCTGTGAGTAAATTACTTTTAAAATAAATAGCCGGGTGGGTTAGTCAGGTGGGTTAAGCGCTTGTCCTGCTAATCCAATAATCGTGGGTTCGAGTCCCGTATGAAGTATGGGTATTCTTTTGACTCTGGCGACTCAGCCCTAGGGAAAACTAATGACAAGTCAACAGTAGACTCCCAAAGGGTGACCGGATTGCAAAAATAATCCGCCTTATAATGCATGTTATTCTGATGGTCCCTATGCTTCGTGGATCAGTTCTTCGCATGGATTTAACCGCTTCGCATTCCTTTGGTCCAGTTTCCACAATTTGAATTCGTAGTAGTAGTAGTAGTAAATAGTGGAGACGACCGACAGCTGAGGTCATTTATACCATTAGGGATGGACAGGAAAGGACGAAGGGAGGAGAGAAACCCGGCGTCGGCATTAGCCTACTCATAACTATAAAGGCGCCAAGGGGTCCGCAGTTCAACGTCCCATCCGACGGACGGCGTACTCACTACTCACTCAAAGTGCCCTCCACAAAGCACCTCAAGTAGGGATCGGGATACCGACGAAAAATATTCAGCACCGCCGGGATTTGAACACGGACCCTCTGGGTGGGAAGGCAGTACTTTAGCTCCCGCACCATCTCGACCCCCCAATTTGAATTTTCACTATCATTTGGGAGTAGGGGTGTCCCAGCGGGCGAAAACAATAAATGCGATATTACTCTAATTGCCGGCTCATCTTTCCGTCCTTCAGCTGCGCCATTTCTACGGCACACCCTCCACGTGCTTGCCATCGTCCCCCCCCCTCTGCCCCTTTCGTCACTCAGTGTCCCTGACCCTGAGTGCTCCACGCTTTCCCTCCATCCATTTCGTCCATCTAGGCCTCCTAGACCTCCTTCTCCCCTATTCTCGCGCTACTTACGCCTACTTGTCCCTCGCCTATTTCCTGGGCTATCTGCTTAGCACGCGAGGACGTGTCTGGAAAGGGAAGTACTATGAACCCTAATGAACAGGATGACCACTGCACCTTGGGGCGCCCGATGACTCGGGGGTGCTAGTCGCGTGCTCTCTCCACCCCTTCCCCCCCTCCACCCTCGCTCGAGAGTGAGTGCGCGCCCATCGAAGCCCCTTTCGATGGCTCCACGCGCGGCCCTCGAAAGGGGGAGGGGGGAAGTTTGGAGAATGCTGACTCTGCAGCTGAGTGGATCGCCGCCGCCGGACCAATGGGCGCGCGACGGGCTGGGAGGTGCCCACCACTGCGCACGGCGACCTCGAGTGTGATCGGCGCCCGCACGACTTGCGGTGCTCCGTTCACCCCTCGCCAGTTCCTTCAATTCCCACGGACTATTTGATCATCGTCATCTTCTTGGATATTTCACAACTAATACATCAACTTCCAGAGCCATAGAACCAAAATGTTGTCATTTCGACCGGTTCGTCCGGAAAATAAGTGCACTGACTCCTGGGCTGGGCGCGCCGCTCCAGGCGCGCCCAGCACCGCTCTGACGGGCTGCGATTGGAGGGGGGTATGTTGACAAGCGACGCTGAAAGAGGCAGTCGGCTCTGAGCTGTGGTGTAGTGAGGAGCTCTGTTAACGCGAACCTCCACGCTCGACCCACGTCACGGAACGCGATGCCGAAGTTTTTGGGGCAGCGTTATTCCATCACATTTGCGGTAAAGCTTGGGAAATCGTCCACCGAAACTGTCGGTATGATTAACCAGGCTTACGGGGAGTCAGCCATGTCCAGAAACATGATCTTTCGGTGGCACAAGATGTTCGTGGAGGGCAGAGAAGAGGTCGACGACGAGTCTTCGAGAGGTTCCCGATGATGCCTTCGCGGGAGCGTTCCAGGAATGGGAACGCCGCTGGAACAAGTGTATCGACTCACAAGGGTCCTATTTTGAGGAATATTAGCTTAAGATATGTAAAAGTGTAATAATTTTTTTTTCCTGAGCTCAGTACACTTATTTTCCGGACGAACCCTGTAATTGTTCATTTTAAGTTAATGGAGTAATAGGCTAAAGAGAAATATTATCTCACGCTGGCTAGGCCTCATTTAGAATAAGCTGCTAGTATACGGGATCCTCACGGATTTGGATTGATAATCGAATTGGATCGCATGCAGCGTAGAGGAGCTAGATTCGCAAACCAATTTGTGATGAACTTAGTGGCATATCCAGTATATTAGAGCAGCTAGGCTGGGAATCACTCACGGAGCGTAGGTTAAATAAATAGATTACATCTTTTGCATAAAGTGGAACGGCTTCTAAATTGCAGTGATGCTGAAAATGTATTATTATCCCCATCGTACTACGGTAGAAGAGATCATGTCGATAAAATTAGAGAGATCAAGTGTAGACCAGGTTTAAGATGTCATTTTTTCCGCGAAGGATAAGAGATGGGAGTAATCTCGTCCGACCGCGATAGGGTCATGCTCGGGTAGGAACAATGAGCTCCGCTCCTGGAGCAGGGACCTATTCCTCACCCGATACCCTGCCTCTGAGTCCGTCTGTCGAGCCTACGACCACACCAGAGACGACCCATTCCCTTCCCATTCCTCACCTGCCACCCTGTCTCTGACTCCGTCGGTCGTAGGTTCCTACGACCACACCATAGATACCCAGCCTTGTCCCGATCGCTCGTCCCTACTCCCCGGTGCCTGAGCCCCATTGCATGTTAAGGGTTAAATAAAATACTCATATACCGAATGGTTTCAGGCGTCACTTTGTGGAAGCGATTCATTTCAGAAAAATAAATACTTGGTTATTCCACATATATTTTTTATTAAACACGACCCGGGTTTCGACTTATAAGCCATCATCAGGTAAAGTACAGAAAGCTTTATATAGTAGACAGAGAAGAGGAAGGGGAAGGTGTTTGAGAGGTGGGAGGAGTGGAAAGAGAAGGGAAACTATTGTGCATGCTTGGGGGGAGAGGGGGAAGGCGGTTGGGTATGGCGTCCGGGCGGAAGAGGTCGGTTGGGTAGGGCGTCAGTGGGGGAGAAGGGCTGTTAAACGGGGGAAGGTCCAGAAGGGGGAACGGGAGGAATAAGTTAGATCATTATCCAACATACCCTTATGATGGCTGTTCTTTGAAATTTCCAACCGTTCCGAGGCATCTAATCTTAAGCCTTTTTTCTCTATATGTTGAATTTTAGGGACAAAGTCGCTGGAGTGGTTGTTTTCTAAAAGGTATTGGGTAAAATTGGAAGAAATATTTCCGTTTTTAAAACAGGCGTAATGTTCCTTTACACGATCACTGAATTTCCTCCCGGTTTGCCCAATGTAGAAGTTTGAGCACTCACAGCACAATTGATAAACTACACTCTTTTCCAATATGGGAATTTGGTCTTTGCAGTTTGATAAAAGGTTCCCTGAAGTTGGACCTATTGTAGGAGGCTGGTTTGATATTGTTTTCTGGAAAGGATCTGGTGACTTCACTAGTTAAATTCCCCAGAAAGAGAATTATTTTCCACTTCGGGACGTATTTTTTGGGGGTTGATTTGAAAATTGATTTGACCGCTATTTTCTCTCATTTTTTTCGATACAATTTTTCGACTAATTGGGAGCAAAAGCCGTTGTTTTCAGCTATCATTTTTATAATATTAACTTCTTGTTGGGTATTTTGTGGAGACAAAGGAATGCTAGTCAAACGGTGGACCATGGAGTTAAACGCCGCTAATTTTTGTGGGAAATGATATCTAGACGTGGAGTGAATGATGTGATCCGTACAAGTATCTTTCCCAAAAATGGAGAAGTCCAGTTGCCAATTATTTTTAGTTATAGTTATATCTAAAAAGTTAATGGACTCGTTGAGTTATTTCTCCATAGTGACTTTAATGTTTTTGTCCAAGGAATTTAGACTTATCAAGAAGCTATCAAGTTGTCTCTGTGAGCCCGCCCATGCACAAAATATATCGTCTACGTAACAGTGCCAACAGACTATGTTTTTCACCAAGTTTTTGGAAGAGGAGAACAGAACACTTTCCACCTGGTCCATATAGATGTCCGCTAGTAGAGGAGATATAGGGGATCCCATGGCCAGACCATGGGTTTGTGAGAAGTACTTCCCGTTGAACTTGAAATAGTTCTGGGATACGCATGTTTTTAGGACCAAACACAACTCACTAATCACTGGAAACGGATCCCCTTTCCGAAAAAGGATATCCTCGGCTAACTGGAGGGCTTCTAGGTTGGGAGCACTCGGAAAGAGGCTGCAGACGTCGAAAGAGACGAGGATACACTCGGGGAGGGGGGGGGGACTAACTCTGCAAGGCGGCGGGCCAGATCGGCGGAGTTTTGGATTTCAAATTTAGGGGCAAACTTGGTATGCTCCTTGAAGATGGAGTTTGCTCTTCTTGCCAGGAGGTGATTAGGGGCCAAAATATTGGAAACCACCGGTCTGATGGGATTATCTGGTTTGTGGGTTTTTGCGAGACCAAAAAACCGGGGTGCTGAGGGATTCATTTGCTCTAGCCGATGCACTTCGGATGGTTCGAAAATAACAGAGCAGGATTTAATTACTTGTTTGCACTCTTATTGGAATTTTGAAGTTGGATCACCTTGGACTTCGAAAATGTTGTTATCTTTCAGGAACACTTCCTAATATAACTGTCCTTCCCAAGAATCACCACCGAATTCCCTTTATCAGCCTTCAGAATCAAGAGGTTTTCGGAAGCCATAGACTTCTTAATGGATTTCAAAGCGGTCAATTCTCGACGATTTTATTTTGTGATTGAAGGTTGGCTTTGAGTGATACTTTTCCAGTTCTCGAGCTATAAGCTGCTTGGTACATTTATTCTCTGGAAAGAGGGCCACCTCACAGTCCACTGCAAATTTTGTTAGGTCGTTGACCGTAATCGGGGCATTTGGGACATATTGAAAACCTTTCTCCAAAAGTGATATTTCATCTGGAAGAAACTCTTGAGCTGTTAAATTTAATAATCTTTCCCCAAAGGAATGGGGTGCTGGGACTGAAGAGACTCTGCTTTACGGGGACAGTTTTACATTGTGCACTTATCAAATTATTTAACTTCTGGGAAATAGTTGATCTTTTTGCGATTAAACTGGATTTATGCCTGACCTCATCATCGAGACATAACCACTCGGTCCACTGTAGACTATGTGGAGGAGGAGTAGGTAGTGAGAGTCTCTCAATGCAACAATTTCAGAGTGTAAAAATCATTCGCCTTGACTGGGACTCGAACCCAGATCCCTCAATATCCGGTCGAGTGCTTTAGCCACTTAAGCTACCGAGGCGTCCTCTTAAACTCTGAAATTTTGGGGCTTTTAAAGGAACAAGATGTTGTGACGAAATACCGTACATACAATGTCACAGGCATTCGTATTCGTGCGCGAGGCGCCACAGTCCACAAGGTTAAAGCCAACTTTAAACACTTATGGTGTTAATACTTTGACAAATTCCAAAGAAAACTGCGGGAGATAAGTTACTGTTGCGGCATCTCCCGCAGTTTTCTTTGAAATTTGAGGGCGTCTCTCTTTATCTACCATTCCTGGAGTTCCCTTTTTAGCCATGCTCTCTTGCCTGCTTCTACGGCGTGTTTTCCGGAGGATGACCAGGTCTTCTTACTTCCCAGTTGGATGTATCTCGGGAAGACTCCATGGGTGATGGACTGACTATTGAAGATGATGTTCAGGGATGCGATGTGGAACTTGATTGAAAGTCTTCTGTACCATATTGCCTTATCGGCGATACATGCGCACTTGATGAAATGGTGCAATAAATAGGGATTAACACTTAATATAGAAAAATGCGCAGATTTGAAATTTTGGAATAAAGGAAGCGAGGAACAGGATATAAACTACAAAATAGAGGGTTCAGTATTGACTACGGCAAATCAAGTTAAATATTTGGGGGTTGTTCTAACACCACGCCTTTCATGGGGAGCACATATCAGGACAATATGCGGATCAGCTTTAAAGAAACTTGGCTTCATAAAACGGGTGGTGGGGAAATGTAATGAAAAAGTTAAAGAGAGGTGTTATTTTGCTCTAGTTAGACCTCATTTGGAATATGCCGCAAGTATTTGGGATCCGTGGGAGAAAATTTGGCAAAAAGAATTAGATAAAATCCAGAGAAAATCCGCTAGATTCGTTAAAAATTGTTATGATAAGAACACAAGTGTGATAGGTATCTTAGGGGATTTAGGTTGGGAACCACTTGAAGTGCGGAGAGAACAAGCGAGGCTTAGACTTTTAGAAAAGTTCAGAACAAACGAGTTTAACTATGACAATAAAGGAATTATAATGGCCCCACACTACTTAGGTAGATCAGACCACAAAGATAAACTAAGGGAGATAGATTCCAGGACAGATAGGTACAAATACTCATTCTTTCCCCGAACAATCAGAAATCATAATAGCAAGAAACCGAAGTCACTTTAGAAATATTGAAAACATTGAATTTACAAGTCGGAGCAAAGTTAAACACTGCAAAGCTGTTAGGTATACTTTCAGGTGCATGTGCATGTAAGGTGTAGTTTGAGTGTTTGCATGTGTGTGGGGTGTAAGTGTTCATGCATGAATGTATGCCATGTTTTTTTTGTGGATGTATGATTTTGTGGTTATTGCATGCGGTTTTTTTTCTTTTTCTTTTCTAAATTACGGGTGGTGTCCTAACACCCCCCGCCACACGCCCTTGTGGCGGCTTGCGGGGTATTAAGTAGATGTAGATGAACAGAATGGTTTCAGGCGTCACTTTGTGGAAGCGATTCATTTCAGAAAAATAAATACTTGGTTATTCCACATATATTTTTCATTAAACACTACCAGGGTTTCGACATCCGAAACCCTGTTAGTGTTTAATAAAAAATATATGGTGAATAACCAAGTATTTATTTTTCTGAGACTCATAAACCGAATACGACTCTCTCATTCTGTGCTACGCTCCCACGGATGATGTCGCGGCCGCCAACCACGCTACAACGGGGTAACAAAAATAAAAATTAAGAACTCCTAACCAGATAAAAAGTCTGTCGTACGCTTTTCTAAAAAGTTTCGCGTTATTTTCCATAATTAGCTTGTCTATTGGTCAATGATTTATTTCGATTATTTACTTCTAGGATTTCGAAAGGTCTAGTATCTATTTTCTCCGTGGGAGTAGGTACTAAAATGCTCTTCTAGAAATTCATGCTATTTAACTTTGTTTCACAAATGTTAGTGCATAAATATGACAAAAACTTGTCCCTAGCAATTATCTTAAGTGCCATAGCAATATAACGGGATCTTGGTTACATATGGACTAAATCCATAATTGCTTAAATTCTGCCTCTTTTAACAAATCAAAGGAAAAAATCCCATAGTCGTGACAAGTTTGCATCACCACTGAGTGGTGCTAACTTATTACGGCTGTAGTTTTCCTTTAGTTTGTTAATTAACGAGGCCGTAGAACTCAAGTCTCATAGATTCTGTCTTCTTTGCAAAAGATTATATTTCTCATCTTCATCTCCGTCATTTATCTTTTCAGTAACTTGTGTCCTGACATTTCAATGTTTAATGATCCACCTTTTATTGGTTCATTACTTCTAATCGCTAGTGACTAATGCTTAAGTTTTTCTTCAGATATTCTTTTGCTCATTCGGTGTCGACATACTTCTCCATATCCTCTTCCAACCCTGGCTCGCTGAAAGGCCAGCCGCTGTTGACTGTTTTAATTTTTTCCTTTCACCCGATATTTCTAGATTTTTTATTTTCTCCTCAGTTTCTTGGGTGCCATTTGGCATTCTATCATTACTCAGTTTTGGCCACGCTGCTCCTGCAAGCGATCGTGTAACTGCTGTGTTTTCCTCGGTGGGTATAACTAATATTTGGCATTATAAGTATACAATAATTTAAATAACTTTCTGACTCTTGGCATTTTCAAATTAATCATATCATTTTCGGAGCTGAATGTTCAACCAGCAATTTGCACACAGGGTGATTAGAACATAATTTCACAAGACGTTTTTGTATGTGGTTCCATTTTTTTAAGTCCGTAACATCAAAGACCGCAAACTGACCTCTTTATTTCCTACTTTTCGCTAAGGACATTAACTTCGTGGTGACTGGTAAGATACGTTTATTTGCCGACGATGCAGTGGTTTGCCGTGATCTCCGTGATCCTGAGGACACAGTAGCTTTGTCAGATGATCTTAATGCTATACAAGGCTGGCGCGACACTTGGCAATTAGAATTAAAGTTGAAAAAGTGGGTAGACATAAATTTTTGGGAAAAGAGCAATTCCCTCCCGAAAGCCTACTCCTTTGGGAACACCGAAACGGAATGTGCAGACTCAATTAAATACCTAGGCGTTACCCTCACTCACGATCTCTCCTGGGTGAAACACATTTGGGGAATATGTGGATAAGCTAACAAAAAATTAGGATTTATCAGAAGAGTAATTCGTAAATGTGATGAAAATTTCAAAGAGAGATGCCATCTGTCACTGGTTAGGCCTTATTTAGAATATGCTGCAAGTATATGGGATCCTCACGAAGTCGGATTGATTGCAAGAATTGGATTGTGTGCAGCGAAGAGGAGATAGATTTGTAAAACGTTGTGATGACAAACTGAGTAGCGTATCCAAAATATTAGAGCAGCTAGACTGGGAATCATTTACGGAGCGATGGTTTGATCAAAGATTATATCCCTTGCTTAAATCGGAAGCATGTCTCTTTAGCGATGATTTTGAAAATGTTTATTACCCCCATCGCACTACGGCAGGCGAGATCATGCCAATAGACTGAGAGAGATTAAGTATAAAGCAAATAGATGAAATTTGTCATTTTTTCCATGAACGAGAGGGGATCATGATAACATTGTCTGACTGCGGTAGGGTCATGTTTGGTAGAATTATTCTGGTGTGTATACACTCTCTGCCACACACCGTAGCGGCGGCTTGCAGGGTATATATAAATGAATACATTGACGAAACAATAGAAACAATGACGGGAAATCCTAAATTACAGGATTAATAATCAGGAAAGATAAATGACAAAGGAAATAGAAGAATGTAAACATGAGGTTAGTCGTTGGAAAGTAGCGAGAGTTGAGATAAATTGAGGCGGGAGACTGATAGGGCGGAAGAAGGCAAAGACTGCTGAGATTAGGTGCTCAAGGGCGCAACTGGTTCGCTACACAGGAAGATGAAAACACTATTAGGAAGTAAGAGGGGACTATGCGCTCGAGCAATCAATATCAGAAAAAATATAAACCGAGCCTGGAAAATTCAAGAGAGATGGAAAGAATTCGCAGAGGCACTAAATGGTGAAGGCACTAGGCCAGTAAGTTTAGTTTTTGCTTAAATTTGGCTTAGGTTGTCAAAAGTTCCTTTATCTTTCAACGTAATAGTACATCCCCGGTATTTTGGACGATAGCACTTGAAAAAATTTCTTTCTATATAATTTGTCTAAAAGAAAGGAAATTTTATTACACTGTCTAATTTGTTTGAAAAGCCATTCGACCAATAAAAGGCATTCATTCTAGGATAGATTTGATGCGATTCTCTTTTTTTTTCCTTCCTGCATTCAATCTCCATCATGAAATCTATTCAATGAGATTTTCAGCGAAAACTGCAGTGGTGAAAATGTAATCACAGTCAGCGAATCTCATTATTACACTTACAGGGTCGCACCCAAAAGTGGTAGGACTGATTTTTTTACAAGAATTTTATTGACGATATACTTACATCGACTTAATTATCTTCAAAGTATGCTCCTTGAGCTGCTACACGCTTAGTATAACGTTGCTCCCATTCCCCGTACGCCCGCTGGAAATTTTCTTTGG
Organism: Hetaerina americana; assembly: GCF_022747635.1. Taxonomy (NCBI): domain Eukaryota; kingdom Metazoa; phylum Arthropoda; class Insecta; order Odonata; family Calopterygidae; genus Hetaerina; species Hetaerina americana. The sequence goes on from NW_027286764.1 coordinate 7,450,743, forward strand.
GGATGCCGTTGATGACCCTCGTCGAAGCCTCTTGAACGGCCTTTATCGAGTCAAAACGTCGTCCCTTGAGCTGTATTTTCATCAGGGGGAAGAAGAAGAAGTCCGGTGGTGCCAGATCGGGAGAATAGGGCGGGTGCGGAAACGTGGCAACGCCGCATTTTGCCGTTGCCTGTTGGTCGACACTCGGAATTTTCGGCACCATCTTGGCGTACACCTTGCGCATGGCCAAATCCTGTGAAATAATGCGTTGGACGTTGGATGCAGACAGACCCAACTGGTCTGCAATTTCTTCACTGGTTAAGCGTCGGTCTGTGTTCAGCAGTGTCCTCACTCTCTCCACATTCGTATCGGTTCTTGCCGTCGACGGCCGTCAGGAGCGATGGTCGTCTTCAACGAGCTCCCAACCCTCTTTAAACAACTTGTGCCACTCAAATACTGTGGAACGGCTTAAGGCAGTGTCCCCATAAGCCTGCTTGATCATATCGAGGGTCTCAGTTGCCGCCTTCCCGAGTTTCGCACAAAACTTCACGGAATAACGTTGCTCTAAATTCAGATTCATTTTGTTGTTCTGACAAAAAACTTGCTTCACTAAAAACGGTGTCGTCACTCAACGACAGCCCGCAGGCGACTGAGGTCGGTGTCGGTCTGTTGATAAGAGCCCCCTCCACCTTACCCTGCCAGGCAGACCCCCCTCCACCGCTCCGTTCGCGCCAGAGAAAATCAGACCTACCACTTTTGGGTGCGACCCTGTAAGCTGATGTACTAGTGCCATATTTTTTAAGTACATTTTATTTCTATTTACTCCCAACGGAGGGTGATTTCGAGGCCCTGTTGGAAAACTGCCGGCCATGATTAATGGAATGTGGTGTTAGGGACTATGCGAGAAAGTGATAATTATGTCTCCTACTTATAGGAAAATATTGCCGACATAATTTCTGCTATGCTTCAATTGATATGATCGGAATGCGTTCCTCTTGTCGTCTGGGATGCGTCTAGTGTCATCATTTGCCTAAATATGGTATTTCAGCCGTCTTTTGAGGTTTTACTTGTATGCAGCACAGCTTTGTCTTATTTGAATGCTTACTAAATCTAAACGCGTGTTTTTATAGAAATTTGTCATGGTATCAATTAAAGGAAAAAGAGCCGAGTACACTGAAAAACGTCACTAAACGTTTAAATTGATAATAAAAAATCAGAAATTACAAAATTAGTATTGTATTATCTTTTCAAAGGAGAATATCACCGAGTAACGGCGAAAAATGGCATGCTTTCTAAAGTGATGCACAGAAATGCTTCGCAATGCTGGACCGCTGGGATATTGTATCTTATTCATTGTTTAAATATCATTTATTACTAGATTTAATATCAGGAAATTGAGTCAATTCGAAAAGAAGAAGTGATGTTGGATTGTTTATTTTTTTGTTCAATATTTTTATAGTAGTAGCAGTATTTAGTGGAGGCGACCAACTGCTGAGGTCGTTTGCGCCATAGGGGATGGACAGGAAAGGATGAAGGGTGGAGAGAAATCCGGTGTCACGGCATTAGCCTAATCTTAACGAAAGGCGCCAAGGGGGTCCGCAGCTTAACGTCCCATTCGACGGACGGCGTACTCACTCAAAGTGCCCTCCATAATCGGGATACCACTGAAAGATATATGCCGCCGCTGGGATTCGAACCCGAGCCCTCTGGGCGGAAAGCCAGTACATTAGCCACCGCACCATCCCTCCCGATATTTTTTATATAAAAATAAGGAAGTGGATGAGAGAGATTTCCTCTCGAGGAACGAGTCAGGAAACAATATTTATTGCAGATTTCGTACTGTTTGCTGATTCTAGGTGGTGTTTTGGACCTTTTGTAAAATGCAGTGTGGTGCAGCTACTGCGCTTTACCCAGAAGGCTCCGCGAATCGGTGCGCCGAGGAACTACGCAACCCGCACTTCACGCACCCTCTGAGGTCTTACGGGAGAGTCCTCGTGAGTGAAACGAAAACGCGCGATGCACGCGATAAGCTTGGCGGTTCCCATACGCACCGCAAATTAAAGATACCCGTTGGAAATGTGTGCAGGGACAGCGAAATAGTCAGCAAAATAAACAGCACTAAAGTCAATGAAATTTTCCTGCTGGCGAATGCATTAGTTATCAACAAAAATTAATGGTTATCTACGAGGGCGATTTGCGTACATCGTTGGATAGGTTGAGCATTTAGCTGTTTTTCTACATAGTCGCCTTGACGATCAATCACTTTTTGCATCCTTGTAAGCATCTTTTTAATACCGGCGTCGTACCTTTCCCCTGTCGCGTCGCGAAGCCAACTGACGACTGCTTCTCCGATATAAATTCATCACCATTTAGTGGAAGTGTACGGTGAGAAGTGTATGGACATCAAAAACGTGCGGAAGTGGTGCAGGGAGTTTTTTGATGGACGGGAAAACGTCCACGATGAGCAGCGGTCGGGACGGCCGAGTTGGCCGGAATCAACGGTGGCTCCAATTAACGAGATGCTGCGCAATAACCGGAGAATTACCCTGCATGAGATAAAGGAAGGCCTTAGTGAAGGGATTGGCTACTTCTCCGTGCAGAATATTTTGTCGGAGGTCTTCTGTTACAACAAGGTGTCTCACCAAAGGAGTGTGTTTGCATATCATGACAATGCACGTCCACACGTGTCACATCAAACGACCACCCTACTCAATGAATTCGGCTGGATATCATCGACCACCCTCTTACAGCCCGGACGTTGCCCCCAGTGACTACCACTTGTTTCCCGCTCTCAAAAACCGCCTTGGGGGACAGAAATTCAAGTCAGACGAGGAAGCAGTCGTCAGTTGGCTTCGTGACGCGGCGGGAGAAAGGTACGACGCTGCTTAAAAAGTAAGTAAAAAGCTGCTTACAAAGATGCAAAAAGTGATCGATCGTCAAGGCGACTATGTAGATAAATAGCTAAATGCTCAGCCTTTCCAACGATGCACGAAAAGTTGAGAATAAATTTGATTTGTCACGAAAAAAATGGAAGACCTTAATTTTCGAATCGCCCTCGTGTATCTCGTGTTACAGGATACGGTATGCATGTACTTAACTCTTCCAATTGCCACTCGCCCATCTTTCAATCGATGCTATCGATAAAGAGGGAACCGAAAGGAGCAAAGCTTTTAGATTATGTGAGGAAGCGAATAAAAGAGTGGTGAAGACTTTTTGATGGAGCTTTGCGCTCTACGGATGTAAGGTCTGCTTTTTGAGGACACTTACGTGCGTAGATCAGGAACGTTTGCGTCGTGAATGTGAATCATGTTCGAGAAAATAAGTTGGACAGAAAGCAAGTATGATGGCGAAGTTTAAAATATAATAATAATTATAATAAATTGTCAATATCGGGGCGAGATTGAGACTACATAGTCCCTTCTTCCACCCAACCCCTCGCCGAATACATGCAAAAATGCGTATATAATCGTTGAATAAAGTGGGTAGAAATTCTGATAGTGATTGTGGTGTAGATACGAAATAAAACGAAAAAATAAAATTACAGTGTTGAATAGAAAGTAATTGGGTAAAAGATATCTATGTCAATTTGTGGGGAAAGTGTAAGGATTGTGGACTGATATCCTTCAAGACCGTCCCCGGACTACAACCTTGACGTGGTGGAAGGGCTTGTGCGTTCCGATGACCCCTAGAGCTGTGCTGGCGGGAGTAATAATTATTGCTCCTGGTAGGGTCACCCATGCCAGATAGGTCGAAGGTTAGGAGCCAGACGAAAGGTAGTCCACGCAGCGTCTGTTCCTCAGTGAGGCGGCTGCAATGGCGTCTGACCCCAGTGGGGCGGCCAGTAAGTGATGGTGTCACGTTAAAAACACTATTGAGGAAGGCAACGGGAAACCACCTCAATTATCATTCCCAAGAAAAATATGATGGACATTAGAGATATTTTGAGTCCTGGCAACCACGGGGCTCGGCCCAATCGGCCGTGTGTCGTGCCCGGCAGCGGGGGAGGCAAGGCTTCCGCGGTCGTCATCCCACGAAACCCTTGCAAGGGAAAACCAGCAGCAGCAGGACAGAAGACGCAGGAGAAGAAGACGAAATTAGTTAGAATAGGAACGTGGAATGTTAGGACAATGATGAGGACAGGGAAATTGGAGAATGTTAAGTGAGAGATGGAAAGGGGAAATATAGATATTTTAGGTCTATGCGAGGTGAGATGGAAAGATAGCGGGGATTACTGGAGTGATAAGTATAGAATAATATACAGCGGTGGGGACGAGAGCCAACGAGGGGTTGCCATAGTATTAAATGAAGAGGTAGGAAGAAGCGTAGTCAACATAGAGCAGGTAACGGATAGAATACTACTAGTGGAGATAAAAGCAGAACCGACGAACTTAGTTATAATTTAGGTATACATGCCACCGAGCAACCATAAGGAAGAAGAGGTCGATAAGATATACGATCAGTTAGAGGACATGATCGCGTGTGTTCCTGCAGGGAAACATCTGATAGTGATGGGGGATTGGAATGCGACGGTAGGCGAAGGAAGAGATGGTGATGAGGTGGGCGACTACGGTTTAGGCACGAGGAATGACCGCGGGGAGAAAGCAGTTGAGTTCTGCAGAAGACAGGGGTTAGTCATCACCAACACTTGGTTTAGACACCACAAAAGACGCAGGTATACATGGAAAATGCCAGGTGACTCAGGAAGATATCAGATAGATTATATCCTGGTTAGACACAGGTTTAGGAACAGTGTGATAAATTCGCACAGCTTCCCGGGAGCGGATGCGGACTCAGACCACAATTTAGTTGTTATGAAATGTAGCGTACGTTTCAAAAAGATAAGGCAGGGGCGGCGAGTTAGAAAATGGAATGTAGAAGCATTAAATGGGTTGAAAAGGAAGGAATACAAACAGGCGGTAGAGAAAATCATGGAGGATGGTAAAGGGCTTATAACTATCGAAGAAAAATGGGAAATGATCAGAAAAGGGTTGTCTAAAGCCGCAAAAGACACTATTGGAACCGTTAACGCTAAAAGGACTAGGAAACCATGGATCACGGATGAGATGATTACAAAGATGGATGAGCGGCGAAAATGGAAGAATATAAATACAGAATCAGGCAAAATGAAGTACAAAGAATTGAACAATAAATTGATGCGGGCAACAAATAAAGCAAAAGAAGCATGGTGGAAGACGCAGTGCGAGGATATGGAAAGTCTCCAGAGGAAGGGTGAAATCGGTGCGCTGTACAGCAAAGTTAAATCGTTATCGGGAAGTAAGAAAGGAAGAGCTATGCTAACAGTTAGAGATAAGGCGGGAAAGGTAATAGTTGACGCAGGAAAGATCCAAGAGAGATGGAAGGAGTATATAGAAGAACTGTATAGTAAAGAACTCAGACCAACAAAGTTAGACATTGAAAAAGAAAATGACGTAGAGGAAGACAGCTTAGGTCCAGGCATACTAGACAATGAGATAGAAAGGGCATTAAGGGAGATGAAACTAAGTAAGGCCGTGGGGGTAGATAACATTCCCGTGGAACTTTTAAAATGCTTAGGAAAATGTGGGAGGAAGAGGCTATATGGGCTGATCCGTTGCATTTATGAGGAGGGAATCTGGCCGGATGACTTTGTGAGAGCAGTTTTAGTTCCGATTCCGAAAAAGGTAAAGGCCACGTCATGTGAGGACTATAGGACAATTAGTTTGATATCCCACGCAGCTAAAGTTGTTCTCAGGATCATAAACAAAAGGATAGAGAGTAGGGCAAATGATTACTTAGGGGATGATCAGTTTGGGTTTAGGAAGGGGAGAGGTACGCGTGATGCCATTGCAGTAATGAGATTATTAATCGAGAGGAATATAGAACATAACCAGGATGTATTTGCCTGCTTCGTAGATTTCGAAAAAGCGTTTGATAGAGTGAATTGGGAAAAACTAATGGGTATATTGCAGAAAATAGGAATAGATTGGAGGGAAAGGAGGCTAATCCGCAACCTGTACATGTCTCAGACTGCTCAGGTGCGGGTGGGAAACGGGGAGTCAGGATGGGCAGTGTTAGGAAGGGGTGTAAGGCAGGGTTGCCCATTATCACCGTTGCTATTCAACCTGTATGCAGAGGAAATGATCAAAGAGGCATGGGAAGAACTAGAGGTAGGAATGAAAGTGGGCGGGGAATTCGTAAAATCAGTTAGGTTTGCTGATGACCAAGCTTTAGTTTGTCAGTCAGCCAAGGGGCTGCAAGCATTGCTGAGTGAATTGGAAATTCAGTGCGACAGGTATGGGATGAGGATCAACATTAATAAAACAAAGGTTATGCGATTTTCTAGAAAGAAAAAGGGCAAGCTTAACATTAAAATAGGAGGGCAAAAACTAGAGCAGGTAGAACAGTTTACGTATCTCGGTAGTGTTTTGGACCAACACGGTCAAAGTAGTAGGGACGTAAGGAGAAGAATTGCGCTAGGCAAAGAGGCTTTCACGAGGAGGAGGGAGTTGATGACGGGGACTTTGAGTAAGGATGTTACGAAAAGACTCGTAAAAACTTTGATATGGAGCGTAGCTATGTACGGTGCGGAAACGTGGTCATTGAAGCAGGAGGATAGACGTAGACTGGAGGCTTTTGAAATGTGGGTGTGGAGAAGAATGGAGAAGGTGAAATGGACAGAGAAGAAAACAAATGAGGAAGTACTTGGTATGGTGGGCGAAGAGAGGGGTTTGTTGGGAACAATCCTATGGAGGCAGGAAAAGTGGATGAAGGGGGTGTTGACCGGCAGTGGGATGTTGAAGACTGTGATAGAGGGTAGAATGTTGGGCAAAAGAGGAAAGGGAAGGAACAGGATAGGGATGTTGGACGGGATGAAGGGCGGAAGAAAGTACTCAGAGATGAATACGGACCTGGTGTAGAGTAGAATTTAGGGTTGTGTTTGTTAGTAGTCACAAAATATTTGTTTGGTAGTTGTGTCCATCGAAAAAAACCTACCTTTACCGGTAGATTACCTTAAAAAAAAAAATCCTTCAAGAAAACCCCCTTTCAGGAAAACATCCGAATGTATGTGGGGGGGGGAGGGGTTACGACAAACCTGCGATGCTAGAAATAGTGTATGTAATACAAAGAAAACAATACGCCAGAATATACGGTCACGTACATTTAATTGTACATTAATATAAATATTTAAGCATATTTTATTACAATTAATTATTAACTGTTTATCATTTAAGACATTTATCAAGTTTAAAATTTAACGAAAAGTAAAACGGGGAATACGGTTTAGGAAATGGAACTTGGAAGCACTAATCGGATCGATAAGGAAGGAATATGAGCCGGCCGTAGAAAAAATCATGAGTGATGAAGGAGAGCTGGGTGCTAGATAGGAAAAATGGGAACATATCAAAGAAGGGTTATCAAAAGCTGCAATGTAATTTCATCCACCATTAGAAATATAATTTCGCTGGCACACGCAGGAGAGATGGAGGCATTTTTGTGATGAAATCATCAATTTGCTTTCAACTCACATAATACAAATGTTTCAATTACATCGATATTAATAACATTATGAACTGTAATTAGTCATGTCCTGGCTAACTCTTTGTTGAAAACATTCTTTGACATTTAAATGGACTTTAGGTGATGAATCATTGAATGAAGGCTGACGACTTGGGTGAATGATTGAGGGAATCATCGAATATAACTACATCTGTAAAAATTGGTATTCTAAAAAAAATTGAAATGCAAGAAATTCATCAGAAACTCGATTGATGGCAATAAAAATTTAAAGCCTCTTCTCCCACTTCTACGGTAGACGTGATTGAGTTATTCAACTAAACTTACGTAATTACGCATCATAATTACTTTCATAATAGGTAGTCTACCGGTAAAGGTAGGTTTTGGATGTACACAACTACCAAATAAATATTTCGTTACTCCTCACAAAACACAACCCAACATCCTACTTTACCACAAGTCCCTCTTCATCTCTGAGTACTTCCTTCATCCCGTCCAACATCCCTATCCTGTTCCTGCCCTTTCTTCGTTTTCCTTACATTCTCCCCTCTATTACAGTCTTCAACATCCCATTGCCACTGTCAATATGCTGTGCATCCATCTTCCCTGCCTCCTTTGGATTTCTCCCAACAAACCCCTCTCTTCCCCCTCTATACCAAGTGCTTCTTTTCTGTCGACTTCACCTTCCTTATCCTTCTCCACACCCACCGTTTAAAAGCCTCCAATCTACATCTATCCTCCTGCTTCAATGACCATGTTTCCGCGCCGCACATAACTACCCTCCATATTAAAGTTTAAACTAGCCTTTTTTTAACATCGTCACTCAACATCCCTATCAATGTCCTCCTCCTTGTGAAGGTTCTTTTGGCTAACGCAATTCGTCTCCATGCTCTCGTACTACTTTGAGCATTTTGTTCCAAAACACTTCCGGCATACGTAAACTGTTCCACCTTCTCCAGTTTTTGTTCGTCTGTTATTTAACGTTCAACTTTGTCTTTCTATTTCTGAAAAACCGCATAACCATTGTTTAATTCATATTTGTTCCCATCCCAAACCTATATCGCCGAATTTCCAATTCACTCAGCAATGCTTGCAACCCCTTGGCTGACTGACAAACTAAAGCTTGGTCATCAGCCAACCTAAACGATTTCAATGAACTCCCCGACGACTTTCATTCCTACCTCCAGTTCTTCCCATGCCTCTTTAACCATTTCCTCCACGTAAGCATAGGAAAGCACAGATGGCAAAGGACACCCCTGCCTTGCTCCTTTTCTTAACACTGCCCATCCGGACTCTCCATCCCCCACTCGCACCTCAGCAGTGCGTCTCTTCTAAAAAGATCCTATAGTGTACGAATTAGCACACGGCTTCGATCAAGGCTAGAAGACCCACACACTGGACGTTATTAATGCACAGTAGTGTCACCATCGATAATACTATCGATATCTACGTATTCATTATTTATTAGATTATGTGTCGTGGTCTTCAATTTCGTGCAACTGGATCGAAAATCTAAGAGCGCATCTGTATTTTAGAAAAGGAGATTTCATTAAGTCGCGCATGTTATAGTTTGCCGACGGGGAGGGCGATGGAGAAAGGGAATGCGGTGTGCGAAATCGGACAAAGGCGCAGGAGGGTGGGCGGAAGGCGGAGGAGTGACCCAAAACTTCGTGCCTCTCTCTCCCGCGCGGGCCCTCTCTCGTCCGCCGCGCCCATGCGCATAAATCCAACTGTCCGCCTCGTCCATTCCACTGACCGACCACATCCCCTACCCTCCTTCCGCACCTGGCGATCGGATTACCCCCGAAGTCCCCTCCCCGCCGACACCTTGGAGGCGCCTGGGGTTGTGGGGGTGGACCTACCCCAAGCAGGTTTCGTCGGGGCACGAATCCGCCCCCGCTCCGTAGATAAACGCCTTCGGGAGAGGGCGTTGGCCCTCTCCCGAAGGCGTTTGGCCCGGAGAGTCGCGTTTCTTGCGTGAAGCCAAATGAAAGGGTTTGGGGGTGTGGAAGGTGGGTTGGGGTCATTCCCCGTCTGGTGGGAGAGGTCTTGCGGGAGAGAAAGGTTAGTCTGACCGTTGAGCAAGGGCACACACCCCGGCGTCTAAGCCCAGAGCTTGCGGGTTCGAATCCCGTCAAGGGCGCTTTGGGGGAGGGAGCTGTATTTTTATTTATTTTAGCGAGGGGATGGAAGGAATTTGCGGAGCGACCTCAGTTCGTCGAGCTCCGCGTGGAAAAAATATAATGCTCGGTCGAGAATGGTGCAATGCACATTGACGAGTGATTTTGAAACCGGGTGTCGCGAAACTAAGCTTGCCAAGTGATATAGAATGACACTTCACGAGATTAATGATATAAAATCTTTTTACAGCTACTAGAAATCTACATGTACATCTACATAATACCCCGAAGCCGCCGCAAGGGCGTGTGGCGGGGGGTGTTAGGTCACCAACCGTAAAAAGGAACAATACCACATGCAAAACAATAACGTGGAAATTACACCCACAGCAGCGCAAACACTCATGCAACAATCCCTTCATCCAACACTCATACGAACACATATACTGCAAACCAACAAAAAACTGCACCCCAGGATGCAGCACGAAAGCCAACCTACAGCACGCAAGCCAGGACCAAAGAAGCAAGAATGTGAAACACCACTACCACATGAACACGCACCACAAAACACTCTACCCCCATAGAGTCTGTAAAAGGCAGGGAATGCGACCCAACGTTGCAGGTAGCAGGAATTTCCCCCCGCGGAGAGGGACGAGGGACTGAAAGGGAAACTTAAAAACAGATGAACAGAACACGAATGAGGTCATTCGTAAAGAATGGGTTATTATAACAATACACACAAGGTTAGTGGAAGAGCATGAATTTAAGTAGAACTAATTATTTTTTAGACGCTGAGGGTGGCAAGTGGAATTTTCACTTCGGTTGGTTTGTTGTTTACTGTCTTGACTGACTGTCTAATATGTTTATTGGAAAAAAATCATTGTAGCCTTGATACTAAGACTCGAACCTGTACAACATCACACAAATGTCAAGAAACTGCGAGTGATAACGAAACAGTAACTTTTAACGTAGTCATCCCCTAAATGTGCATTATAACGCAACAATGTCAGAGTGCAAATATCATTCGCCTCGACCGGGCGAATGGGTCAAGGCGTATGATTTTTACGCTCTGAAATTGTTGCATTGTAAGTCACACCAATACTTTGGATACCAAGTGGAGTTCTCCATGCTTCAAATGGCGAATTGGCTGCGGCAAGCTTTTGGAAGGAGCATGGCGTGGCGTCTATGGGTGCAGAGATCGGCTGCTGACGGAAGGTACGGAAGTTTCGGAGTGTTTTATCACATATAATCCCAAATTTACTCCGAAACTGTTTTATTAGGGGTACGTGCTATGCGACCTCATTTGATATGCAATCAGTACCAAGGGAAAACTTCATTGATATTCGTTTGTAGGTACATTTTGTGGTGTGGCTGTAGATTGATCGATCGAGATAAGTTAAAATGAAAACACTTAGATATCCATAGTCTAGATCAGCAGCATGAAACATTGGATATACCTCCAACACGTTATAATAGACAAAGCGGATATCTCCTCTCGTTTGTTATTTTGCGGATCAGATTGCCTCCATCGAACTCCACACCGGTGGTCTTCGCGTTCAGGGGATCAGATATTTCATGGAAGAAGAACGAATGCAATATTCACGATGAAAATTACTTTAGAGAAGAAAGTCTTGAACTCTATGAAAAATGAGCAATGCGTAGCCATAAATTTTTGGGAAAAGATCTATTCCCACCCGAACGCCTACTTCATTGGGAATACCGAAATGGAATCTGTATACTCAATTAAATACCTTGGCGTTACCCTCACTCACGACCTCTGCTGGGTGAAACACATACGGGAATAAGTGGGCAAGACAACAAATAATTCGGATTTATTCGAAGAGTACTGGGTAAATGTGATGAAGAGGTCAATGAGAAATGTTATCTGTCGCTAGTTAGGCCTCATTTAGAATAAGCTGCTAATATATAGGATCCTCACGAAGTTGGATTGATTGTCGCATTGGATCGCGTGTAGCCTGGAGGAGCTAGATTCGTAAAGCGTTGTTATGATAATCTTAGCAGCGTATCCTAAATATTAGAGCAGCTAGACTGGGAATCACTCAAGGAGAGCGAAGGTTAAATTAAAGATCTCTGGCATAAATTCGTCTCTTGCATGGGCGTCTCTTCAGCAGTGATGCTGAAAATGTATTGGTAGTAGTTTTACTGGAGGCGACGGATAGATGAGGGTATTTGTGCCATTAGGGATGGACGGGAAAGGATGAAGGGTGGAGAGAAACCCGGCGAAAAAGTGGTTTAATTTCGGCTTTTTCGGCCCCCGGGTCGTTGGTCGTAAAAATGTTTTCATAAAATTTTGCCATATGTTTGGCCTTTTCTAGGGACGTCGTCAGGGTCTTTGTTTTTGTTTTTATACTTGGGTCACTGGTAGGGGATTTCCGTAGTTTCTTTGCTAACTTCCATACGGAGTGATTGTTTTTATTTAGTTCTGCTAGTTGCTGATTGAATTTAGCAGTCCTAGATTCCTCAATTGAAGTCCTTATTTTTTTGTTAAGATCTTTAACCCTATTTTTAAGTTCTCGGGTGCCTAGGCGATAGTATGATCTTCTAAGAGCATTTCTTTCTTTAATGAGGGTTTTTACCTCGTCGCTTAGCTTGAGGTAATCATACGGCCGTTTCTTTGCCATCGGTATTCCTTTTTTCATGCCTTCCACAATGGTAACATTGGTAAATTAGCCGGCTGGGAGAGGGATTTCATGCATTGTTGAAAATATAAAATAGCAAAAATATACATTGTTGAAAAAATACGAGGGTCATCCGGAAAGTAGTACCCGTTCGTGCCGCATGAAGTGCTGACGACGCGAGTAGCCGCTGGACGAGGTCAGATAGCTTCAGTGGCTTGTCTGCCTTCTCTGAGCCAAGTTGCGTGACGCTAGCATTGCCTGTGTTGTTTCTGTGATTGTTTACAATGTTTAAAAAAATTGAGAACGCCGCCAGTTGTGAAGTGAGGGCAGTGATTAAATTCCTCAATGCAAGAAACGTTCGCCCATGTGATATTCATCGCCAATTAAAGGAGGTGTATGGAGACAATGTAATGGACGAGTCGTCTGTTCGGCGGTGGTGTCGCAACTTCAACATGGGGAGGGGGAACACACACGACGATGAGCGTTCGGAGAGACCGTCTGTCATTACAGACCAACTGGTGAGCTCAGTTGACGAATTCGTGAGGAACGATCGGCGCGTCACAATTGATGACATCTGTGAGCATTTTCCCAATGTTTCTCGAACAATTGTTCATGAAATTGTTAAACACCATCTGCATTATGCAAAAATTTGTGCAAGATGGGTCCCTCGCGTATCTCAATGAGCTGGCGGCGAAGGACTATGCAGCAGGAATACAGAAACTTGTCACACGTTATGACAAATGCCTTAATTTGCTTGGAGATTATGTTGAGAAGTAGTTTAAAGTATCCTCTTTCAAATAAAATTTTTTATGTTTGTTAATATTTACTTTTGTGTCTTTATTTCACGAACGGGTACTACTTTCCGGATGACCCTCGTACATTGCTGAGAGAGAAAAAAATTAAACACATATTGTTGAAAAAAAAAGAAGTTTTGCTAGGCGTCGATTAGTTGGCAGAGGAGTGGGGTATTACGAACGGCACTGGGTAATTATTCAGGTGATTAAGTAGCAGACTGGGAGAGTTAATTCATTGTTGAAAAGGCTTTACATTGTGTCAGTTTAGTTGTCAGATGGGCGAGGAAAATACAATAATGGGGAACGCGAAGGGTAAAGAAATTCGTTGGTCGAAACCTCTCCTCCGTAATCCATGTGCTGAAGTATATCTTATTGCTCCAGCGCATCGAGGCGGAGACTTTTCTTCTCAAAGTGCAGGATTTCGGGGATGAAATCGCTGCCGTGACCACAGTCTCTCAGATGTTTGGCGAAGAGTGACGTGGAGATGTTTTTTCTAAAGCATGCTCGGTGCTCCTTTACCCTCGTCTCAAATCTCCTTCCCGTCTGGCCTATGTAAATCCGGTTACAGTCTTTGCAGAGGAGTTTGTACACCCCACTCTTGTGCATAGGTTTAACTTGGTCCTTCGTGTGGCATAACAGGTTGATTAATTTAGATTTATTGTAGAATGCCGGTCTCACCTTTTCTTTTGGGAGGATTCATTGTACTTTTAATGACAAGTGGCCAAGAAAAGGAAATCTCCGTCACTGCGGCTGGTTTTCTGTAGAAACGGGATAGTTTCTTGTTGTAAAGTTTATCAATTAACACTTCTCTAAACCCATTGTTCACCGCAATCTGTTTTATGATGCTGAGTTCTTTCAGAGTGTTCTCTTTAGACATGGGGATAGAACATGCTCTGTGTACCATGGCGTGGAAAGCTGATAATTTTTGAGAAGCAGTGCCTAGAATTATGGTGAATGACTTCGTCCACTCGTGAACACTTCTTCCTGAAAATGGAAAAATCAAACCTATTGTTTTTAATTTTAATGGTTTTGATATAAAATAGTAATAATAATATAATATTATATTAATTTTAATTTTAATACAATTGATTATCCAATATCTCGCGGTAATTCCATTTAATTCTATCCCATTTGATGGCATTTGAACCTCGAGTTAGGCAGAACTGTACCATTTCTTTTGCAAACATTGAATCATATGTCACCGCGATCTTTCCTTCTTTCCAAACCACGGTCCCTCATAGCTTTCCAGTCTCTCCCTGCGCCCGTCAATGCCTCTCGAATACCCTTTACCTTCAATTCCAAACCCTAGGAACTATCATAATTGTGTCCTCGGGCCGATCGAATATTTCCTCGATTCGAATCAATTCTCTCTCGCTGTTACAGAATCGGTAAGAGCACCAAATTTTCAAATATTACTTTTGTATATTGTGTGTATTATTTCTTTTGTGTTCGCTAACTTCTCTGCGTCAACTATTCTCCGTAATGCTACGCCCAATACTACGGCCGTTCCGTTTTAGTTCTCCCCACTTCCCCTATAAATTACAACTACCCTTATCCTGCCGCTCCTTAACGCCTTACTTCATTCTTCGTCCTGAAATAATACTTTCATGAGGAGTAATAGTTATCATACCGTGCTTATTCTATTTTGATACAGCTATATCAAAAATGACTACTGCTTTTTTAAACATTGCTAATACTATTTGTTTCGGTTTGAAACATTCAAGGTATTGATGATAATTATCGGAAACATTTTTTCCTGACTTGTGCGTGAATTGCTGAATTCAAACCGTCGGTCAAGTGCGCGCATGATCGCAGATATCGTATTGGCATTGATAAGATGACAGTGCATGCCTCATTATCACCGAAAATTCGGCGATACGAAAGATCTGCGCTAAACTCGTCCTCCCGAAGGTCTTTGGACGGACGACCAAGAGCAGAGACCAGTGTCTGCTTGCAAAGACCTTATGCAACGACATCGCGACGATTCCCCAACCCCCTTACAGTCCCGACTTGGCACTAGCGGTCTATTTCCTATTCCCAAAAGTGAAATCCACTATCCATCAAAGGAAGCCACCATAGGACCTAACTGCTGCCAAAGAAGCTTGCACGCGTACCCTTAAGGACCATCCGGAATCCGTCCACTAGGGAATCTTCGAATCGTGGAAAAGCCGCTGGCAGAAGTGTGTCGAAGCAAAAGGGATGTACTTCGAAGAATTTTGAGGTATTACAGCAATACATGGAATTCCGAACGTTTTCCGATACTTTTTATACGAACCATGTAAGTGTTGGGGACATTAAAGTCTAGATATAATTGCATCCAATGGCGTCTAGAAAAACTGGCCATTACTGCTTGATTATCAATGGTATCAGCGCATTTCATTTCGGAAATAGCAATTTTATTCGATATTTCCAATGCAATAAGCAGCCTACTGAGTGGAGACGCCTTTGAAGGACCCTTTACTTGAAGGAAGTAGATTACCCATTGCCGTATGCTACTAAGGGGCTTCCGACCCACGTATTCATTCACCTCTTGCCCTGCACCATTTCCTTCCTTCCCTCTTCATACTGCACCCCTACCTTCGCGCCACCCTATCTTTCAACTCTTGCCACAGACTTCAACGTTCAGGGAAAAACATTCAGAGGAGGTATTGAAACCAATCCACTGTGCGCAACCGTTCCTCGAGATTTATCCTAGAGTCGCCTTACAGCTTTGGCATTGAGCAGGGTGCATGGCAGACGCATAGCCCCCTGTATAAACCAACAGAGGAAAGGCTTCAGCGCCCCTTCGGAAGTCTGAAGAGGGGGAGAGGGGGATGGGGAGTCGTCCACCATCCCGTCGGGGGTTGTGGGTAAGATGAAGCAAACGAACATCGGAAGGAGACGGCGTGAGTGTTTTTTCTGTCTTCGCGGAAGCTTTAGAGGGGGAGATGAGAGATTTGGGTATACTTGGAAGAAAATTGGGAGGAGACTTACGTAGGGTGATCTTTCGTAATGATTAGCGGCGCAGGAGAAGCGACCCGAGGGAGCTGCTCCTCCCGGAATCCGCACTTCGATACAAGATCCCGAACTATGCCTGCACCTGTCGCACCCCCCCCCCTCAGTGGGTATGGGTGCAGGGAGCGAGGGAGAGCGTGAAGCGGATTCGCTTTTCACGATTTCTGCGCCTACGGGTCGAGTTGTCGATCCGGCACTTGACCAATCTTCTGGCCAAGTTGAATAGTGCTGCCCATCTCATGAATATTCCTGCAACACAGAATAACCAGCCAATTTAAAGTCATGTTGCGTGTCCATTAAAGAACGTTTGACTGTTCTATTGGTTTCGCACGATCTCGTGAATGATCGAAGCACGTGATCTCCAACTGGTCAATTTTCACTGCAGAACGGTGGAATTTTGTATTTTTAATTTGTATTTTTATTTTGTATTTTTAATTTGTATTTTTATTTTGTATTTTTAATTTCCATTTTTATTTTGTATTTTTATTTTGTATTTTTATTTTGTATTTTTATTTTGTATTTTTATTTTGTATTTTTAATTTTTTTTTATTTTGTATTTTTAATTTGTATTTTTATTTTGTATTTTTAATTTTTTTTTTATTTTGTATTTTTATTTTGTATTTTTATTTTGTATTTTTATTTTGTATTTTTATTTTGTATTTTTATTTTGTATTTTTATTTTGTATTTTTAATTTGTATTTTTAATTTGTATTTTTAATTTGTATTTTTAATTTGTATTTTTAATTTGTATTTTTAATTTGTATTTTTAATTTGTATTTTTATTTTGTATTTTATCGTACCCTGCAAGTCACCGCTGGGCTGTGAGGCGAATATATGTTAGACTAATTCTTTCCCGAATATTTTTACTCCAACCGCGGTCGAATTATATTATTACGATCCCCTATCGTTCGTGGGAAAAATAACATCTTAAATCTATATGCTCCGCACTTAATATCTCTAATTTTACTAACATGATCTCACTTACCGTAGTACAATGGGGGTAGGGGTAAACATTTTCGGGTCAAAATTAGTGTGGTGTTCTTTTATCCCCTGTCACACACCGTAGTGGTGATTTACAGGGCGCTAAAAAATACTAACACTCATCACTTCCAAATGTTCCAAAAAATCACTTCCCCAATTTCAAAGAGTACACATTTACGCAATGAGCATCTTTCTTGATTTTCAGAAGGAAATACTTTTGCAGTCAGACCCGCAGAATTACTGCCAGTGGGCACATATTACTATGAGTACGCTTTAAAAATCGCCGAGAGTTGTTATAATATTTTTGATATTTTTCGATTGATATTTTAGTGCCTTACAAGCCTATGGTGTGGCAGGGGGTGACTACACACCAGACTATATGTTACCCGTTTATGACCCTACCGCAGTCGGTTAATGTTATACTGATCCCTTATCGTTCGTGGAAAAAATGACAAAACAGAATAGTAAAACGATTGGGAATATATCAGAACTTTTTTAGAAATTTTTCATTCCTTACTCGTACTTTTAAGCAAGTTTTAAATAGGTGTTTTTTATAATCTTAATCTGTAGAGTTGAATAATGTCTATTAAACTTTAAATAATCTAGTCCTAAATTAAATTACTTTTAATTTTAATATATGTTTAGGACCTGTGCATAACCAATTTGTTCATCCTATATTCTAATGAAGCTGGAAGAGTTCATTACAAGAGGCGTAGTTTTCCCAAACAATCGTATGTATTATTAATACCAGCGAGCATCTCTAGGCTTGTCATCTTCCCTGCTTTGAGGCGGCCAATGCAAACCATGGTGGCGGGGAGAGGCAGGCATCTCGACTGGCGGCAAACACCTCCCCCCCCCCCACCCGGGGTGGGTGTGGGGGAGTGTCAGGCCTAATCGAGACTAAACGACGGAGACTTCTCGAGAGCGGTGTCTGCCTTCCCTGCGCAAGAATTTGGCGCGTCTGCTCTCCGGTGACTTCCCTGGCGGCCTCGTCAGACGAATGGCCAGAGGTCGGTCCCACGACGCCCCCACTCGGGCGTCAGACAGTCTGTGGGGTGGCGGGGCCGTGATGTCGGGAGGTTTGGGGAGGAAGGCGGGGAGGGTAAAGAATGGGTGCGAGTTGTAGCAATTCAACCAGGACAGGTGGTCCAAGAAGAGTGTTTTGATATAATGGACTCCCAGCTGTGGTGAGTCTCTTCATATTTGATATTTTAGTACCCTACAAGCCACCACTAGGGTGTGCGGCAGGGGGTGAAAGCATACCAGACTAATTTTGACTCGAATATGACCATATGGCGGTCGGACAATGTTAATGTGTGCTACAGCTACTATTTGTAAGTTGTAAGAAAGATAGTAAACACTGAAATATTTAGGATGTGTGGATCGTTTCCTTGAGATGACGCGCTCAGCAGTCAACAAGTTCATTCCCAGGAAATTTATAAAAGATGGATTGGAACTCAGATGGTTCAATGCGGATGTTAGAAAAGCATTGCGACGTCAAAGGATATGTCACAAATATTAGGGATGATATTACTAGCGACAAAAGGAATGGGAACGCTTATGATTGCAAAATATCTATGGCGAATGCCAAGAAGAAATGTCGGAAAGAGTTAAGCGAATTCAAAAGAAAAAATTCAACGGAAAAAATAAACGATAATGCGAAAGTATTTTGGTCGTGCTTCCGTAAAGTTCAGGGTAAAAAGTCGACAATCAATTCACTCCAAATTGATAAAGGTGAAAGAGCCTTCAGCAGTTTGGAAAAGACTAACTTATAAAATTCCTTCTTTCAAAGTCTCTTCACCAATGTCCCACTGAATGCCTCCGATAGATTACCAAATCATTTGGGACAACCAATGCCTCCTATAATGGAATCCTCATATAATGGTATTGAAAGTTTTCCGAAAAATATCAAGCCTAATAAATCCTCCGGGCCCGATGAAATAAGGAACTCGCGTCGGAAATTGCGGCGGATCTAGAAATCATATTTAAGAGGTCGCTAGTAGATCACGAGGATTCCAGAGATTGGAAAATGGCTAACCTTAAACCAATATTTAAAAACGGCGACAGGGAGGAACCGAGCAATTACGATTCTATTTCCTTCACAGGCATCTAGTGCAAGGTTATTAAAAACATATAACTGCTGGTTTGATGTGAGACACCTCGTTAATCAGAAGCTGTTAATGAAAACTCAGCACGGTTTCCGAAAAGATCGATCCTGCGAGACACAACATTCGGCTTTTGTTCATTAGATCCTTATTTCGCGAGAGAGCAATGTTCCTGGTGACATGATTTTTCCAGATTAAAAAAAACCTAATACAGAGTATCTTATAATATACTACCCACGAGCTAAGAAGCCTATAGCTTATATAAAACTATGTCCTCAAAGAGTTTTTTGAATGGTCTAATGCAAAGAGTAGTGATAAATGGACTTAGCTCAAATGCAGTAGAAATCACTTAAGGTATTCCCCAGGGAAATGCTATCGGGCCTCTTTTTTTACATTCTCTCATTATGTTTACGACATTGATCCGTGGTCAATAGTAAGATACGTTATTTTGCTTATGATGCCGTGGTTTACCGTGATCCTGAGGACACCGCTTTATCAGATGACCTAAAGGCTATACAACGCTGATGCGACACTTGGCAATTAGAATTAAACTTAATAAAGTGAGTAGTGACAACTTTTTGGAAAAAGAGATACTCCCTCCCGAACTGCATCGGGAACACCGAAATGGAATCTGTAGACTCGATTAAATACCCAGGCGTTACCCTCACTCACGACCTCTCCTGGGTGAAACACATACGGGGATTGTGTTGACAAGCTAACAAATAATTCGGATTTATTCGAAGAGTACTTGCGATGTGCGTTGCGACTTGCGGGTATATGCGATGAAATGGTCAAAGAGAAATGTTATCTTTCGCTGGTTAGGCGTCATTTAGAATATGCTGCAAGTATTAATGGGATCCTCACGAAGTTGGATTGATTTCCGAATTGGATCGCGTGCAGTGTCGAAGAGCTAGATTCGTAAAACGTTGTTATGATAAACTTAATAGCGTATATAAAAAGTTAAAGCAGTTAGGCTGGGAAATATTCACGGAGCGAGGGTTAAAATACAGGTTAAATATTTTGCATAAATTAGAATAAAGCCTCTTCAGCGGTGATTTTGAAAATGTACTATTACCCGCATCGCTCTGCGGTAGGAGTGATTATGTCAATTAAATTAGAGAGATCAAGTGCAGAACAGATAGATTTAAGATGTCATTTTAACGCAGAACGATAGGGGACCATAGGGAATATTTTCCCATTGCGGTAGGCTTATAATCGGTTCAAAGTTAGCCTGGGTTGAGTTCACCCCCTGCCACACATCCTAGCGGTTGCTTGCAGGGTGCTTAAATAAATGAATAGATACTAGTCCCCCATGATGTGTGCCCTGGACATTGGTGACCACTTCCCGAGGAGTGCCGACCACCAGAGCGGTCTGGACGACGCCGTACGAAAGAGAGAGAGAGAGAGGGGGCGGTGGGGGCGTGCTTGGTCCCGTGGGCCCCGCAACCGGAGGGGTGTGGGAACCACGCAGACAGGAAGGGCGGCGGGCGGGCCGAAATTGGGAGCGACCAGCCCTCCCTCAGGCGGTGGCGGCGTCTCCGCTCATTACCACTCGCTGGCAATCGGATTGGATTGGCCCGTCTGGTGGTGTTTGCCGGCTGGCGAGAGGGGGGGGGAGGGAGAAGCGGGGTGCGAGTATGCATGCGTACGTGTGCGTGTGTGTGTGTGGTGCGGCGGCAGCAGGAAGGCGGCAAAGAGGATAATGAGGAGAGCGGTGACGTCTTAACACGGGAGCGGATGGCGAGTCGCGTCTCGTCATATTGCACTTGCGGCTAGTTAAAATAAAAAAATGTCGTCGGCATTGGGAAAGTAATATCCATTAGGTCAAGAACAAGGAAGGGGATGTCCGGCCCGAGAAGAGAAGATGAGGAGGGGGAGGGAGGAGGGGGCGTGGCTGATTAGACCGAGGTTACCCGAAATCAACCACAGTTCTGTCGAAAGTTACCACCAAGGACGAGTTTTTGATGATGACGAATTTTCGCGGAAAGTACATTTACGAAAGAATTTGAAAAAAGTATCAAATATTTGAGAGGAAACTGCGCTACACCTATTTTTCTAGGGAGCGCATGCCATGTAAATATCCCCTTCTACTCCTTGTTCTTCCAAATATCACCAAAAGGCAGTAGATGCATCTATTTTATTTCGCTTGTAATTTATACATATATGATAGAAATGTGGATGGGAAATATTCGAAGAAAGTTGGAAAAAGTGAGTGTTGGGTGAGTGAGGCGGAGGGAGGAAAAAAAACATATTGGATGGAATATTTTGTTTATATTTACTTAATTACCTTGCCCGCCGCCACTACGGTGTGTGGTAGGAGATGAATACAGACCAGACTAATTCTGACGCGAATATTACTACCCCTATCGCGGTCGGACAAGGTTACTCCGATCTCTTATCCTTCGCGGAAAAATGACATCTTAAATCTAGTCTACACTTGATCTCTTTAATTTTATTGACATGATCTCACCTACCGTAGTACGATGGGGGTAATAATACATTTTCAACATCATTTCTAAACAGATATCCAATTTATGCAAGAGATTTAATCTATAATTTAACCTTCGCTCCGTGAGTGATTTCCAGTCTAGCTGCTCTAATATTTTGCATACACTGCTAAGTTTATCATAGCAAAGTTTTACAAATCTAGCTCCTCTACGCTGCACGTGTTTCAATCAGGCAATAAATCTGACTTAGAGAGAATCCCTTATGCTTACAGCATATTCTAAATGAGGCCTAGCGAACGAAAGGTTACATATGTCATTGACCCTCTTCATCACATTTACTCTTCTAATAAATCCTAATTCTTTGTTAGCTTGTCCACATATTCCCCGTATGTATTTCACCCAGGAGAGATCGTGAGTGAGGTTAACGCCTTAGTATTTGATTGAGTCTACACGTTCCATTTCGGTGTCCCCGAAGCAATAGGCGTTCGGGAGGGAATTGCTCTATTTCCAAAAATTCATCACTACGAAATTTATTAAGTTTAATTATAATTGCCAAATGTCGCACTTAAGAACCAAGCTTGACCGGTTGATTATTGCTAACAGTTGACATATCTGACGCCGCGAGTATAATAATTTGAAATATTTACGGGTTTTCAAGTGGAGTTTCAGTGCTTTGCGATGACTCTAGGGTTTTTCCCACTTATCAAACGTAGAATGTTGGCCTAGGTTATAGACCATACAGCTCTAACCAACAAATAAATTTTTTATTTATTAGGCATGCATTATATATATCGTACATATGTATAGTATGTATACACATATAAATTACACAGACACATAGCTCACACCCCTATAATGTCCGTGCTTACTTTTATATATTTCGAATTGGGAAAGTAGAGTGAATAAGGGTATTATTGCAGAATATTGAGTTCATGGATAGCCAGATTCCATACTAGAAATGTCGTCTTAACTACAACTTAACAAATAATTAAGGAAGATATTATCCGAATGTTTGGCAATGTTTGAAGACCGTGGCCGTTATCTCTCATGTGCCTGTTACAAATTATTTCGTCGATTCGTCTATCTTAAGGTACATGAAAGTGGTTGGGGATACGAATGGCATTGGTTTTTAAACTGATGATGTCAGTTATTTTGTGGATGATAAAAATCTATTCAGACAATAATCAGAGGATAATCGGTCACTGATGAATGTTGGGCAGGATATGGCGCAGTGTGCGTAAAGTGTAAAATTAATAAAAAATTGAAATAAATAAGATTCACTTTATGTACCAAAGAATAGGTGTAGACTATAGGTGTAGACTGAAGGTATAATAAAAGTGTAGCTATAGGTATAATATAGGCGTAGACTGAAGAAGTTGAATATTCATTAATATCGTAGCACGCATGGTTTGGGCTTTAAGGCAAATGGATAGCGCTTCCAATAAACATCGATTTTTTAGGGTTAATACTAAAAGATTATGGGCCTAACTAGTGACGACGAACTTTACGAAGATGAGGACTTTTTTGCTTAAGATTTGTTATGAATCACGGAATTATGTAATTTAGAAGCATGGTCTTGGGAGGTGAGTATCATTTGGAGACTTTTGAGATGCCTGAGGAAGGAAATAAGCTCAGCAGAGCTTATACATATGATGTCCTAGATGTGGTCAGTATGAATGACTAGGGGATGCTTTTGCCGAAGGGGAAAGCCAAAGGGGGGCGGCGTTGAAGGATGAAGGAGATGCTGCGAGTGTTGCTGAAGTTTGTGGTTGAAGACTTG
Source organism: Hetaerina americana (assembly GCF_022747635.1). NCBI lineage: Eukaryota > Metazoa > Arthropoda > Insecta > Odonata > Calopterygidae > Hetaerina > Hetaerina americana. The sequence goes on from NW_027286764.1 coordinate 7,474,073, forward strand.
GATATTTAGAAAGAGGGAAAGAGGGAGAAAGAGGCTAGAATATTATCAGTGAGTTTCGCTCTCCACGAATGGGCGTGGAACATTTATTAAGCAGCTAAAAGGAGGTAATGGTGTATAGCAAACGTTTTTCAGAACCGTTTTAGGAAGCAAGTGTCTAAATAGTAATCAGTAAAAATTATTTGAATTTCTATAATTAATTTTAAACTATAATTGATGTGCAGTTTTGAGTGCATGATAAATGTATATTTGTCTATTTAGGACCCATAAAACCGCTTTCGTTCACATTCTGTATTTTTTTCACGTGATTTCGTTGAGTTGGAGGATGAAAAGAAAAAAACAAATGTGTTTGGAGGGTATTTGATTGATCAAAATGCCATACAAGTAGATGTAAGCCATTAAAACTTGAAAAAATAATGTTATTTTTTGCGATATTAATTATTTCTCTCTTTTCATGGCTGCAGGGTAGTAATTGGTATTACTGACTTCAGTGTCATTGAAGATGGTGTCGTGTGAATTGTGCTTTGTGTTAGTGCATCATGTAGAGTTCCGTGAAGTGCACCGTGTTGTTAGATGTGTTTTTTAAATTTTGTGTCATGTGATGTCAAAAGTAGAATTGTGTTTTTTTGTGTCGTGTTTTTTCCCCGGGAGTGATTCCTTCGAGCACAGGAGAAGAGGAAAAGGAGGAATCATTCCTCCCCCATTCCGTTTCGGACAATGGAAAAAGGCGAGGATGGAGGGCTGAGGATTTCCACAGGCGAGGTACATACATTTAACATTTTAATTGACCACTTTGCCATCCTATCCTATTTCAATGAGGGCACTATCATGATGACCGGCGATTAGAAATTCTCACTGCTTTCGTTGGTTTATGAGAGTCATGGGAAATAATTTCATTTAACCACGTCTTCATTTTCAAGTTAAACGTTTTCACCAACTTTGAACCCCGTAGGTTTAAATTACTCTGCCTTCAGTGATAAATTCGAGGAATGTCGCATTAATAGGCCGGGCACAGAGAACAAATAAACAAAAATTTCTTTTCTAAATAAAACAATTGTTGATTGGAACACCTTACCTGCAAAAATATTCGAGCCCTTTCTTAACAGAGTGTATACTTTAAAGAAAATACGTAAAGAATATATGTAATAATTTGATTGATGTGTGGTGTATTGTATTACTATATATGTAATAGCTTAATTTTTTTAATTTATCTTTTTTCTTGCTGATTAATGGCTGTAAATGGGATGGGGATTCACTTGTTTTGTTAAAGAGATTTGTGTTTTGAAATCTGATTTTATCTATTATCTTTTGCGATTATTTGGGACTTGTGTGCCACCTGACAATGTCTATCAGCACATGTGTATTCTTAATAATAATAATATCCATTACTTTGGGACTTTTCCGATGCTGATGTTACTTGAGGTCGTATAACGTAACTAACCGTTAGGAAGGTCGTAACTAACCTTTTGGAAGTTAACCGTATATGTTAAGTGAGCTAAGTTATAATTAATATATTGCTGAATTAAATTAAAAGTTAAACCCCACCATGCTTAATTTCAGTTCAATTAAACTTTTAAGCTAGTACTTAAGTTACAAATTTGAACAAAAATAAGTTTACTCTCGTGAAACCCCATTACAAACACTAATCATATCTTCTCAAAGAAAAACATCGTGGAGAAGCTGACGAACATTTACATTTCTCCTGATAAAGGTAGAAGTGTCTCGTTTGAGTCTTCTTTTTGTTATCTTCACTTTCGTCTCGCAGTGATACAGAACAACCTTCAAATTTTATTGGGATCCCTTTTCGTCTGACGAATCAATCTTCAATGAGCTGTTTTCTGATAAAACGAATGCGTGACGTTAAAAAAGGTAACAGAAAAATGAATTAACGAGTTATTTTAAGATTTATATGAAGACAATGTTTTTAACTTAAAGTATCAGCGTATAACTCGTTTCTACCCAAGTCTGTATGGCTCACTAGCCCCGCCAAGCGTCCTGGAGCGAGAAAAATTGTTCCTGGGAAATTCGACTTCATCCCTTAAAATGGATTCAGTTATCTTAAAATGATTCACCTATGGAATAGAAACTGCGCTCGTGTGATACAAAAGGATGGCATTTTAGGGGAACTTGTTACAGGAAAGACGCATTGGATGCTAAGGCTGTAGTGAATACGAATGTAGGCTGGAAAGTATTGCACACATGCTTTTAGAGCGCGAACAAAAATAAATAACAAGATCGGGCGAAAAGTACATTTTTTAAACTTCAAAATAATTTTTTTTAATTTTTCAACATAGTCACCGTTAAGGCTGACACATTTCTCCCAACGTGTAACATGTTTTTTCATTCCGCCACTGAAAAACTATTCCGACTTTTCTCGAATCCAGGACTTGACAGCTGCCTTCACCTTCCGAGGTGTAATGATTACCCTTGAGGTGTCTCTTGAGTTGAGGAAAAAATAAAAAAACCCAAAGCGCCAGATCGGGGGAATAAGGAGGGTGTGGAATCGGTTTAAATTTCAGGTTTCGCAGAGCCTCTCCAGTTGCGAGCGAGGTGTGTGGACGAGCGTTGTCATATTCCAAGAATATTGGTGCCAGGCTGCCTTGAACACGACAAACTCGACGTCGGAGGTGTTTTAGAGTCTGTATATCCTGAGAAGAGTTTACCATTGCCCCTCGTTCCAGAAAATCGGTCACATAAACTCGGTGAGCATCCCAAAACACAGTCAAAAGAAGTTTAATCAACAGTTATGGCTTTTCTAGGCTCGCAACCATGAAATTTTACTACCCATCGATTTAGTGTAGACCTATCAACAGCATCGCCACCATAAACAGCATTTAAATGACTGTGAATATTAGTAGGAGTCACTATTCCAGCAGTTAGAAATTCGATAACAACACACTGTTTGACTCGCGTTGACATAGCACTAGAACACGTCTCCATACTTCCGCTTCTCGCAATACGCTGGAGGAATAAAACTGCCTCAAACCTTCGCTTGCGTGTGGATGGGGTATATTACTTTCACGTGCCTCCAGGAGTACTTCTAGAGGAGTGGTACATTTGGTTTGTGGTCTAAAAGCGTGAGTGCATTAGTTTTCAGCATATCCTCGCATATCCACTTTGGTCGTAATATTCGACAAACTATAATACGAGTATATTCGTCTTGACTTTGATCACCGTCATCATAATTGATACGCGATTTATTTAAAGATGGTCATTATGTACTCGACAGCTTACAGATGTGCTATTAGTATGCATTGAACTTTGTGCACTTTCCAAATGCCATTAATCGTAAAGCGTTGAGCGAATTCAATTCAATTCAAAAGCAAAAGATTAGTGGAAAATTTGAAAGATAATCCGAAAGCATTTCAGTCATACATCAAAGAGGTTTAGGGAAATAGATAAACAGTCAATTCATTCAAAGCGGTTAAAGGCGAACGAGTAGCCAACAGTTTGGAAATCAGACAAATTATTAAATGCCTTCTCTCAAAGCTTTTTTACGAATGTCTCCGATAGATTACCAAATCATTTGGGACAACCAATGCCCAAATTGGAATCCTCATATAATGGTATTGAAAGTTTTCTGAAAAATATCAAGCATAATAAATCCTCCGGGCCCGATGAAATAAGGAACTCTCGTCGGAAATTGCGGCGGATCTAGAAATCATATTTAAGAGGTCGCTAGTAGATCACGAGGATTCCAGAGATTGGAAAATGGCTAACCTTAAACCAATATTTAAAAACGGCGACAGGGAGGAACTGAGCAATTACGATTCTATTTCCTTCAAAGGCATCTAGTGCGAGGTTATTAAAAATATATAACTGCTGGTTTGATGTGAGACACCTCGTTAATCAGAAGCTGTTAATGAAAACTCAGCACGGTTTCCGAAAAGATCGATCCTGCGAGACACAACATTCGGCTTTTGTTCATTAGATCCTTATTTCGCGAGAGAGCAATGTTCCTGGTGACATGATTTTTCCAGATTAAAAAAAACCTAATACAGAGTATCTTATAATATACTACCCACGAGCTAAGAAGCCTATAGCTTATATAAAACTATGTCCTCAAAGAGTTTTTTGAATGGTCTAATGCAAAGAGTAGTGATAAATGGACTTAGCTCAAATGCAGTAGAAATCACTTAAGGTATTACCCAGGGAAATGCTATCGGGCCTCTTTTTTTACATTCTCTCATTATGTTTACGACATTGATCCGTGTTCAATAGTAAGATACGTTATTTTGCTTATGATGCCGTGGTTTACCGTGATCCTGAGGGCACAGCTTTATCAGATGACCTAAAGGCTATACAACGCTGATGCGACACTTGGCAATTAGAATTAAACTTAAAAAAGTGAGTAGTGACAAATTTTTGGAAAAAGAGATATTCCCTCCCGAATGCCTACTGCATCGGGAACACCGAAATGGAATCTGTAGACTCGATTAAATACCTAGGCGTTACCCTCACTTACGACCTCTCCTGGGTGAAACACATACGGGGATTGTGTTCACAAGCTAACAGAAAATTAGGATTTATTAGAAGTGTACTGGGTAAATGTGATGGAAAGGTGAAATAGAAATATTATCTTTCGCTGGCTAGGCCTCATTAGAACATTCTGTAAGCATATGGAGGGATTCTCATAAAGTTGCATAGAATGCCGAATTTTATCGCGTGCAGCGTAGAGGAGCCAGATTTGTACAACGTTGTTATGATGAACTGAGTAGCGTATCCAAAATATTAGAGCAGCTAGACTGGGAATCACTCGAGGAGCGAAGGTTAAATTACAGATTGAAGCTCTTGCATAAATTGGAAGGAAGTCTCTTTGGCAATGATGTTGAAAATGTATTATTACCCCAATCTTACTACGGTAGGAGAGATCATGCCAATAAAATTAGACGATTAAGTGCAGAACAGATAGATTGAAGATGCCATTCTTCCCACGAACGATAAGGAATCAGAATAACATTGCTCAACCGCGATAGAGGTACAAATATTCGGGTCAGGATTAATCTGGTATATATTCACCCCTTGCCGCACGTCCTAGCGGTGGCTTGTAGGATACTAACAAAAACAAACAAAATACAATCTGATCTGTCAGGCCTCAACTACTCACCCTCCTTGGTATAAGGCCTCGAAGTAAATTAGCAAAATGAGAAGAAATGCATTAATTGGGATGAAAAATCCGTCGCCCTAACACTTAGATACTTAGAGGAAGGATAGAAGGAGCACAACGTCGGGAGTAAGCTATGCACCGACCTCTGACAGGAGGAAACTATGCATTCGTGGAGCTGCATTAACTAGAGAAATTTAGGTAAATCTAACGAATGTTCGAATGCAAAAGTAACGGAGAGTTATTTTTTTACTGAGGTTAGACCTCACTTTGAATACACGTCGAGTATTTTGAGCACTGCGGAGGCTCTGTTTCGATAATCATTCGGGATACAAAGAAAGGTTTCCGGTTTCAATAAGAATTCCAACGCGAAAACAAGAAAACATCACGTTATTGTCGAAAAGATTGAGTTGAGAGCCTCTGGCAGCACAAATATGAACTACCTGAACTATTTCATGAGTAAAAACAAATCGAGTTGAGTGGTGACACAAGAGGGAATGATTTTAGCCTCGAGTTACTTGGGTGGACGAGAACACGACGAGAAATCAAAGAGGCAATGCACAACTTGTACCTCAGAGGATATGGAGATATTGTCATACATTTAGTTTTCCCCACAGACATTGCACATAAAGCCTTCTTTTTTGCCCATCTAATTAAATTGAATTGAAATTCGCCGTGAATTTTCAGTTCCCAATGCTATCCTAACCACCGTTAATCAGAAAGAAGTAGGATTTAATAATCTCGCTAATTCATTATTTTTGTGTTTCTTCATGTTTTAATGCTGTTTCCAGCACATATATCTGTCAATAATCTGATCAATTTACGTGATACTACTTTTTCCTGAAGAATTCTCGCTACTTTGATCAATCCGACACCGTTAAATGGTTTTTTATTTGCATTTTTTTCTATTGCATTTGTAGTGATATTGAATTTCAGCGATATTTCAGCAATTTGTCATATAATGAAGTTTGCAATATTGTTTGGTCTTGCAATTCTGAATTCTAGTGGTTCATCCCTCCAATTTATCTTTTTTTTAACAAGCTAGTGAAATTCTTTTCCAAATTTTACATGTATGTAAGAAATTTATACGACAGTGCTCTGGGTTTGTTGTCACGCCTTTCTGAAACATTGCGATTAAAATTCTTGTTTCCATCCTTGAGGTATCTTTTAGTATGACAGGACTTTGTTCACAATTTAAAAAAAATCCTGATTCAAGCAAGGATCACCAATAACAATGAAGTAATTTTTAACGTATCCCATGCTCTTCAGGTGGTTTCCTACTCCTTTATGGCTATTTCATGGCTTCGTCTACTTTCACCTTGTTGGTTCTGTATAAATCGTTAGCTAAGGGATTTATTCCCCCCACTCCCCCTCGTGCGCATTCGTGACCACAACAGTGGGAAACACAACTCGCGACAATTCCAACTTCCTCAGAATAAAAACGATAAGGAGTGTCACCATTTACTCTGATACCTAATAACCTAACATCCCCCGCCACACGCCCGGTTTCTAGAGAGGACATGCCGCTCTCATCTCTGCCATCACTGGCATCCAAGTCCTTCGGCATGCTGTTTGTTTTTGGTTCCAATGCCATACCACTACTTTGTTTTCCGGATTTCTGGCTACAAGCTTCCCCATTGCTATCCTAAACTTTGCTTTCATCTCCGTTTTTCAATTATTCTCCAGTTTTCTTGCCCTTTTCGCGCATATTATATCCTTTGATCGGCTTCTTTTGTTCTCCTGAGCCGGAAAGTTTTCTCTTGAGATTTTGTCTCTCGTTCTCCACTTACGGAGACCAACGGAGAAACAGAGCCTCGCGTGCATCTACGAGATTGGTATGGGTGAGTCCCTATTTTAATGGTAAGTCTGGCTTGTTGTCTTTGAGGAGATGACCCCTGTCAGCCCCTACAGATGACTCAACAACTAGATGGGAATAGAAACTAGTCCACGAAGGGCGGGAGGGGTGTCGTGTGACCCCTTTCGATGATAGGCCGCTCCCTTCTCTCTCCCTCGTCATCGTTGGCAATCACCCTCTTCCCTGGCCCACATGCCGCGGAAGAAACCGGCCGAACGAACCCAATTACGGGTCCGAATCGCGTCGCCGGGGCTGCCGTCTCTATGGCGATGCTCCGCGTCGATGTCACGTCGGAAGAGTTTGCGCCGCGGAGCCGCCAGGGGGCACTCGAACATGTTGCGACATGTAGAATCAGCATGATGCCTCGGGCATGGAAGATTCGGCTTGAGCCTCGTCGGTTTCTCCATCTAAGGAGGTCCGCCGTAATCGTGGATGAAATATCGGAATGAATGCCCTTAAGTAAATGTGGTGAAATAGGAAAGATACAGTGAGGAATGGATGGGTCATGAGCATTTGTATATAATGTTCCGGCATTAGAAAAGTGCGAATGAAGTGTGCGACGCTAATTTGGTCATGTTGTAAGACTGGATGGAAGTCGAATCCCTTTGGAATGGGAAACCAGAGAAAATCATGGAAGAGGGCGTCAAATATTTGTATTTTCTTTGTATTTTTTAGTACACTGCGAGCCATCGCCATGGTGTGCGGCAGGGAGTGATAATGGACTCCAGATTGATTTTGACCCGAATATTTTTACCTCTACCGCGGTCGGCCAGTGTTATTTTGATCCCTTATCGTTCGTGGAAAAAATTGCGCCCTAAATCTATCTATTCTACACATGATATCTCTAATTTTATTGACATAATCTCGCCTGCCGTAGTACGATGGGGGTTAAATTAGAAATTTAGAAATTACAGGAGTTGGCACGAAGCATTTTTTCATGTGGCATAGGTGAAAGAAGAATTTTAGGACGGAAAAGTTTGAAATAAATCCGTGAAAAACAGGTACTTATATTGAGTGAGGTTTAAGATTCCATGCATAGCATAAAATCATGTTTTATTTACTTTTCAAGCCCGGTAATATAACGGCAAGAAGGGTACGAATGCAAAATTTCAAATAAATATGGTAGAAAGATATCTTTTAATTGATTATGACGCCGTGTCGACATAATTCGTTCAAATTGTCAACCTGGGATCAAGCACCGGGTATTATTTCTTGACCGCTAGGTATTTTTTTCAACTAGTTTCTAGGTATTTCTCGAGAATTATATCCATAATCTAGATTTGATGTTGTTTCTGAGACATATTTCAAAATTCCCTTTGTTATTTGGTCAAAGTATGTGGGTTCAGGTTTAAAGTTAGTGGGAGGTTTTAACCTCTGGTCGCTACTGAAAAAATCATTCATCATCAGGCATTTGATACATTCTCATTCATTCTCAGACTATTACAGGACGACCAATTTTATCGTCGCGGAATACATCGAAAAAACCCTGATGCCCGTCGGGGAGTGAAATTCAAAATTTGGCGTAAAAATAATGCGTTGCCAATTCCACTTGATATTTTAACCTCCTTTCTAGTAATTGTTTCGTCGAAGGAAACATAAAAAAAAACATATCCTACTTTTTCACTTCCCATTAATGTGAGTTTTTCCTGGGGAGTGCTAATTCTGAAGAATTACCCGCTGTGTCTAATACCGATTCGTGTAAAGTGTCAATCACGTCAGCCCATACCATGGAATCCCCCAACACCCACGCATGCTCACTGCATACTAAGTTCTACATAGTTTATACAATATGGGTTATGATCCAAGTGAAGTGATTAAAAGTTCAATTAGTGGCGAATCATATGATGAATATAAAAAAAGTTGAATAATTTAGATAAACTCGTCATTAAATAAATTAACACCTCTTCAATACGATTAAGTAAGCCAATTTGTCTCAGCATCCTTTTAATCAGAGGACTATCATGCAAAATCCTCGTTTTCAAAGCTTTTCTAAGTTTTGAAAATGAACTCCGTACATTATCTATCCATTAAGTAACATTAGTAGGCCATTCATTCTCTCCAATGTAAAATTCTGAATCGTAAAATTATTTCTACTTTACACTTTTAACGGGCACTGATTTTAAATTAATAAATTAAATTGAATAATGCTGTTCTTTGCACATTTTATGGGTACATGTAATACTCTAAGTAGTAAAATCAAAAGCGCCTCCGCATTGCTGCGGGCGAATCATAAAGGAACAGAATTGCTGAACGCCACAGATTGAACGTATTCAAAAAATATTATCCAGGATTAACTGCTGAAGTTTAATTAGTTGCCTGTCGATCAATTCACACATTCTGCCTGAGGTTTTCCGTAATGGTCGCCCTGGATTTACGGGATTGCTTCTCTTGTTTTGGCGTCGGCAGAGGGGGGAAATGATGATTGGGGAGGGGGAGAGAGAGAGCAGGGGTGATTTGTGACGTCACGTGCACCCGGGCTCACACCCCGACTACGAGGTCGGCATGGCAACGAGGCGAAAGGGGTCTGTCGGAGGGGGGGTGGATTTCGGGATGGGGAGTGCTTTAAGGGGGTCATCTCTCTCCGTCCACCCTCCCCTTTTAGTTTCGTCCAATAGGGGAAAAGGGTGAGATGGAGGGAGGCTTGAAGCAGTGACGTAACTTCGACAGTGCCGAAGGACGCCCGCCGGCGTTAGGTGACCCGGGGGTGGTCATCGGTGCTGCGTACCGGGGCCGCACGCACAATACCCCTGAAACTTATTACTTGCGTCCCCAAATATGTGTGGCCACCGACTCCTCTTTGAGGATCTCGGAACGAAGCGCCCCCAATCACAGGAACGTCACCCAAATTGTGCACATACTTCAGACCGGCTTTTTATTCTATTCTTGAGTAAATCCAAAACAAACATGGAAAAAAATAATTATTCTGACGGCCCACGTGTCGCATATTTTCGTAAAAATAATCTAATGGCGAAACAAGCTGAAGAGTTTTGAAGATAGGGCCAAATTAGATTTAGAGGAAGTAGAGAAACAATTATTTCGTGGAGAGGAGGATAGTGTGAGGTAAACCCATCTCGATGCTGATAAATCTTTTGGCAATATGGATTAGGACGTGATGCTACATATCCCAAAAGAAATTGCAATCCATATGCGCTCTATGTGGAGTGAGAGCAGATGACAGTGTTTGAAGTCGGTGCGACTATAAAATAAGAAAAATTCTGTTGAAGTAATTAAAAGAAAATCACTCTGCCCAAATATGTTTTTGTATTATTTTTGCCACCGAGAAAATTGAGACGTCGCATCGAAAGAAAGGGTTAAACACACCAATCAGCCCGTCCCTAAAATTCCCTTCAGGATCACGTCGTGGAAATGATTTGTTCAATATCCAAGTTAATGCATTTAGCGCCAGTATCGTAGCGGCCCACTCGTTATGAAGTAATGCATGTGAAATGCGGACCTTCAAATGACTTTACAATTAAGATTTTTTAACAAATCATTCAACGATTTCCACCCGGGGTGCTCGGAACTGATCCGAATGAGGAAGAGAATTCGTCTCCTGAGAGAGAATGTGAAACGTACACGTATATGGGTCGATGGGAAGGAAAGAGGGAATTGACTGCACGCGATAGCATGGGGAGGGAGATACTTCGATAGAGGGCGCCAATGTCGCAACTGGAAATATTGGTTGCAGTTGGAAATAAATGCCAGAGAGGGTTACGGGAGGGACGAGGAGCCCTTAATTGGAGAGAAGAAGAGTCTATATTTAGGGCGTGCTTACATAGAAGCATATATACATTCATAGTCCTATACACATACTATACATGTGATACTTTTGCCCATTACAATCTTTAGCACCATTTTCCTGCCCTACATTTATGAGGCTAGAAGATCCAACTACTTACTAAACGATATTGGATCGTTCGAATATCGTGTTCCAAGCAATCTGCTGAACATCTACAGTACATCTACATAATACCCCGCAAGCCGCCGCAAGGGCGTGTGGCGGGGGTGTTAGGTCACCAACCGTAAAAAAGAAAAATACCACATGCAAAAAAACAACACGGAAAATTACACCCACAGCAGCGCACACACTCATGCAAAAATCCCTTCATCCAATACTCATGCAAACACATATACCGCAAAACAACTAAAAAACTGCACCCCATGATGCAGCACGAAAGCCATCCTACAACACGGAAGCCAGGACACAACAAGCAAGAAATTGAAACATCACTACCACATGAAAATGCACCACGAAACACTCTACCCCCAAAGAGTCTCTAAAAGGAAAGGAATGCGACCCAACGTTGCAGGTAGCAGGAATTTGCCCCCGCGGAGAGGGACGAGGGATTGAAAGGGAAACTTAAAAACAGATGAACAGAACATGAATGAGGTCATTCGGAAAGAATGGGTTATTATAGCAAAACACATAAGGTTAGTGGAAGAGCATGCATTTAAATACAACTAATTATTTTTTAGACGCTGAGGGTGGCAAGTGGAATTTTTGCCATCTATAACCCTGCAGTTGCTATCCCGTATTGTCCGTGGGAAGAAGGAGTCCTTGAGTCGGCTAGTTCTGGCATCTATTTCCCGAATTTTATATGCATGATCCAAGCGACCAATGTATGTAGGAGTACGAATAATTTGCGAGACCTCGGTGCTGAAACATGCGGATCTAAATTTATTTAACAGAACAGTTTTGATGGTGAATGACATCTAACACTTGTGATTTCAACTATACTATTTTCATTCGCACGACCCGGGTTACGACACTTCGTGAAACTTCGTGACACTTCAGGCGAGAATTGCATACATGTTGGCAAATGCGAGGGTTGCCCAAAAAGTAACCTCCGTTATGCTATAAAAAAGGTAGGTACAGAAAATTTATTATTTTCATCTCAAAACTACATGTATCAAATATTTTTAAACATATTCGCCGTACAGATTTAAATATTTTTCATATCTCTGAATTAGTTATCAAATTCCTTCAGCATAAAAGCCGCCTGAGATCGCAGCCAACCGATGACGGTCATCTTGAAGTTCCTCGTCGAGACGAGCACAAAACATCATTTAGTGGCCTAACTTTTCAGTCGTCAGTCTATGCGGCGCTAGCGTATAAATCTATAGAAAACTTTTCAGTTTACTTTTCTCCAGTTTACACGAACTTTTGCATTAATTTTCAGGTGTAGTTCATTGTTCACCACAGATGGGCGGCGGCCGCTTCTGTCATCATCCTGGACATTTATGTTAAAGCCCTTAAACGAACGACAACACTGATACACAAACCTTGTCACTCATCACATTTGGTCCGTGCTGAGCACAAATTTCCCGATGATGAATGTCAGCAGCTTTGAAGTTTTTTTAACCAGTAAAAAACCTTATCACTGAACGAACTTCGCATTTGGCGGTAATCCCGATTGTATTGTCCATTTCGACTCGCTGTTGTAAACAAACGACAAGCGGCGTGACTTTCTAATCACTTTAGCTCGAGGCGTACTGACATACGTACTGTGTGCATCAATACAGTGACAATTCTGCTTCCCCCGCTAATTCTGAAGAAAACGGAGGTTACTTTCTGGACTGCCCTGGTTTACCCCTTGTTAATGAGAGGGAGGGAAAAATAGTACAGTGGAAATTACAAGTGTTAAATATCATTTCTCTCGGATGTGGAAAATTTCCACAAAGTTAAGCCCTAAACTGTAAAGTTTGCTGAAGATTTGTACAACTCATAAGTTCAAACCCCATTCCCTCCGAATCACCACAGCACTGAAAACCATAGCAATCTTAAGCATCTTCCTAATATTCTCCTTTCTTACGAGATTACCCTCGCATTATCATTTCATGTGAACTTGTTTTAACCTCTAAATAAATTTAAGTTTCGTAGCGCATTAAATACCTTGTATTTAGATGAATGTTTCCATTACCATCGACTCTATTACTTTTCTCTTTCGTTTAAAACTCCTCCATTTCCCATTGTCCAGTGAATTCAATAGTAATCCAAACTTTTCCTTTTTAATAATGGAAGTCCAATACCACTTGATTTAATATGTACTTGGCATTATTTTAACACTGCCTTTTATATATGTGCTGTTGGCTGTGCCGTCTTAAATCGCCAAGGAAACGCAAAACCGGACAACTTTTCTAATATACTATATGCTACTTATGAAACGAGGGGCAACGGTAAAATCTTCTCAGTATATACAGACTCTACATAAAACACCTCCGACGTCGAGTTTGTGGTGTTAAAGGCAGCTTGGCATTAATATTCTTGCAATATGACAACGCTCGACCACACACCTCGCGCGCAACTGGAGAGGCTCTGCTAAACCTGAAATCTGAATCGATTCCACACCCTCCTTATTCCCCCGATCTGGCGCTTTGGGTTTTTTATTTTTACCTCAACTCAAGAGACACCTCAAGGGTAATCATTACACCTCGGACGATGAGGTGAAGGCAGCTGTTAAGTCCTGGATTCGAGAAAAGTCGGAATAGTTTTTCAGTGGCGGAATGAAAAAACTTGTTGCACGATGGGAGAAATGCGTTAGCCTTAACGGTGACTATGTTGAAAAATAAATGTATGATTTTGAAACTTAAGAATTGAACTTTTAATGTACATTTTGCCCGATCTTGCTATTTGTTTTTGTTCGCGCTCTACAAGTTTGTGTGCATTACTTCCTGGCCAGCCTTCGCACGATTAATCTAGCTAATCGTGAATTACATTTTTGGAATATCAAACGGTAACCGGCTTCCACCTACTTGCTCGGCACTCCTCTTCACCCCGGCTCGTCCTCTTGTCCTAGTCACCGAAACTTGCCAGAAGTCAGATGAATGACCTACCAAGGATTGATCAATCGAAAGTTGATTTTATAAGAGACATAGGAGTTCACCTTGTACTAATATACCTCTATGTCGGGGCGTGTGAATTTAATACATTGTCAAGGTAATTAGAAGGGTCAGCCAGTAAGCCTTCGAATTTCGCCAGAAACTCTTCTTTATTGTCTAATTTCTCCTCCTTACAATAAGCAATGAAACATGAAGATGAGCGACCAAATTCATTGCCGTTCTGTGTTTATTGAAAGCAATATGCCGATGAATATCATTTCTTCACCAGCGCTCACTCCACATATTGACCCGAATACGACCCCGCGGTAGGGGTCATGCGAGGCTCGTACAGGTGGTGATTCGGGCCAACATGAAGCCTGTATTCGGGTCCAAATTAGTCTGGTGCGTATTCACCCCCAATCACACCCTAACCACCGCTAGGGTGTATAGCAGAGGCTTAATACACACCATAATAATTTTACCCGAATATGACCCTACCGCGGTCGGACAAGGTTATTCTGATCCCCTATCGTTCGTGGAAAAAATCGTCTTAAATCTATCTGCTCTACACTTAATCTCTCTAATTTTATTGACATGATTTCTTCCTACCGTTGTACGATGGAGGTAATAATACATTTTCAAAGTCATATACTAAAGAGACGTCCTTCCATTTAATGCAAGAGCTTCAATCTGCAATTTAACCTTCGCTCCGTGAGTGATTCCCAGCCCAGCCGCTCTAATATTTTGGACACGCTAATAAGTTTATCATAACAATGTTTTACGAATCTAACTCCTCCCCTTGCCAATCCAATCCTGTTCACTCTTGGATGTAAGTAACCCGGGTCGCTACACGAGTACCAATCATAATGAGATGTGAGGTTGCGAAAGAGAAGCAAAGTTCTTCATTTAACATTTCTCCACTCTTTTCCTCCCTATTCCATTGCAAAGTCTCACATATAACACGCGTCATACGCTGATTGTATTTGATGAGAGTACCATTGGAAGTACATGTATTGAAAGTGTGGTGTGTATTGGGATAGTTTTCTATTGTTATTCTATCTACATATATAGATTCCTGTTGAACTTTCCGGCCGTCCATTCACACTGGAAAGGGGTTTGGGGGTACACACACCACTTCCGTCATTTGCAAGTTGTCGTCTGCTCGTATACTATGTGTGTGTGTGCGAATGGATGGAAGGGTGGCGGCGGCCCCCTTTGTTCTTTCCGCCCGCCGTCTCCGTCGTATGGCGCCACGGGCAGGCGGGCAGGGGGGGTGGAGTTCTCTCTTTAACCCCCTCTCCCCCTTTGCATCCCCCACACGTCTCGTTCTGCGAGCAAGGTCAAGGCAGAGTGGAGGACGTGGACCCCTGAGAGTCGCCGTTTTGTTTTTCTTGTTTTCGGACCTCCCCACCCCAATCGCTCCATTCACTGAGGGACACGTGATCCTAGTTTTAATCGCAGTGCCGAAAACATGGTCAGTTGAATGGGATTCATCTAGTGATATGGACATATATCTGTTTCTATATAAATGAGTATTTGTTCGCCGTTTGGCGGGATTTCGTGTTTGAATGTGTGTGTGTATGTACATAACTCACATATATGTATATATATATATATATATATATATATATATATATATATATATATATATATATATATATATATATATATATATATATATATATATATATTCAAACACGAAATCCCGCCAAACGGCGAATAAATACTCATATATACAGAAACAGATATAAGGAAAAGGGATAGGAACACATATAAAGGACGAACACAATAAAGGTGGGGAAGGCGGAATCGCACGGATCAAAAGAGTAAAAATATTTCCTTGACCGGGACTCGAACCTCGGATCTTTCAACTTGCCGGGCGGATGCTCTTAACCACTTGAGCTATGATATAAATTATTTTATTCGGTTCAGAATATTACAGAGTTTGTTAGCATTATGCATAATATCAGGTCACAGATTATGGGTACATCATGTTTTTCTTTAGTATAAGTGTATACATGGATACATATATGATACATATACCACATACATATCCACTTGTACATACATACGCACACATGCATATCCACACGCACATACATAAGCATATGCATACAGACGCATACTCGTGAATTTGACCATTAACATTTAGAAAGAAAAAAAAGAAAGGAAGACAAGGTCCACAGATATTAGGAGGGAGATTTTAGCTAGCAATGGAAAATTATGTATTGTAAGAAATTATCAATGGCAGGGTTGAAATTATCGATTCAATCAGTCATTCAGCAAAAAAAAAAAAAAACTCTCCAACGATGGACGAAGTGTGTCCGGCACCGGGTGGCTACCGGACATCACTTCCCAGAGTTCTGATCGTGGCTAGCGTCGCTCCGGTCGCGACTCGACCCCGGGCGACGAGTGCTTCGCCGTTTCCCGGGACGCCTCGTCCAACGGGTCGACGAGCGAGGACGCGGCATTTCGCCACATCCCTCCCCCCCGGCCTCGTCCGAAGAGGAAGAGCCAGCCGTGGTCTCCACGAAGACCGGGTAACTCGGCAGCGTTCCACAGGGGGCCTTCTTCGAAGGAGCACCGCTGGGGGCCGCCAAGGGGCAGGACGCACCCTCGGGGAGGGTCGGAGTGGCGGACTGGGGCTCATCTGCGGAAGGGTTGTGGTCGGGAAAAATCAAGGGAGATAGTTGCTTGTGGTCCGTATCTTGAGAAGCGCTGGGAAGATCGTCGACACATTGACTGTCCTTAATGGGGAAAGAAGATGGGGTATGTGGGATTTTTGACTTTGGGAAACTTGTATGCGGGTCGACTTCCGGGGTCGGTGACGCCTCCTTTACAGTCAATGATAAAGGGGTCGAGGGATGAGCTGTTGGGGACTGGAAAACATCGCAATCAGATGCATCCTCCTCACCTGTCACCAGAGGTTCTTGGGGTGTTTGAAACCCGTGATGCAAGGATTGCGTAGCGAGGGCGTCGATGGCGTGAGCGGGGGGAGGGGGGGCGAAAGACCATCCCTCCTCATTTGACGAGCTCACGGAGACGGGGGCTGGAGGTCGTGTGATATTAGGCGAGGTGGTAGGTATGTGAACCATTTGTAGAACGGTATTCGAGACCAGGAGCTTGGGTTTGTCTGTCCTCTTCTTTTTCGGTTCCCTTTCCTCCGTTGACGATTTTCGCTCCCGCTGACATTTCCCTCCAATTGAAGGGAGATGCGGGGGACCAACGGGAGCAGCCGGGACCGCACCCTCGATGAGTAGAAGCGACCGCGCTCTCTCCTCCACAGCCACTTCGGGCTCGTCCATCTCCACGGCGGCGTTAGGGTTGGAGGGCATCGTCATTGCCTCCACATAGCTCTTACCTCCCTGGTTCCGAGGGCAGGTCTTGCGCTCGTGGCCTTCTTGATTACAGCGGGCGCAAGTGCGGCGCTGACCCTCATAGATGATGATGGCCCGGTTGCCGCCGATGTGGAGGTACGAGGGGATATTTCTCTCGACCGTCATCCGCACAACTCTGGTGCCAGTAAGCACCCGCGCCATATTTTCTCCCTCCCACCTGTTTTCCCACGAGCGATGTATTTTACCAAAGCGTTGGAGCTCGCCTGTTATGTCTTCCAATGGGGTCTCCACGGGGAGACAAAGAACCCTGACATTACACGGGCTGCCGGAAGTCTCGTCAATTGTTATTGTCGTCCTCTGGTCACTTAAAGACGGAAACGGTAGTTTCCGCGGAGTATTGTCTAAAATCCTAGTCATTGCAGCTTCGGTTGCCAACTTCAGGAATATCAAATGGCGATTGTATCCAAATTGGATCGCCACTATCTCTTCGGGTGTGAGGCCCAGCGACTCTAACGTGAAGAGGTGGACCTCCAACGGGGTAGGGGGCTTCGCCTTCTCGTCAACTTGCAAGGCGAGCGTGTTTAAACGGCGCACAGCCATTTGAAGAAATCAAATTCAGCACACTAGCATGAAGAAGGAAAGCGCAACAAAAAAAAACGAGCACTTTAAAGGGAAATAAAACACTCACGAACGCTCCCTCCCCGCCACACGCACCCGGCGGTAGCAAACAAAAGGAGCCTAAGCTCTACACCAGGAGTCAAGGTCAGTCTTGATCCACTAAACAAAACAAAAGTACGGCCTTCCCGGCGGAAGAAGTCGAGAGTCAAACTGCGCGCTTCTTGATGAACTAGGCGGTCAACCGCCGCTCGAAACAAAACACGATCGGAACCTCGATTTCCGAGAGAGTCCGGCAGTGCCGCTCTCCAAACCCCGGCGACCGAAGCCTCGGACGCTGGCGATTTTAGACACTCGGTGAACACAGGCACGTCCTGCTATCTAGGCAGCTATCGAGGAAACGTAATTTACCCTGAGATCCGTGGGTCTAATATGTCGCCAAGCGCCCCGATTCTTTAGCCAAGAGATGGCGTCAGGGGACTGTTTCACCCACCAAAGGAGAAATAGACAATACACAAGAGGAAAGGAAGGTGGTTTAGAATTCATACAACATCATACAGGAAAGGAACAGTGCGTTTCGTGGCACGCATAGCCAGAAGAAAGAGATGAGCCACATTGGCCAAATACAGAGTTAAGAGCATCCGCCCGGCAAGTGGAAAGATCCGAGGTTCGAGTCCCGGTCAAGGAAATATTTTTACTCTTGTGATCCGTGCGATTCCGCCTTCCCCACCTTTATTGTGTTCGTCCTTTATATGTGTTCCTATCCCTTTTCCTTATATCTGTTTCTGTATATATGAGTATATATATATATATATATATATATATATATATATATATATATATATATATATGTATCTATATATATAAAGGAGAGTGTTTGTTTGTATGTATGTAATTTGTTTACTTTTTTGCTGTCATAGAAACAGCATTTTTCCAACTATGCCAGCAGGATACTTTTGCAAGAACACTATTATATTCAGAATTGCCGAGATATTATACGTGGAATACATCAAGGAAAGTCTTTTGTAGAAGAAAAATGGGCAACTTTGATCCTGAGAATAATATTTATTCATGTGACGCATTGGGCCGAGTCTACACAGTCCATCCTAACAACGCCGAATGTTATTTTTTAAGAATGCTTCTACATACCATTAGAGGACCTCGCTCATTTGCAGAAATAAGAACGGTAAACGGAGAAATATGTGAGACATTCAGAGAAGCTTGCCAGAATTTAGGGTTGCTAGAAGGAGATCAACACTGGGATGACTCATTGCAGGAGGCCAGTTTGATTTCTCTTCCAGGACAAATCCGAATTTTGTTTGCCATCATAATAACCTCCTGTAATCCATCTAACCCAAAAACGATATGGGAAAAATATAAAGAATCAATGAGTGAGGATATACTGGCTAAAGTTCGAAGTGAAAATCCTACATTGGATATTACGTTTAACTCCGACATTTTTAATAAAACTTTGATTATTTTGGAGGAAAAGTGTATCACCATGGTTAACAAGACTTTAGTGGAACTCGGTCTTTTTGCACCTGTACAAGATCAACAGGGTGTATTTTATCCAGATTATATACGTGAAACTAGCTACAATGTCTTAGACTTAGAAGCATACATCGCGGATAAAAAGCCACTTCTTAATGAAGATCAGGAATTCGCGTACGAAACAATAATGGATCAAGTAGATAAACAAGAAGGAGGTATCATTTTTCTTGATGCTGCTGGTGGCACGGGAAAAACATTTTCAATTAATTTAGTTCTCGCTGAAATCAGGGTTTATGGAGAAATTGCTCTAGCCGTTGCATCTTCAGGTATTGCAGCGACATTAATGGAAGGAAGAAGAACAGCCCACTCTGCCCTTAAGTTGCCACTTAATATTTCCCGACAAGAAAATCCCACATGTCATATAAATAAAACAAGCGGCCAGGCACAAGTTCTTATAGAATGTAAATTGATAGTATGTAATAAGTGTACGATGGCTCATAAAAAATCTCTTGAGGCCCTCAACGCAACACTTCAAGATCTTAGAGGAAACTGCAGTTTAATGGGAGGAGCTCTGGTACTCCTGTGTGGAGACTTCCATCAAACTCTGCCTGTCGTTCCAAAATCGACTCCAGCCGATGAAATTTATGCCTGTTTAAAACATTGTTCTATGGAATCATGTCCAAGAAATTAGCCTTAAACAAAACATGCGAATCCTCTTAAGAGATGGGAATGCTCAAAATTTTGCAAATAAACTTTTGGAGATTGGAGAAGATAGATTAGTTATTGAAGCATCTGGTATGATAAAATTGTCATCAGATTTATGTGTATCGGTGAAAACTGTCCGCGATAAGATACAAGGAGTCTATCCTAACGTTAATCAAAATTATAAAAATTTAGAATGGTTGCGAGAAAGAGCCATTCTTGCTCCTAAGAACGATGATGTTGATGAAATTAACAAGGAGATACTAGCCATGCTGCCAGGAGACGTGATTGAATATAAATCGGTTGATACCGTAGTGGAAGCTGACGAAGCCGTCAATTATCCAACGGAATTCCTAAATTCACTTGATCCAGCTGGATTGCCACAACATCGCCTTATACTTAAAGTAGGATCTCCAATCATTTTATTCCGAAATTTAGATCCACCAAAACTCTGCAATGGGACACGATTGTGTGTGACAAAATTAATGAAAAATATAATCCAGGCAGTCATTTTAACTGGAAAAGGAAAAGGTGAAATAATTTTTATTCCACGGATACCTCTAATCCCAAATGATCTTCCCTTCAACTTTAAAAGATTACAGTTTCCAGTCCGGCTAGCTTTTTCAATTACCATTAATAAATCATAGGGACAGTCTTTAAAGTTTTGTGGTGTTGATCTAAGATCGCCATGTTTTAGCCACGGGCAACTTTATATTGCTTGCTCCAGAGTAGGTTCGCCTAAAAATTTATATATTCTTTCTCCTGGATATGAAACGAAAAATGTAGTTTATAAACAGGTGTTAAATAAAAAAGATTCTTAAATTTGTATGAAGTAGTGTATTATTGTACTTTATATTTTTTTATTTTTATTTATGTAGTATATTTATATTATTGTTTCTCCCTAACCCGTGCAAAGCCGGGTATTCAGCTAGTATATATATATGTATATATATATATATATATATATATATATATATATATATATATATATACATACACACGTATATGTATGTGTGTGTGTATATATATATACATATTCATAAACAAAAGGATAGAGTGTAGGGCAAGTTATTACTTAGGGGATGACCAGTTTGGGTTTAGGAAGGGTAGAGGTACGCGTAATGCCATTGCAGTAATGAGATTATTAATCGAGAGGAATATAGAATACAACCAGGAGGTATTTGCCTGTTTCGTAGATTTCGAAAAAGCGTTTGATAGAGTGAATTGGGAAAAATTAATGAGTATATTGAAGAAAATAGGAATGGAGTGGAGGGAAAGGAGACTAATCAACAACCCTGAATCTCTCAGACTGCTCAGGTGCGAGTGGGGAACGGGGAGTCCGGATGGGCAGTGTTAGGAAGAGGTGTAAGGCAGGGTCGCCCATCATCACCGTTGCTGTTCAACCTGTATGCAGAGGAAATGATTAAAGAGGCATGGGAAGAACTGGAGGTAGGAATGAAAGTGGGCGGAGAATTCGTAAAATCAGTTAGGTTCGCTGATGACCAAGCTTTAGTTTGCCAGTCAGCCAAGGGATTGCAAGCATTGCTGGGTGAATTGGAAATTCAGTGCGACAGGTATGGGATGAGAATCAATATTAATAAAACAAAGGTTATGCAATTTTCTAGAAAGAAAAAGGCTAAGGTAAACATTAAAATAGGAGGGCAACAACTAGAGCAGGTAGAACAGTTTACGTATCTCGGTAGTGTTTTGGACCAACACGGTCAAAGTAGTAGGGACGTAAGGAGAGGAATTGCGCTAGGCAAAGAGGCTTTCACAAAGAGGAGGGAGTTGATGACAGGGACGTTGAGTAAGGATATTAAGAAAAGACTCGTAAAAACTTTGATATGGAGCGTAGCTATGTACGGTGCGTAAACGTGGGCATGAAGCAGGAGGATAGACGTAGACTGGAGGCTTTTGAAATGTGGGTGTGGAGAAGAATGGAGAAGGTGAAATGGACCGAGAAAAAAAGAAATGAGGAAGTACTTGATATGGTGGGCGAAGAGAGGGGTTTGTTGGGAGAAATCTTATGGAGGCAGGAAAAGTAGATGAAGGGGGTATTGACCGGCAGTGGATGTTGACGACTGTAATAGAGGGGAGAATCTTGGGCAGACGAGGAAAGGGAAGGAACAGGATAGGGATGTTGGATGGGATGAAGGTAAAAAGCAAGTACATGGAGATGAAGAGGGACCTGATGTGGAGTGGGGTGCTGGATTTTGCGTTTTGTTAAGAGTCACAAAATATTCATTTAGTAACTGTGTACATGCAAAACCTACCTTAACCGGAAGATTACCTAATAATAATAATTTATATATATATATATATATATATATATATATATATATATTTATGTGTGTGTGTATGTGTATGGCCAGAAGAGAGAGCTTTGCTCGAAAAATGTGGAATTAGAATGTTGCAAGGAATATGGATAGTTAAATAAGAGGATGAATTCGCTCGTTCGCCATGAATATTTTTGTGATACGATTTTTCCAAGTCCCTCAATTTTTGGCTATTCCGGACTCGTTGTACGCGGTAGAAATAGACTAGAAATGCAAATCTTCAGCATGACCAAACTCCGGTAAAAAAGTACGATACAATCGTGTGATTGCCGATCGTGCTCATGTTTTTTTTCCTTTCTTGCGTCGGCGATCTTTCGCTTCTCTCCGAAGAGCGCTCAAACGCGATCACTCAACCGTTTTTTTTCACCCCTTTTCGAATTTCCGCACTCCCTCTCACAACTCACGCCGACGCATGCCTCGAAGAAAAACTCCATCCTGTGGCGAACCCACGGCGATATGCTGCCGGCCACGCCCCCCCCCCCCCCCGCCCCTTCAGTCTAGGGGACCGATGAGGATTCCGTTGACCGTAAGTTCGATGACCCCTCTTTCCAACCCTTTCAACATCTTCTTCTCGCTCGCCATCGAGGGGAGGGGGTGGGCGGGGAGGGAGTGGGGGGGGGGGCGAGCTTCGTGTCTGCGCGCGTGTTTTGGGGGAATGAGGGGAATCGCCTGTGTGTTCCAAGGGAGGGCGGCCGGGGAAAAGACAGGGAGGATATTAAAGTAGAGGGGGGCGCGATCGGGGGCCTTCTCGGGTTTCCAGAACGCGCGACCCCTTTGGACACTGGAGATGGCGACAGAGAGATTACTCCACTGTCTGCCCGTCCCATGCCCAATGTCTAACGGCTTCGCAAAACGCCGGGGGTGAATCACCCCCCATGGGGCTGGGGAGGTGTCAACGGCCTTCGCCTCCCCTTCAAGGAAGAGCGGGCTCTCTCTCTAATCTCCTCCCCCTTCCCCCTTACTCTCTCTCAGGGCAAAACTAAAAATGAGGCATTGGATCTCGCCCTCTCTCTCCTCACCGGACACGCGCGCCGTGCCGCAAAATCCGAAGCGTGTGAACATAGTCGATTTAATATGACCAAGTATTGACATCAATACACATAAGTATGAGTGTATGTATGTGTGTGTGTGTTATATTAATACACACACACGCTATATAAATATAAATATATATACATATATATACATATATATATATATATATATATATATATATATATATTTATATATATATATATATATAATTATTATTAGGTAATCTAACGGTTAAGGTAGGCTTTTGGATGGACACAGCTACTAAACAAAACACTTTGTGACTCCTAACAAAACACAAAATCCATCATCCTACTCTACATCAGGTCCCTCTTCATCTCTGAGTACCTTCTACCTACCTTCATCCCGTCCAACATCCCTATCCTGTTCCTTCCCTTTCCTCGTTTGCCTAACATTCTCCCCTCAATTACAGTCTTCAACATCCCGCTGCCGGTCAATACCCCCTTCATCCACTTTTCCTGCCTCCATAGGATTTCTCCCAACAAACCCCTCTCTTCGCCCACCATACCAAATACTTCCTCATTTTTTTTCTTCTCTGTCCATTCCACCTCCATTCTTCTCCACAACCACATTTCAAAAGCCTCCAGTCTACGTCTATCCTCCTGCTTCATGCCCACGTTTACGCACCGTACATAGTTACGCTCCATATCAAAGTTTTTACAAGTCTTTTCTTAATATCCTTACTCAACGTTCCTGTCACCAACTCCCTCCTTCTTGAGAAAGCCTCTTAGCCTAGCGCAATTCTTCTCCTTACGTCCTTACTACTTTGACCGTGTTGGTCCAAAACACTACCGAGATACGTAAACTGTTCTACCTGTTGATGATATGTTGACCTAAGCCTTTTTCTTTCTAGAAAATTGCATAACCTTTGTTTTATTAATATTGATTCTCATCCCATACCTGTCTCACTGAATTTCCAATTCACCCAGCAATGCTTGCAATCCCTTGGCTGACTGGCAAACTAAAGCTTGGTCATCAGCGAACCTAACTGATTTTACGAATTCTCCGCCCACTTTCATTCCTACCTCGAGTTCTTCCCATGCCTCTTTAGGTGGAAGAAGGGACTATTAGTCTCAACCTTGCCCAATTAAGTCGATAAATAAATAAAATAAAATAAATAACTAACCATTTCCTCTACATACAGGTTGAACAGCCGCGGTGATAATGGGCAACCCTGCCTTACACCTCTTCCTAACACTGCCTATCCGGACTCCCCGTTTCCCACCTGCACCTAAGCAGTCTGAGACATGTACAGGTTGCGGATTAGCCTCCTTTCCCTCCAATCTATTCCTGCATATATTTTCTGCAATATACTCATTAGTTTTCCCCAATTCACTCAATCAAACGCTTTTTCGAAATCTACGAAACAGGCAAACACCTCCTGGTTGTGTTCTATATTCCTCTCGATTAATAATCTCATTACTGCAATGGCATCACGCGTACCTCTTCCCTTCCTAAACCCAAACTGATCATCCCCTAAGTAATCATTTGCCCTACTCTCCATCCTTTTGTTTATGATCCTAAGAACAACTTTAGCAGTGTGGGATATCAAACTTATTGTCCTGTAGTCCTCACATGATGTAGCCTTTACCTTTTTCAGAATAGGAACTAAAACTGATCTCACAAAGTCTTCCGGCCAGATTCCTTCCTCATAGATACTACGGATCAGCCCATATAGCCTCTTCCTCCCACATTTGCCTATACATTTCAGTAGTTCCGCAGGAATGTTATCCACCTCCACGGCATTATTTAGTTTCATCTCCCTTAATGCCCTTCCTATCTCCTTGTCGAGTATGCCTGGACCTAAGCTATCTTCCTCCATGTCATATTCTTTTTCAATGTCTAACTTTGTTGGTCTAAGGGCTTCACTATACAATTCTTCTATATATTCCTTCCATCTTTTGGATCTTTCCTGCGTCAACTATTACCTTACCCGCCTTATCTCTAACTGTTAGCATAGATCTTCCTTTCCTACTTCCCGATAACGATTTAACTTTGCTGTACGGCGCACCGATTTCACCCTTCCTCTGCAGACTTTCCATATCCTCGCACTGCGTCTTCCACCATGCTTCTTTTGCTTTATTTGTTGCCCGCATCAATTTATTGTTCAATTCTTTGTACTTCATTTTGCCTAATTCTGTATTCATATTCTTCCATTTTCTCCGCTCATCCATCTTTGTAATCATCTCATCCGTGATCCATGGTTTCCTAGTCCTTTTAGCGTTAACGGTTCCAATAGTGTCTTTTGCGGCTTTAGACAACCCTTTCATGATACTTTCCGATTTTTCTTTGATAATACTTTGCCCTTTACCATCCTCCATAATTTCCTCTACACCCTGTTGGTACTCCTTCCTTTTTGATCCATTTAATGCTTCTACATTCCATTTTCTAACCCACTGCCCCTGCCTCATCTTCTTGAAACGGATCTTTCTGCAAACCTCTTCTTCCTTATGGTTGCTCGGTGGCATGTATACCTGAATAATAACCAAGTTCGTCAGTTCTGCTTTTATCTCTGTTAGTAATAATCTATCCGTTACCTGCTCTATGTTGACTACACTTCTTCCTACCTCTTCATTTAATACTATGGCAACCCCTCGTCGGCTCTCGTCCCCGCCGCTGTATATTATTCTATACTTATAACTCCAGTAATCCCCGCTATCTTTCCATCTCACATCGCAAAGACCTAAAATATCTATATTCCCCCTTTCCATCTCTCGCTTAACATTCTTCAATTTCCCTGTCCTCATCATTTTCCTAACATTCCACGTTCCTATTCTAACTACTTTGGTCTTTTTCTCCTGTGCCTTCTGTCCTGCTGCTGCTGGTTTTCCCTTGCAAGGGTTTCATGGGATGACGACCGTGGAAGCCTTGCCTCCCCCGCTCCCGGGCACGACACACAGCCGATTGGGCCGAACCCTGTAGTTGCCAGGACTCAAAATCTCTGTAGTGACCATCATATTTATCTTAAGAATGATAATTGAGGTGTTTTCCTGTTGCCTTCCTCAATAGTGCTTTTAAAGTGACACCATCACTTACTGGCCGCCCCTCTGGGGTCAGACGCTATTGCAGCCGCCTCACTGAGGAACAGACGCTGCGTGGACTACCTTTCGTCTGGCTCCTAACCTTCAACCTATGTGGCATGGGTGACCCTACCAGGAGCAATTATTATTACTCCCACCAGCACAGCTCTAGGGGTCATCGGAACACACAAGCCCTTCCACCACGTCAAGGTTGTAGTCCAGGGGAGGGATATATATATATCATCAGGTACCTTTGTACCTGATGATGACGCTAGAGCGTTGAAACCGGTTGTACGTAAATAAAGGACAGTGGAAAGATACATTGTATTCTTCTTTTAATTAAAATGAATTTCCACAAAGTTGAGCCGTGAACAATTGAATATCATCTGTAATTTGGGACAAATCTTATATTAATTATAATCAGTCACTTTAACTGTAATCTTTTCACCGACTTAAAATCAAAACTTGATTTGCTTGACTTGGTATCTTCATTTGATCTGCATACAATCTACTGGAATCTACTCTACCTCTGCAACTTTCCTTGAAGGTTTTTACCAATGTTGATTCAAGTAAAGTGAAAACAGTTGTAAATACATCACACATCTCTGATCACTTTCTGTCGCTTTCCTCAATCGTCACTGTTTCTTAACATAAATTCAATATTCATCAATATAAGGAATTCTTATCCAATGCAAACATAAGTAATTTTAGTGAGCTTCTGAATTCCCATGACTAGTCCAAAGTTTAATGCTCATGCATCTTTGATGGCACTTTTAATTGATTTAATAATGCCTGACTATATTATTTCAAAGCTTGTTTTCCCACTGTGCTCAGGAAAATTAAAATAATAATCCAAACCACTCAAGTGTAAGCACTGAGTTTCAGATGACACTGGGCATTATAAAGACTGATGAAAAATGAGCTGCATATTAATCAAAACAAACAAGACCCTTCCAATCTGCAGGAATTATCTACATCTACATCTACTTAATACCCCGCAAGCCACCGCAAGGGCGTGTGGCGGGGGGTGTTAGGACACCACCCGTAATTTAGAAAGGGAAAAAAAACCGCATGCAAGAACCACAAAATCATATATCCACAAAAAAACATGCCATTCATTCATGCAAGAACACTTACACCCCACACACATGCAAACACTCAATCTACATCTTACATACACATGCACCTGAAAGTATACCTACAGCTTTGCAGTGTTTAACTTTGCTCCGACTAGTAAATTCAGTGTTTTCAATATTTCTAAAGTTACTTCGGTTTCTTACTATTGTGATTTCTGATTGTTCGGGGAAAGAATGAGTATTTGTACCTATCTGTCCTGGAATCTATCTCCCTTAGTTTATCTTTGTGGTCTGATCTACCTAAGTAGTGTGGGGCCATTATAATTCCTTCAGTGTCATGGTTAAACTCGTTTGTTCTGAACCTTTCTAAAAGTCTAAGCCTCGCTTGTTCTCTCCGTACTTCAAGTGGTTCCCAGCCTAAATCCCCTAAGAGACCTGTCACCCTTGTGTTCTTATCATAACAATTTTTAACGAATCTAGCGGATTTTCTCTGGACTTTATCTAATTCTTTTTGCCAAATTTTCTCCCACTTTTTTCCCACAATTTTCTCCCAATTATGATCAATCAAAAGCGACTAAAGATGTGCCCGACTAAATGCAGAAAAAGTATTCA
The DNA here is from genome assembly GCF_022747635.1 of Hetaerina americana. Lineage (NCBI taxonomy): Eukaryota > Metazoa > Arthropoda > Insecta > Odonata > Calopterygidae > Hetaerina > Hetaerina americana. The sequence continues at coordinate 7,502,091 of NW_027286764.1, forward strand.
GAAATCGGAGAATTTTGAATGCAGACAACAAAACTAAAGAAATATGAATCATTATTATTAATCAACAAACAAAGTATTACGAAAGTTTGAAATCTGATTTCAAAGTAACGGATGTGAATGGTAATACTATTACTGATGATTTACAAATGGCTCCTACCTTGAGTGACTTTAATCTTACCATACAAGCATATCGTGATTCTAGGTCTAATAAATGACATTTTACTTCATAGACGAGCAGTTCATCATTTCTTTATCCCTACAGTGATCTAGAATTGAAGGACATCATTCATAAATTGGTTAAAAGTTCACCTCTGGTCTGAATGACCAATCTTAGTCATAAAAAAAATCTTTTAATCCGGTTGAGCTCCCTCCGCTTTTCTTAATTAATGAATCTCACAGATTTTGCAAGTTTCCTTCTCCACTCTAAATAGCTCAAGTCTTACCGATGAGGAGAGCGTGTAGGACACTGTCCCACACCTCAGGGTAGGGGGGGACAGTTCCTTTCCCTGAGCCAGCTAAGGTTTCCCAGGAAGACCTGGGACCTGAAAATTCACAAAGCTTGGGTAGAGCAGAGGGTTCCCAGATAGGCTTGCCCGGGAACTGAACCCGGGCCCTCCAAACCAGGTCAGCAGTCCAATGCTCTACCACTGGACTACCGTGACCCCACCATTGCATAGAAATAATAATAATCATTATTTGTAAACCTCAACATAAGTTTAAAGTTTCTCAAATAAAAACACCTTTTCTTCCATAATTATTATTATGTTTGTGAATTCTCAGGGTTTTTCCCTCCTCCATGAAGCCCTAAATGCCTCTTGCCAATTCTATACGCTCACCTTCCATTTCATCTTCCTAAAGCATTCAATCCATCTGAATATCCTCCTTCTTCATCACTTATTTTCAAAGCAGCTTTCTCTTTTCACTCATACCTCACTATTATTTAATTGACAATCCATTTTTCCATAATTCTACCATGATAAATATTCCTAAAAGAATCAAAGACAAGTTAATAGCCAATTCAAATTTATCTACTTTTCCCTCCTTTTCTCTCCACATAGTGGACTAATTTCTCTACCCAGCTAAATTGGCCATCACCCTTCCATTTTCTAATAAATCTCTGATATAGAAGCAATTTTTACTCGTACACTTGTCATGTTCTTCTCAAATTCTTGGGAAGAAGCTGTTCTTCAAATTAGTACTGTAGTAAGACTGCTCAACAGCATATTACAAAAAATTCTTTTCCCTGGACGAAATTGATTCCATTATATACCCATGTCCATTTAAGCAATTGCCTTGAAAACTATATTATATAATTTATGTTTAGAAAAGGAGAAGTAATACAATTAACATTACAGTTTAAAGGTAACATATGTTTTGGCAAATGCATCAGTTCAAGCTTAAAGTAAATATCTTTTGATTTAATTTTAAATACTTATCTTTAATTAATTTTATTAAAAAAATTCGTTTCATCGAAAGAAACAAACTGGAATATTTTTCACTTCTTTGCGAGCGAGTTGGGCGTGGGCGAGTTACCGATTAGAGGAAAGAAATTCAAAATATTGATGCATAGAAGTCATAAAGAATAAAAGTGCCTTGCAGGATTAAAACTGCTCCTGTGGGATGAGATAATTGGGGGCAAAGATCATACACTATTAAGTAAAAGTGGGAGATAAAGGCTATAGGAATGTTAATTATGCAAGGTGTACTAATGCCAGCTGCCCCTTGACTGAGAAAGCTGAAGAAACTAGATTTGGATGCCATGGCTATGTATTGAGAAAATATGAAAACTATGAAGTAGTGTAGAGTAAAGAGTGCCCAAGGTCAGAAAGATTACAGGAAGAGCAAGAAAGAACAGGTTAAAATGCATGAGAAATGATATGGAAGAGTGAAGAGTAAAGAAAGAAAAAACCCAGCAGGGAAGAAGTAATTCCAGCATACTAACCCCCAGTGAAGTTGGGATGGAGCCAGGAAGAAGATAATGGTCAGAGAAACTTAAATAGGAAGGCAGCGGGTTTATTTTTCAGATTGCTACTTGAAATTAATTTACATAGGAATGTAAAATATGCAGGAACAATCAGAACAACTGAAAATCAAGTTCTGCTGAAAGGCAAAGGAGACAACATTACGTTTTCCTCTCTTGAAGAGGTGACATGATGTTGGAATAAAACTCACCTAATATCATTGTGGTTTTTTATAGGCATTTGAAATCAATTTAGAGAATATAGCCTTATATTTTTGAAAGAAATGACACCAAAATAACATTATTTAATGTTCATTTATAGTCAAGCTGCTTGGAAAATGTCATAGTGCTGGTTTTATAAATATATGCATGGGAATGAACTGCTTCTTTCTGTACCAGAATTCATCCTGCTCCCAACGTGGAAGTGAGGGCTCATGAGTCATCATACATTCTCACCCTCTAGGCCTAACAACCCCCAGGGCTTGACAAAATACACCTGAATTTTACATCTACCCCCACCACACCCTTTCTCCTACTCCATCAATCCTTTTCCTTCGTTCAACCTCAATTTTTATTCTGTTGTCAAATTTCACCACAAAATCAGTCCAACTTTGATAGTGCTAGTATTCTTATCTGTACACTGAGAGAATAGATCATATCAACCATTGATAAGAGAGATATCAGGGAGATTGGAGTGCAAGAATGCTTGTTTTTTACTTCTGGATCCTCAAGAGGGATGTCAAAGATGTTAAACACCGAAGAAAATCAACAATTCTCAATTTTAGATAGGACAAATAGCATAATGTGTCTAACAAAACAGGAAATTTCTTTCACATTTAACCTGGATGTCAAAAAAAAGCACGTGGGGTGAAGAAGAATTGACAGATTTTGCAAATTCTTATCAAGGCTGAGTTGAGCATGATATGGCCACCGTGGGAGGTAAACGTGTTGAAGGGGATGAGAGTGACCAAAGGGTCAAATGGAAAGGAGAGACACTAATACATGACAGGGCCATGATGGTCTTGAATTGCATCCCACGGTGCCATAACATAGCTGCAGACAAAAGGAGGTGTATAGCCTAGTCTACCACTAAATCACATGTTTGGGGTTACCATCAACACTCGCACACAGCCACTATCCTAGATCCTGCAGGGACAGCACTAAGAAAAAACACAGATTCTTATGGTACCGCAATGATTCAATGTGCAGTGCTCTCCACCTTGGCAAGAACCGTGAATTTTGTGATAACTAAGGGCACTCATATGACTCATATCCCCATTTATCAGATAGAAATCAAATTGTTGATGACCTGCTGATGATGTGATGAAATCAGAAAATAGGTTAGTGCATGCCCTTGAAAAACACCACAATTCACTTCTTGGCTTTTGTGAGATTCATTGGTATTTTGGAGAGTAAATGAGGGAAGGAATTTCTGAAAAATAGTAAAAAAAACCACTCTTTAAATAATATTTCATATTTTTCTATACTTTTGTTACAAATTCTCAAGATTCTTTTACCACTTAAAACCTTAGCTCATGCACAATGGAATTGTGTGAGCAAAAGTAGAAAGACGGGAAATTTACAATTTTGCATCTCAGAAGAGGAAGGACAGGTCTCCACATCCCCTCATAGTTTTGACATCATATTCAAAAACTACAATTATTATTTATCTTCACTTAGGATTGTCACAGCTGACGCAGAACACGCTTGGAAATACTAATTATTATATGTATGTACCTTCAATATAAATCCATTAATATTCCTACTTTTAGACACTTTATAACACACAGACAAACATTGTAAGTTTTGCTGTTTTTCACTTGCACTTACAATAACTTACTTAAGCATACAGACTTTCCTGTTTTGAAAACTTAGCCAGAATATTTTTGCAGATACTGCAAAAAAATAGATATCATGATGAGGCAGCTAACACCGAGTTTAATGGTATCATAATTAACTTCCGTATGGCCCTTCAAGATGTGTAAAGGAAATAATTCCATAACTACATCAATTTACATGAAGACACTGGAAATGATAACAAATGTTAACTCCAAGGCGGAGACAGTCCATCAAATTAAGAAAATCATGCTCTCCATGTGTTGCATTTGAAAAGTCAGCAGTCTTAAAAAAGATTGATACTTTGCTCATCACATCTCATTCCTGCAAAGAAACTAGTGTCCACCTTTAAAGAGCCAACTCTACCAAGTCCTGTTTCAAGAAATTTTACACTGAATATAATTAAGACAAAGAGCATACTTATCACATAAAAAGCCTACACAGTCAAATATGCAAATGAAGTTGTAAATCCTTTTTAAAGTGCTTCTGTCACCAGCGTGTTTCAAATAGTTTTACATTTTTATGCATTCACCCCTACATTTTGCCATTCCACCAAAATATAATTTTCACATTTCCTTCAGACATATCAACCATTTCTAGAAAAATCAAAACAGTAGTAACACGACAGGCATTCATTCATAGGTAAACATCTTGTCAACTAGTTCATGGTGGTTATTCCTCAACAGATAGAAAAAAAATGAGGTTGATTGGTTTGGCTAGATTTAAACGGTGAAAAATGTCACGGTCAGTCACCAACTGCGGCAGAACCATAATTCAACATGCTGGAAACATAATAAAACACATCACAAATGGTTCCTTAATTACAGTTTAACGCATTGGCTACATCAAAGCTCTCACTAGAAACACATCAGGCACAGAGCAAGGAGTGTGCACTAGGTCACCAGAATGGACTAATATCTATGAATTAACAGCTGATCACATTACAATACACATTAACGACTCTCTTCTAAACAATACGACTTAAGTCTCTTTCTCATCATATGATACCTTTTTCCTTATTTATGTATATATATATAATTATATGTATTTATATATAATTTTTTTGATAGCAGTCCAAACTTCACCATCTTCTCTCTCTCTCTCTTTCGCTTCCCATTTACTCAGAACATATAAAAATATTTATATCTTACAAAAAACTCATCTGCCTTTTTATAAATTACTTCATTTGTACAAGGCACCAATATAAAAAAATTTACTCATGTGCAATCATTTATGGAATTACAATACACATATGGATATACATACATGCACAATCGCATATATGCATATACATAAATATATTTCTTTCCTTTCTCACATTTTTCCTTCTCTTGACAATTGGAATTCTCTCCCACCGCTCTCTTGGCACATTCAAAAAACACAAGCTGTGAGCACTACATTCAACGCACCATACTAGTTCGCGTGACACCTAATAATAACAAAAGGAAAACATTGAGGATGTAGAGAAAACTTACAACAATGCTGATTGTTGGATAAGGCAAATGCAATTTCCAAAATCCCTCACAGAGGGAACTCTCCAGCAATGGGGACATTTTAAGATTTACGCAATCCATGATTCAGGACATTTATCTTGCTTTTCCCAGCGCATTCTCGAGAATGGAAGTTCAAAACATTAAAATGCTGCTGAATGGAAAGGGGCGTGGCTCAACCCTTAGGGTTAATGGTAAAAGAAGCTTCAACACCTTTGCGTAGTGCTGCTTCAACATTACACATAGCCATTTGATTTCATTGCAAAAGCAGTAACGGTGGCATCTTTATTTGAAAGTGATTCAAATGGCCCAAATATTTGGAGCTAATACAGCCCATTTGGGTGCATTTCTTTGGCGTGTCTCCGATAAACACCTGTATCACAAGATATTTGGATTTACACTCCTTAATTTTCACCCACTTTATTTGGATTCTTGAAGGAAACAAAAATATCTCATCCTGATGAAGTCAGGAAATTAAATGCAAACAAATTATTAGCTATTCATGACAGCAACAGAGGCAGCCAAAGCAAATGCAACCCTTGAAGAGACAGAAACTTGGATTTAAGGGGTAGCAGGAAGGATGTCATTGATGCAGTTGATTTAGATTGAAAACTCATAGGATGGCACAATTGAGAGGTGCTCTTCAGGAGTGAGTGTGAATGTGCCAAGCATTTTTTCAGGGACAGGTTTTAATTTTTGAGTCAACCAAACAATCACAATTCTGAGATCTCATTACACCCATTGCTTTCCCTCCCCCACTCTCTCCCTCCCTCCCTCCCTACCATACCTTCACCCCCTACACACTAAAGTCATACGTACTCACTGCATTCAGCCTGTAAATGCATGTTCAATGGTTGAATGCTCAAACAAAAAAAATCAAAGCTCCCAAACTGGAGCTGGAAAAATTTGTTTAATGGTTTAAAGAGTAATATACAATCCAACAGAGAACTATGAGCATCTGCCCAAGGCAGCAGCTACACACACTTCTTTTCTGAGGAGAAGAATCACATCATGCCGGAGCATCAAAAGAAATGTTCAAGAAAAACATTTAAAAAAAAAAGTAACAAAAAAGAAGAGCAATAAGGCTCCTAGGAAAGCATTAGTAAAAACAATAACAATGATATAAAAATAATAGGATTTGAGTTTGCAATAGAAATCAAAGAAGAGGAAAGCTTGGAAGGATGGCTTTGATTCACCAAGCTAAGGCCAAGGTGAAACCTCTTGCCAACAGTCTTTAAAAAAGCCATGCATGCGCCCTGCAATACAGACAGAAAGATTTGAATGGATACCTGAGTCCTTTACTTCTTAAGCAAAATATTTCAAATTTTCTTGCCAGTCTCTAAAGCAAAAAATTCTTTTTATTTTCCCGAATAGAAGAATTTCTTTCATTTTGCTTCTCTGAAATGTCTATTTATATATTAATATCATTTTATATTAATATTATCTTTTTATATATATATATATATATCTTTTTTTTACTTTTATACATACATATGTATGAATTCCATTTGAGTAGGCAATGGCTTGAACAGTAAGGGATTTAGAGGTCATCCGAAAAGACCCATGGGAAATATTCGTACCAAGACCAAATTAAGGAGTGAACAGAAGAGTTGAATTACAGAGAGAGAGCAGTAGTTACTCAAGGTCAATGACACAGGAGCGGGGTCAGGGTGGGGGGGGGGTGCACAAGCTGGGAAAGGATGCTGGGGGCAATAAGGCTCTCACAGACCACTGACTGTGCCTCTTCTAGACATCACCACCCTGTTCAGGACAATGTGGCCTTCAACAGTTTGAGTGCACGGCACGTTTGATGCCAGTTACAATTGCTCACACACATGGACATTTAACAGCCAGATTGTTTGAAGAAGAGTCCTGGAGTGGTGGCCTTCTGATTAAAGGATTGATTACAGTTAAAATGACCAAATGGTGGAATTTAAATGCTGTTTATCTTTATGATATACAGACCAATTTATTACATATGATTACTTCAAGTCTCAAAATGAATATGCTTTCTTTTTTCAGCCATTTGGGAAAATCTGATAGCACAATGGCAGTCGCTTTCTCATATTATCTTCTGCAATTAATTATAATCAAATTTGAATAGGGTTCACATTCTGAAGAAGAGAATAGCCAACAAAGGAAGACTATCTGTTTTTAACTTGGAGAATTTCATGCTTTTATTTAAATTTGGAATTCCAAATTTAGAAAATCTTAGATGGACAAGGCTTTTTCACGTAAATGTTCAAGTGGGGATGTACATGGACGGGGCTTGGGTTGAGGACTGTGAAAAGACAAGAAAGCCATTAACTCTAGGACACTTGAAGGGGGATCGTCCTTGCGTGAGCATGTGTGTGTGTGTGTACATATGAATGTACTTATCATTATGTGCCAACACCCATTCTCCACACCCTGGCACTCAAATCTTCTGAAGACTGACAATACACTCTGAACAATGGTTATCCATTGGGCTCTCAATGGCACAACAAGCTGCCTAATTATGCATCACGGAAGGGCTGAGATCACTGATGCTAAGATGAAGCTGGTCGCTCTGTTGCTCCCTCGGGTGTGGAGTGCACCGCGGCGCTGTGTGGGTCGAGGCGTTGCTGCTGTCTCCCGGCTGATTCCATCGCGGGTGCTTCTTCCCCCCCCGCGCTGCCTCCCTCCTGCTCCCCCCAACTTCCTCCCTCCTGCTCCGGTTGCTCCTTGGCCCCAGCCCTCGTGGCCCCCCACTGGAACTCTGGGAAGGTGTGCGTGGGGGGGTAGTCTTCCTCGGAGACCAAGTCGTCACCCTTGGTGGGCTGCTTCATTTTTGCGATGCGGGCCTGGACGATCTTGAGGTGCCGCAGGACGTAGTCTTCGCCCGGGGCAAGGCGGTGCGCCTGCTGGAGGCAGGACTCTGCACGCTGAAGGTTCCCCCGCTCCACGTACACCACGCAGAGGTTGTGGAGGCCCTGCACATTGTGGGGGTCTTGTTGGAGGATGCGCTTGTAGCACTGTGGAAGGCAGAGAGAGATGAGGCTCAGATATGGTTGGGTGCGGGCATCTGGAATTACTGGAGGGGGTTGATTTGATTTCCATAAATGCTAATGATACATGAAGCCAGATTACAATTGCTCTTTGAAATGAATCAGACGATATTTAATTGAGCTGAAGGAGGTCAAAAATGATTTCTCAACTGAAACTGAGGTTGCACAATTAGCTACTTACTCCCTGGTCTTGACTCTTGAAATACCGTTCTCGACAGATTTGTGCAACAATGTATAAAATTACACTTCAGGGTGATACAATGCCAGAATATTCTCCTCCTTTGGTTGTAGGCTTCACTTTGTGGAATTATTTGATTTGAGGTTCCCTGATGATGCCACGAGTCAATGAAATGCATTTATTATTATTATTAGGTAATCTACCGGTCAAGGTAGGTTTTCGGATGGACAAAGCTACTAAATAAAACATTTTGTGACTCCTAACAAAACACAAAATCCAGCATCCTACTCTATATCAGGTCCCTCTTCATCTCTGTGAAATGCATTAAGTATCTTAAATTAAAGTCTCTGGAAAAATACAAAATCTATTCATAGGGATACCAGATTATCAAGTTAATAATTTTTCTCCCTTCTATTGCTGCTTGTATACACGAAAAATGTTCCAATAATTTTGAATTTTCTTTCCTCAAGCCTGTTTAAAACAAGGACATTATATGCTGTCATATTTTTGCATTAAATCATTTTACAGTGATGAATGTTGGTGTTTGCTGTGGTTATATAAACATTCTAGTCATTAATGTGTTATGATTCATCAATGAGTCCTTAAAAGAGTGTGAATTCAAACCACCATGTGGCTCGGTTAATTATAAAGTAGGATTCTGTGAGAATACAAGGTCTATTCAAAAAGTATAGCAAATTTATGAATTTTCGCACGTTATGTATATTTGATTTTCGATCTTTTGGTGGCGTTATGTTTGTACTTATACCTTTCACTTATGCCAAAAAGTTTGGCCATTTTGAATGTTCTGTTAATCGTTGACAGATGATTTGCTTGAACATGTTTTGGCTTGTCTTCGATTTTGCCTGTTCCAAAGAATGGATCAAAGAATCAGTATCAAATTTTGTGTGCAAAACGAAATTAAATGCGCGGACGCATTTCGAATGTTGACTGTGGAGACTATGGAGAAGCTACCTTGGACCGAAGCAACGTTTATCGGTGGTACAAAATGTTCTCAGAGGGCCGAGAGGATGTGAACGACGAAGAGCATGCCGGATGCCTAAGCATGTCAACAACAGACGAAAACATTGATGAAGTGAAGAAAATAGTATTGGCCAATCTTTGAATCACCGTGAGAGAAGTTGCCGAGGACCTAAACATATCGATTGGCTCGTGCCATTCAATTTTTACCAATGATTTGGGTATGACACGGGTCGCTGCGAAATTCTTATCAAAATTACTCAATTTCTATCAAAAACAGCAATGCATTAACACTGCTAATGACCCCGCCTGGGACAACCCAAATTTGCTCCAGAAGATCATAACTGGTGTCTAATCATGGGTTTATGGTTATGATGTGGAAACTAAAGCTCAATCATCCCAATGGAAGCTGCAGCACGAGACAAGATGAAAAAAAGCTCTCAAAGTTCGGTCGAATGTGAAAGTTTTGCTTACAGTTTTCTTTGATTGCAGAGGCATGGGGCCTTATGAGTTCTTGCCAGGAGGTATAATGGTAAATACGGAATATTACCTGTAAGTTATGCACAATTTGCACTTGGCAATCCGCCACAAATGCCAGGATTTGTGGAAGAACAAAAATTGGCCTTTGCACCATGACAATGGCCCTGTTCACACATTGTTACTTGTGCATGAATTTTTGGCTAAAAACAACACACTAATGATGCTGCAGCCACCGTATTCCCCAGATCTGGCCCCCGGAGACTTTTTCTTGTTCCCGAAACTGAAGAGGACCATGAAAGGACGACGCTACACTATGATTGACGAGATAAAGATTTCATCGAAGGAGGAGCCGAACAAGATCACAAAAAATGAATTTTTCGAGGATTGGAAAAAATGTTGGCACAAGTGTATAATATCTAATGGCGATTACTTTGAAGGGGACGAAATAGATATACATGAATAAATAAATAACTTTGGGAAAAATACAAAAGCCGTGATACTTTTTGAACAGACGTTGTATGTTGTGAAGTTATTTGTACATTGATTTATAAAGTATCCCATGTGTTTTGTGTAAGAATTTACACAAAATGAACAGCAGAAATTCCTTAATAATGAAGAAATGAATGATTTTATGAAGTGTTAAGTAACTGCTAAATAAATTAACAACTCTTTAAGCTTCACTACTTGCATTAGAATTTCAACTTCCTGTAGTAGGCGAAACCTGGGTTTGCATGCTTTCCTGGTCAGTAAGTTTGTTCAAAATTCTGGGTGTCTTTGAAAACTTGCTCTCTAGAGTCCATTGATGTCATGGTGGAAATGAATATAAGATACTCATGTGGCCAGCACATTACTTGTGCCATATTGTTCTTAATGAAAGAGACAAGGAGAGCTATAAAAACTGACAGCAATGCATTCCATTACTCAGGGAATGTATGGGCATTTGCACTAATTCCCACCATACAGGGTTCGTCCGGAAAATAAGTGTACTGACTCCTGGGCTGGGCGCGCCGCTCCAGGCGCGCCCAGCACCGCTCTGACGGGCTGCGATTGGAGGGGGGTATGTTGGCAAGCGACGCTGAAAAAGGCAGTCGGCTCTGGGCTGTGGTGTAGTGAGGAGCTCTGTTAACGCGAACCTCCACGCTCGACCCACGTCACGGAACGCGATGCCGAAGTTTTTGGAGCAGCGTTATTCCATCAAATTTGTGGTAAAGCTTGGGAAATCGTCTACCGAAACTGTCGGTATGATTAACCAGGCTTACGGGGAGTCAGCCATGTCCAGAAACATGATCTTTCGGTGGCACAAGATGTTCGTGGAGGGCAGAGAAGAGGTCGACGATGAGTCTTTGAGAGGTTCCCGATGATGCCTTCGCGGGAGCGTTCCAGGAATGGGAACGCCGCTGGAACAAGTGCATCGACTCACAAGGGTCCTATTTTGAGGAATATTAGCTTAAGATATGTAAAAGTGTAATAAATTTTTTTTCCTGAGCTCAGTACACTTATTTTCCGGACGAACCCTGTATTATCTGAGTTCTCTGTTGGAGAGCAAACGTTGAGAACTTTTCAGTTTTCTGGGTAGTCCTGAGTTCCAAGTTTGGCAGACACAAACAGATGGGTGTGGCATCTCGTGCATATGCAAAACACTTACGCTTTCCGCTGCATCAAGGTCCTTTATGTTGTTGATGTAAATCTCGCCGAGTAGAATGAGGCCCTTGACGTGATCTGGGTGGAACTTGACGAGGGTATTGAGGAAGGGTGCGGCCTGCAGGGGGCGGTGGTCATCTGCCAGTAGCAGGGCCAGGTTGAAGAGGGCACTGCGGAAGTCCTCCTTGAGCTCAACCGCACGCCGGAACCAGTGCTCAGCACCCTCGACATCTCGGTCATCCATCGCCAGCATCCCCAGGTTGAAGTGCACCCGCTCATTCTGGGCATCCTTCTGCAGGAGCTTGAGCAGCCGCTCGCGAGCGACCTTCCGCAGCTCCACCCTCCCGAGCTCCTGCAGCAGGATGGCTGAGTTGAAGAGCGCCTGCTCATGCTCGGGGTCAAACTCGAGCGCCTTGTCCAAGTAGGCCAGTGCCTGCGATGCTTTTCCCTGCTCCAGGAACACCACTCCAAGCTGCAGGGACAATTATATTTAAAAAACTGCATTAGGAAAAGTTATGGGATTGAATTTATGAAAAATACTTGGATCAGATGAAAAGGATCAAATTATTTTGATCTTAACAATTAAAATGAAGAAAACTGAATTTACAATTTTACATTTTACAATAAAAAATAAGCAGTTACATATACATACGGACACCTACCTGTATGCCAATGTTTATTCATTATATAATTACAGAAATTTGACAGTGCTGGACCGAAATGTCTTTAAGCTGCCTTGCTTTCATGTTCCGAAGCATAATTCATGAATTCAAGTTTAAAAGCAATACTGTTCAATGACAATCATCTCTCTTAAGATCCTGTTACCACTTTAACTTTTTATGGGACACATTGAAATGAAATAAATAACTTTGTAATTCCATAAATACTTTATTTAGAACAGGACCTAGGCTTTGACATCATCTTCAATTTGTCCTTCGTCATTACTTCATTTCAATATGTTTGGTAAATTCCATAAAGTTATGCCAAACAACAAATTTTTATGTGATGTTAATAGTCTGTTATTAATATGATATTGTCATAATTTGTGCTAAACGCAACCATTTACTGTGGCTTTACAACAGTCTCATACTACTTCAGGTTGAATGCATGCAGACTCCCAGTTTATCGTGAGAGATGTTTGTACAACATGTACGTATGTATTAGCAGAGGGGCAACATCCCCATTGACCCAATAAGTGTTAAGTTTTGCAGCAGCACCACATCTGAGATCAAACTAAACACACTGCAGTGTATATACTTAAGATTTATTCATGATTTTTTTAGGAAGTACTTTCAATGAAATATTAAAACTCTGTTGCTTCCTACTGACTCAAAACAGTGATACTATCTAAATACTTAAAGAATGAGTATTTTTCTGGTGAATTGGCTTACGCTCATATGCCGAAGTTATACCAGCATACCCATAAGAGGCAGGCGGAGTTTAGAGCACATTTGGAGTAAAGAAAGAGCGTCTTATGGGTCCAGAAATATGGTGTCTGAAAGTGATGTGGTAGAATGGAATGCAAATCTCTAATTTGACACCCACAACATGGTCTGGACTCATGTTTTGGGAATCCTAAGGCAGCTTTTTCTGATTTAAGATTGATTTAAAGAATATGCACTCCAAAAAGCAGCAGAAATTATATTCATTTACGTGAACTGCACCTTGCAAAATGCAGGATAGTGTACCAGATTTATATCCATCCGAAAACGAACCTTATCATGAAAATTAAACATGAATGCACGTACATCACTGTCAGCTGTCGTATGACATTCCTCAACAACCTCAATGCATAAAAGGTGACCTCTCCAGCTTTGGAAAGCAGAAGTAATGTGAAACATATTTAGGCTTTAATATAAAAATAAGTGATGAATCTATTCACTTCTTTTGCCCCAGGTTCCACCAGTTTTGATTTTAAAAGGTGAATTGAAACGAACAACATCAATTCCAGAACTGATATTTATACAAAGTTCTGCAGTTTTCACTCAGTTTAACTTCCAATAAAATTGTAATATCCAATATACATAGAAATAAAGATGACGTGAAATACTTTCAGACGGAAGTATTATAACATGCGACCCTTGCACCCATGCTCGGGTTATATATAATAGTTTGAAAAATAATAGGAATAATATAGCAGCTCCCGCTTATGCTGTAGTTGCATGAGTGGCACTTTATGACGTGAAGAAATATGATGTAAAAGCTGCAAGACACACTCTAATGGATGAAGTTTTAACATGGCACATGACATACAACTCGATACATTTTAAACTATCTAGATTCATAAAGGGAACTTTGGTGAAATCTGCCAAATTAATAGTTTAGGGGAAGTTTCATATCATCTTAAAGATAAAAGGCATAATTAAGATGCTTAAGTTTAAAAAATATATAATAAAAGATTAAATGCTAAGTAAATAGAATAAAAGCTGAATGGCAAAACATTTTCTGGAAGAGCAGCTCCTTTTGTGCAATTTTTTCCATTTTGATAAGTTAATTAGTTTAACAGAATGTGTATTCTCTTAATTTTCACATTGGAATTTAGAAACATGGTTAAAGGAAGTCAAGAAGTTCAATTTCATAATGCAATTAAAATCTTTAAACCATTGTAATGTGCCTAACAGCTAGCCAATGTATTTCTTCACACTGTAAGACATCATTCATGTAGCTGCTGACATAATAAGCAGGAGTGAAACATTATTCCTCATATTTATAAAAACATTTAAAAACTACTGGCTGGGTTAGGTGCTCCCTTGCCAACCCAAAATCTGTGGGTTCAACTCCTGCCTCAGACAAGAATTATGTGTCGATCAACTCTGGTGGCCCAGCCTCTGGGAAATCTGGTGACAAGCCTACACGAGGGTCAACAGAGTCCCTAAGGGCATACTGACCACCAGAGGTATCTGGAGAGTAAAAAGAGCTTGAACTACAATAGAATCTGACTAATCATACAAAATGAAGGACTACATATATGCACAATAGATTAAAAAGGGAAATATAGTAGTTGAACCAGTTAATAAAACTTCTGGTTAGAAAACTCCTCACATTCAAAATGTTGATATTAAGCATAGAAACCAGCTCTGAATGCCAATGAAGTCCACACATCCACACCAACATATATTGAGATGAATAAGATGAACCAAAATAAAGATAGTTCAAAACTATATCAAGTAAAATTAGCTTCTGCTTATTTGTTTTTCAGAAGCTCCCTTCTAAGATTCCTAATTATTTAAGTGCCCATCCAAGATGTGCTTTTATTATTGAAACAAATTCATTGCACACTGGAAAAATGAATTGGCTTTTATGAATCATGTTTTCAAGGGCTTACTTCTTATTCAAATTCCAAAGAAACTGCGGGAGATGCCGCAACATTCTGAAATTGTTGCATTGGCTTACTTCTTCTCCAAATCCAATGAATCAATAGTTTTGTGAGATACGCTTTTTCCAGGGCATCCTCATTCATCCACATCCAGGATTATCATTTATCTACTCGATATACATATTAAGGGTAACATAATATATTACTTTGAGCTAAAAGTGTTTGAAGGGATACTAATTACTCTGCGGCAGACATTATGAGCTTATACGATGTTTTACCCTAGCGTGTTCCCCTAGCACATGACCAAACTTAGTGTAAATAGCAGTTCTGGAGCCTAAGTTTTTCAATTGATTCTGATTTCAGTCTCAGGAACTGGTGGAATAAGGAAGTGATTAAATACACACATCAATAATTTAACAAATTACACGGAGAAATATCACATAAATTTGGAACCAAAATAGGCCAAATTTTCACTTACATTGTAGTATATGTCAGGGTTATTACTGTCATAGAAGAGAGCTCTTTCATAAACCTCCTGGGCCTCCTTTGTCCTGTAAGTAAATAGAAAAAAGTCCAACTGCCATCAAAATACACAGATGAAATAGAACATAACACATGGTACTTTATGGGCTTTTGGGAGCTTCATTTAAGCATAATAATTACATAAAGAAATAAAATTACATGCAGTATTTATGCCAAGTCTTAAATCACCGAGGAGGTGAAATAACTTCACAATGATAAAAAATACAATCTTGGTTATGCTTGTTTTACACTTTGTCGATTGCGATGACTTAGTTAAAGAGGACACAACCCTTGGCCAAGCAGTGGCCAGCTTAGACTATGGACAGAGGTAGTAAGTATTACGTCAATTGTGACCACATCAATTGACTCTATTAATAACTACAATATTTTTATTGCCCACTGACCATACATATCATGTAGATATAAGAGTAGTTAAATACAAAGAAAAGCACAAAATACAGGTAGATTTCGACACTACGAACATGCTTAAAAAAGAGCATATAAATTAAAGTATGTAATTGAACACAATGCATTACAACTGCTCATCATTTAAAAATGCATTCAATGAATAATAACCCTCCATTGGAAGGAAGTTCTTGAGTTTCAATTTGAAACTTCAAAATTTATCACTCGTTTTCAGTGGGTGTGTTAATGTGCCATAAATTCTGACACCCATTGCTATTAGGCTTTTATTTGAAAATTTGGATTTATGTTAACTTTGATTATCCCAGTCAAGTACAATAAAAAACAGAGTTGCAACCCAAATTACATATACAAGTAATAATGTTAATAATATAAACCTGAATTTCCATAGAATTCTCCGAGCACATTGTGCATGTGAACATGTACATCCTACATCTTGGATGTCACACCATAAGTGATACATCTTTTAATATTTATCAAAATGATTTTTTCCCCCTCATTCATCATTAAATTTGTATCAACTGTACACTAACAGGATAGCATTAGACAAAATGGAATGAGGAATATTTTGCTCACGCTAAATGAGAATGGTTTTTTGACATGTTGCAAGGAGCAGTATATAATTGATGATGAAGTTAAGAGGTTCACTTACGAAATGCTCTCATAAATGCCAATTAATCTTATGCTTGCTCCTTCGCCTTTAATTTGAGAATTCATGTCACTTGTAGTTTAAACCTTAACTAAGAGAATCTCTTATTTACCTTTCAATACCAGAAGAATACTTCTATTATATACCTGTGCCGTTGTAATGTTGACACATAACCTGGCACTGCTACCCCAGCCCAACTGAACTCAAGTGAATCAATAATACAATTGGAGATCGTGCTAGCATAGTGGCTAGTGTACTGGCTTTCTATCCAGAGGGCTAGGGTTCAGTTCCCAGTGGCAGTAGGAATTTTCGGCAATAACCCAATCTCTACTTGGGATGCTAAGTGGAGAACCATCAGATGGGACATTAAATTGCAGACCCCTTTGCCTTCCATTGAGTGGCCGGCTGATGCTAAAATGGGTGCTCCCCACCCTCCTCCCCCAGTCCCTAATTCGCCCACCTCTACTCTAAAATAAGTACCAAACTAACAACCCAATGGCACAAATTACCTTAACTGTTTGTCGCCTTTGCTAATAACTAAAAAATACTCAATAATGAAATTACTTTTGCTTACTCACAGGATAAAAATGGGTCTACAGCATAAGGCTAGGTACACTTATACTTCAGTAGCAAGCTTAAAGCAGCTTGCTTGATTATGGGCAAAGGTGCCCCATCCCTACCAGCAGATGATATATGCATCGGCAGGAGATCGCGTGGTATTTTCTACCTCAATGGAGCCAGATGGTGAGGGAAATATTGAGACAAGATTGCTTACCATACTATATGCCGGTTGCAATGTCTACGGGCTTGGAAATTGGAGTACCATTGAAATTAAGGAAAGGTGGCTGTTGCCGGTCTGGACTGTTGTTTGTCCGTTTTTTAATGACATTCAATGCAGCTTAAGAGAGGTTATATGATGAAAAGTCATATTGATTATAATTATCTTCCTTAAGTCCTTCATTATCACTTTTGATTGACTCAGGGGTACTTTATATTATTCATGAAGGGATGAATTGGAAAATTTACATTGTGAGCATAGCCCCCTCCTACTCTCGCACCTATATTTATCAGCTCAGGATTGAATCTGACATTCTTCTTTCCACAATATGATTTTATGGTTTTTACAGGAAAAAGATGAGTAAAAAGTATTAAGAACTTCATCAAATGAAAGTGAGAGAGCACTTATTCCAGATGTATTTGGTTTGCAGCAAATGACCTGATGGTGCAGTGCCACGGTGAAGTGCATTTGTACCAAACCAAATAAATTCTACACAAAAAGTGTGTTCTCACTTTCATTTGATGGACATGAAAAAACTTTCATGAAGGGAAGCCTGACCCTGTTAGGTTTATTAACAACCTGTTAAGGGAAGTGTTGAATTTAGCGTCAACATTGAGAACATTATCATGTTCTATTCAGATTTCTCGAGCCAAACTACTGAGAAATTCACCATCTGTTGGCACTATAAACATATTTGGTTGCATAACAATGCTCAATGGAATGAGAGCCATTAAATTTCATCTCGATATCAATCACAGATTGATCAGATTGGCTTAATATAGTTTCACACGATAATCATTTGTTTGGTAGGTTGGATACAACAAAATCTAGGAGAGTAGAGGAGTGAGGGGTTACTCTTGCGGGAATATTATTGATTGCTACTAAGACCAAACGAATGAAATGAGACACCTAATTCCATAAACTGAGATGGTGACGCCACCTCCTCTTCCGTCCGTTCAACAAAATGATATGGCTAGGTCCAAGTCGATGACTGCATGACATTTGATTTCATCACACAATGGCCAGAGTTTAGTTAATATGAGATTGTCACTTTGCTTTTCTTGGAGAATTACCTTTAAGTCAAAAACCTTGTTCGTTAAAGATTGAACGTTAAAATAAAGGAACCTGAGCAAAATTCCACTTACTCCTAGTCACTTGGTTTGAGATCTGGTGTTGCATAAATCAGTTTTCACAGAGCCGTGATGAGTATTTGCATTTTCAATACTTGCACTAGTATTATCTTGAGGGTAACATTGAGTGAGGAGGGCTTACCAACACTCGATGTTGAATTAGTTAACAGTGGAGTGACCTTTTGCCAAGTTTACTTAAAACAGTCTCTTAGGAGGACCAAATTAACCTTTGTCAAAGTTTTCCAGCCAAGATTGGGCATTGGAAAGTTCTTTGGATCTGGGTTCTTTTCTTTGGAGGATTAAAAAGTTAGTTAAAGAGGGTATTAACTTTAAAGAGTTACTAGTATTACCCTGACCTAACAAGATGATAGTAAAAACCCCCACTAGAGAATTTATCAGCTAAGTAGTCCTCTATATCCACTGAAGTTCTTGAGGCTGTATTAACATGAACACCACCCACACATACAGTTGATGAATTCATGTCTCTTTCTCTAGGTAAATGATTTTCTTCATAAATAACTCTACGAAATTACTCTTGTTACTACTCCAGATTGCTTTTGGTTTATGCTCTGTACGCTTCCTTATATTTTTGTTTTGAGATAAACGCTGACTCTGTAATATCCACTCTTGTGATGTCTGCAAAGAATATGAGCAGAAAATGTGACGTGTTCTGTATTGTTACAAACATGTCCAACAGGAACCAATAAACACAATTATAATAATTTAGTTGGATATGATGTGGTGTACCAGCAAATTTGCTCTTCTTAGTAGACTGTGAATCACTGCCTAATACCACTTTTCGATTCTTCCTGTCTCTCCTATGCCAAACTTCTTGGTGACCATTGGCATCAGTTAGGCATTCTCCATGGTACATAATTTGGGTTGCTTGGAGTTGGAGAAAATTGGCACAGAAACTAACTTTGCTTCTGCCATTGTCATCATAGGCTTCACACACACACACACGTGATTAGGCAAGCTAAGAGAGACCAGGTTTCATGGCATTTTTATGACTTTCAACTTTGAGAACATATGTATATACACATATATGCGTACATTTAAACCATAAACATAGTAATAAACCCAAAGGCTGGTTTGGTATGTGATGGCAGAGTTCATCAAGTACTAAGCCCTAAACGGTATAAGAAATTCACTCACCAGAGTAATAAGGAGGATTAGATCCCGTCGCTGTGCCGACTACGGTTTTCCAGCAAGTTCTGGTACCCAAAAAGATCACACAGCTTGGGTAGAGCTGAGTGTGTTTAGATAGTATTGCCTAGGAGTCGAACCTGGCCCTCCATTCAGTTGTCCAATCTCAAATATACATTAATTTCCTAATCTCAATAATACATAACTCAGAAAATCAATTTATTTGTTCGAGGATCAATCTGGCCAAGATGCTATGGAGTATGGGTTTTCAAATTCTTAACCATGGTAAAAATTCACAAATAGGCTAGGTCCAATATGGATACACTTTTTCGGGAAATTTCTGAGATTGAAAAAATCAAATAAAATTTTTGTTAAAAAAACATCTTAAACTCAGAATTAAGATTTCCATTCATTCACTAAAATGAAGAGCAAAAATTAAATTGTTGCATCATTTATCTAGCTATTACGTCATATACAAAAAAGTATATCATTGAGAGAAGAAGTGGTGAATATGCAAGGTGTCTTTGACGGCTGTCAGACAGACGATCCTCTGATAGTAGACTAACGAAGGGTGATTAAGCTCTCATTGCATGCATTATGTAAAGAGAGCTTAATCTATTACATTGAGGCCACAGTGGCGTTAAGTCCTCGCCTGCCAACCAGTTGCAGGTTCGATTCCCACCTAGGCGGGTTTCTCTCCATCTAGGGCTTCGGTGTTGGTAATTGTTTATATTGTTATACCATTGTAAAAAGGTCTGAGTAAAGGCCAAAGTGTTGTTTCCGGATTAATGTGAAAAAACATAAACTCACCTGTTCAACTTGAGCAATATGTCACCTCGGTTGATGTAGGCCTGTGTGTAATCAGCCCTCATGCTGATTGCCTGCCTGTACAGGAGGTCCGCTTCCTCCAGCCTCGTCTCGTTGCGAGCAATCAGATTTGCCAAGTTGAGGAAGACGTGAAGGTGGTTGGGGGCAATTCTCGCTTGGTATGACTCCCCAGGCTTAACTTTTGGAAGAAGGGATTTTGCCTACGGCAAGAAAGGTGGAGGAGGAGAAGTGGTCTCATTAATAATCAAGGAATTAAAAGGATAAAAATCAGACAAATCAAAAATCCTTACTTAGAATAGTGAATACTGAAATATGAACAGTACTAGAACATGTTACAGCACACACCATTCCACATAGATACATGCGCTGCAACAAACACCTCTTGCTGCTGAAATATTGATGCCAACTCAGTATCTACCTTGCCAATGGATTGGTGTATTTCTTCTACATATTGCCATTAATTAAGAGAGTATTCAATAAAGTTTTTCAAAGAATGGTAGAAATCACCAAGAAAGTTACAGAGCACATAATCGTCCCGGGAAAAGCGAATGATTATTACATTGTGGTGTTCCCCACATGTTGATGCACATCAGAAAATGACTCCATCGAAGTAATTGTCCCGATATTTCCCACAGTTCTTTCAATTTGTCAAAGGGAAACACCTATTTGAAAAATTATGTGAAAAGGGAAAAACCTATTGGCTTAAACCCCATGGACTTTGGAACAATTAGCATTGCTACACTACTTTGCGAAATTGTATACGTACCATGATTTGTTGCAGCACCATGTTCCTTTAAATTTATGTAAAAAAATACCTAAAACTTTCTGAAATAAATTACCCCGATCTGACCCCACTCCCACCGACTCAAGTCAAGCTTAAGTGCTGTAAACCAATCATTTCAAGTGGTACAATATTTGATAGTACATAGCTTCTCCTTTTGTTAAAAACATTTTAGTTGCACATAATTTTGACGATTCATGCCTCGTGTTGTATCACCTCCTCCCAGGCATCCTAAAGGTGGCCTTTGAGTTAACAGATCTGTGTACAAGGACACCTTAGTTGCTAAATTGGTTAAAGCACTCAAATGAAGTTTTGTTTTAAATAGATGAGAGTATAACTTCAGAAAAACAACACTAGTTTTAATGGGTACTCCAGAATTGAAATGATGGGAGAAACATGGAGGGAGAAAATATATACATATATATATATTAGTAATAAACAAGGTGAGATGGAAGGATTGTGAGGAGGACCGGAGTGATATTTATAGAGTAATATACAGCGGAGGGGACAACAGCCCTCAAGGAATGGCAATAATATTGAATAAAATGGTAGCAAGAAGTGTAGTAAACACAGAACAAGTGACTGATGGCATACTACGAGGGTCATCCGGAAAGTAGTACCCGTTCGTGAAATAGACACAAAAGTAAATATTAACAAACATAAAAAATTTTATTTGAAAGAGGATACTTTAAACTACTTCTCAACATAATCTCCAAGCAAATTAAGGCATTTGTCATAACGTGTGACAAGTTTCTGTATTCCTGCTGCATAGTCCTTCGCCGCCAGCTCATTGAGATACGCGAGGGACCCATCTTGCACAAATTTTTGCATAATGCAGATGGTGTTTAACAATTTCATGAACAATTGTTCGAGAAACATTGGGAAAATGCTCACAGATGTCATCAATTGTGACGCGCCGATCGTTCCTCACGAATTCGTCAACTGAGCTCACCAGTTGGTCTGTAATGACAGACGGTCTCCCCGAACGCTCATCGTCGTGTGTGTTCCCCCTCCCCATGTTGAAGTTGCGACACCACCGCCGAACAGACGACTCGTCCATTACATTGTCTCCATACACCTCCTTTAATTGGCGATGAATATCACATGGGCGAACGTTTCTTGCATTGAGGAATTTAATCACTGCCCTCACTTCACAACTGGCGGCGTTCTCAATTTTTTTAAACATTGTAAACAATCACAGAAACAACACAGGCAATGCTAGCGTCACGCAACTTGGCTCAGAGAAGGCAGACAAGCCACTGAAGCTATCTGACCTCGTCCAGCGGCTACTCGCGTCGTCAGCACTTCATGCGGCACGAACGGGTACTACTTTCCGGATGACCCTCGTATTAGTAGAAATAAAAGCTGAACCAATGAACTTTGACATTGTTCAGGTATACACACCACCAAGCAATCATGAGGAGGAAGAAGTCCATATTGATGGGGGATTGGAACACGTTGGTAGGCAAAGGAAGAGATATTAGTGAGGTTGAAGACTAAAGTTTAGGAAAAAGAAATGACCATGGGGAGAAAGCCATTGAGTTCTGCAAAAGACAGGGGTTTATCATAATAAACACTTGGTTTAGACACAACATAAGGCATAAGCATACATGGAAAATGCCCAAGTTTCAAGAAGCTATCAGTTTATATTATGGTTAGGCACAGATATAGGAATTGGTTTATTAAAGCGAACAGTTTCCCGGGAGTAGGTGCAGATTCAGATGATAATCTAAGACTAATGAGGTAAAACATCAGATTAAATAAGATAAAATAGGGAAGAAAGTTGAGGAAATGGAATGTATATGAATTAACATGAACGATAAGAATGGAGAATCAGCAGGATGTAGAGAAAATAATGAATGAGGAAAGTGAAATGAATACAAGAGAAGAAAAATGGAAACATACTAGAGAAGGGTTAGTCAAAGCAGCAAACAGAACTAAAGGAAAAGCAAATTAGATAAGGGCAAGAAAACCATGGATTACACACAAGGCTATTAGAAATATAGGCGAGAAAAGGAAATGGAAGAATAAACTCTATGTACACAGAGTTCAGTAGATGAAAGGGTGAAAGACTGAATAATAACATGAGATGGGAGACTAATAATGCAAAAGAAATGGGATAGAAGATGAAGTTTGAGGACATGGAAAACTTACAAGAGTATGGCAAAATTGATGCACTGCAAGGAAGTAAGAAGGGAAAATCTAGGCATATTATCAAAGGTAAACCAGGAAAATTATTGACTAAAACAGGAAGGATTCAAGAGAGATGGAAAAATATGTATAACATTTTTATGGCATAGAATTTAGGCCAGCTTGCTAAGAAATAGAAAGAAAATATATATAGAAGGAAAATAAACATAGAAAGAAAAGAGACATAGATATAGATGATAATAGCTCGGGCCCAGCTATATTTGATGGCAAGATAGAAAGGGCAGTTAAGGACTTGAAATAAGGCCATGGGGGTAAATAACACTGCCAAGTAACTACTAAAGGGTCTAGGAAAACACGGAAAGAAGAGTTTTCATGCGTTACTTCACAGCATTTATGAGATAGGAATATGGCTGGGAGATTTTATTAGGTCAGTGTTAGCTCCCATTCCTAAAAAGAAAAAGGCAGGAAAAGATTAGGGCTATAGTACAATTAAGTTTGTTTTTGAACACAGATAATAAGGTACATAGGCGCATTGATAAGAGGATGAAGAGCAGGGCAAACCATTAGTTGGGAGATGATTAGATTGGAATCATAAAGGGGAGAGGGACATGTGATGCCAAAGCAGTCATTGGGCAAGCAGGGAAGGGATAGGAGTGGAATAGGCATGTTGAACAGAATTAAGTGAGGAAAGAAGCATACAGAATTGAACAAATGTTTATCAGTCTCAGATGTCAGGTTGTGCTTTGCCGGGAAAGGAAAGGAAATGTATTATTGTGCCATTTTGTAGGCTTTTGTGTCCATTGAAAACATACCTGAACTGGTAAAATACAAATAATAATAATCCCTCAGACTGAAGGAGATCCCTCTAAGAGTTGCCAAAGGGCTTGTTAGATACATTGCTTTTTTCTTGATTACATGTATATTTAGTGAGTTGGTTTTAGAAGGCATTGTCCCCCAGGACTGGAAGATATAGAATGCCTTACTTAATTTTCAAGGTAGATATAAACAAGACCCTATCAATTTTCCTTACATTAATTACAGTCTATTCAATGCATGAATCACACAAATATGCCTCTGCATTGGTTCTCATTCATGACTTTGTCAATTGAAACATAAAATCTCTTGAACCGCACTATATTTTAACAGCCAAAAAGCGAAAATTAACCATTAAACTCAATGAAATTGATCGTAAGCATGTTAACTTCGTTGTTTTCATAATTATAAACAAAAAATAGCATTTTAAAATTGTGAAACATTTCAACCACGTTATAATGATGCATTTACCTTATAACCAGCCAGACCACTACATTAACTTGCCTGGCACATTAAAAATTGTTTATATTTATTTTTTTAACTTAATTCATTAACTTAAATTTATTTCAACATATTCCAAAGGGTCCTCCCCGGACTACAACCTTGACCTAGTGGAAGGGCTTGTGCGTTCCGCTGACCCCTAGAGCTGTACTGGCGGGAGTAATAATATTTGCTCCTGGTAGGGTCACCCATGCCAGATAGGTCGAAAGGTTAGGAGCCAGACTAAAGGTAGTCCACGCAGCGTCTGTTCCTCAGTGAGGCGGTTGCAAAGACCCCAGAGGGGCGCCCGTCTGACCCCAGAGGGGCGGCCAATAAGTGATGGTGTCACTTTAAAAACACTATTGAGGAAGGCAATGGGAAACCACCTCAATTATCATTCCCAAGATAAATATGATGGTCACTACAGAGATTTTGAGTCCTGGCAACTAAGGGGCTAGGCCCAATCCGCCGCGTGTCGTGCCCAGCAGTGGGGGGAGGCAAGGCTTCCGCAGTTGTCATCCTATGAAACCCTTGAAGGGGAAAACCAGCAGCAGCAAGACAGAAGATGCAGGTAAAGAAGACCAAATTAGTTAGAATAGGTAGGCGAAGGAAGAGATGGTGACGAGGTCGGGGACTACGGTTTAGGCACGAGGAATGACCGCGGGGAGAAAGCAGTTGAGTTCTGCAGGAGACAAGGGTTAGTCATCACCAACACTTGGTTTAGACACCACAAAAGATGCAGGTATACATGGAAAATGCTAGGTGACTCAGAGAGTTATCAGCTAGATTATATTCTGGTTAGACACAGGTTTAGGAACAATGTGAAAAATCGCACAGCTTCCCGGGAGCGGATGCGGACTCTGACCACAATTAAGTTGTTATGAAATGCAGCATCCGTTTCAAAAAGATAAGGCAGGGGCGGTGGGTTAGAAAATGGAATGTAAAAGCATTAAATGAATCAAAAAGGAAGGAGTACCAACAGGGTGTAGAGGAAATTATGGAGGATGGTAAAGGGCAAAGAACTATTGAAGAAAAATGTGAAAATATCAAGAAAGGATTATCTAAAGCCGCAAAAGACACAATTGGAACCGTTAACACAAAAAGGACTTGGAAACCATGGATCACGGATGAGATGATTACAAAGATGGATGAGCGGCGAAAATGGAAGAATATAAATACAGCATTAGGCAAAATGAAGTACAAAGAATTGAACAATAAATTGAGGCGGGCAACAAATAAAGCAAAAGAAGCATGGTGGAAGACGTTGTGTGAGGATATGGAAAGTTTGCAGAGAAAGGGCAAAATTGGTGCACTATACACCATTCATTTCACCTTCTCCATTCTTCTCCACACCCACATTTCAAAAGCCTCCAATCTACGTCCATCCTCCTGCTTCAATGACCACGTTTCCCCACTGTACATAGCTACGCTCCATATCAAAGTTTTTACAAGTCTTTTCTTAACATCCTTACTCAAAGTCCCTGTCATCAACTCCCTCCTCCTTGTGAAAGCCTCTTTGCCTAGTGCAATTCTTCTCCTTACGTCCCTACTACTTTGACTGTGTTGATCCAAAACACTACCGAGATACGTAAACTGTTCTACCTGCTCTAGTTTTTCCCCTCCTATTTTAATGTTAAGCTTGGCCTTTTTCTTTCTAGAAAATCGCATAACCTTTGTTTTATTAATATTGATTCTCATCCCATACCTGTCGCACTGAATTTCCAATTCACTCAGCAATGCTTGCAACCCCTTGCTTGACTGACAAACTAAAGCTTGGTCATCAGCAAACCTAACTGATTTTATGTATTCCCCGCCCACTTTCATTCCTACCTCGAGTTCTTCCCATGCCTCTTTGATCATTTCCTCTGCATACAGGTTGAACAGCAACGGTGATAATGGGCAACCCTGCCTTACACCCATTCCTAACACTGCCCATCCTGACTCCCCGTTTCCCACCCGCACCTAAGCAGTCTGAGACATGTACAGGTTGCGGATTAGCCTCCTTTCCCGCCAATCTATTCCTATTTCTGCAGAATACTCATTAGTTTTTCCCAATTCACTCTATCAAACGCTTTTTCGAAATCTATGAAACAGGCAAATACCTCCTGGTTGTGTTCTATATTCCTCTCGATTAATAATCTCAATACTACGATGGCATCACGCGTACCTCTCCCCTTCCTAAACCCCAACTGATCATCCCCTAAGTAATCATTTGCCCTACTCTCTATCCTTTTGTTTATGATCCTGAGAACAACTTTAGCTGCGTGGGATATCAAACTAATTGTCCTATAGTCCTCACATGACGTGGCCTTTACCTTTTTCGGAATAGGAACTAAAACTGATCTCACAAAGTCTTCCGGCCAGATTCCCTCCTCATAAATGCTACGGATCAGCCCATATAGCCTCTTCCTCCCACATTTTCCTGAGCATTTTCAAAGTTCCACGGGAATGTTATCTACCCCCACGGCCTTATTTAGTTTCATCTCCCTTAATGCCCTTTCTATCTCATATGCCTGGATCTAAGCTATCTTCCTCCACGTCATATTCTTTTTCAATGTCTAACTTTGTTGGTCTAAGATCTTTACTATACAGTTCTTCTATATACTCTTTCCATCTCTCTTGGATCTTTCCTGCGTCAACTATTACCTTACCCGCCTTATCTCTAACTGTTAGCATAGCTCTTCCTTTCTTACTTCCCGATAACGATTTAACTTTGCTGTACAGCGCACCGATTTCACCCTTCCTCTGCAGACTTTCCATATCCTCGCACTGCGTCTTCCACCATGCTTCCTTTGCTTTATTTGTTGCCCGCCTCAATTTATTGTTCAATTCTTTGTACTTCATTTTGTCTAATTCTGTATTGACATTCTTCCATTTTCGCCGCTCATCCATCTTTGTAATCATCTCATCCGTGATCCATGGTTTCCTAGTCCTTTTAGTGTTAACGGTTCCAATAGAGTCTTTTGCGGCTTTAGACAACCCCTTCTTGATCATTTCCCATTTTTCTTCGATAGTACTAAGCCCTTTACCATCCTCCATGATTTCCTCTGCCGCCGGTTTGTATTCCTTCCTTTTCAATTCAATTAATGCTTCTAAATTCCATTTTCTAACTTGCAGGCCCTTGCCTTATCTTTTTGAAACGTACGCTACATTTCATTACAACTAAATTGTGGTCTGAGTCCGCATCCGCTCCCGGGAAGCTGTGGGAATTTATCACACCGTTCCTAAACCTGTGTCTCACCAGGATATAATCTAGCTGATATCTTCCTGAGTCACCTGGCATTTTCGATGTATACCTGCGTCTTTTGTGGTGTCTAAACCAAGTGTTGGTGATGACTAACCCCTGTCTCCTGCAGAACTCAACTGCTTTCTCCCCGCGGTCATTCCTCGTGCCTAAACCGTAGTCCCCGACCTCATCAACATCTCTTCCTTCGCCTACCGTCGCATTCCAATCCCCCATCACTATCAAATGTTTCCCTGCAGGAACACACGCGATCATGTCCTCTAACTGATCGTATATCCTATCGACCTCTTCTTCCTTATGGTTGCTCGGTGGCATGTATACCTGAATAATAACCAAGTTCGTCGGTTCTGCTTTTATCTCCACTAGAAGTATTCTATCCGTTACCTGCTCTATGTTGACTACGCTTCTTCCTACCTCTTCATTTAATACCATGGCAACCCCTCGTTGGCTCTCGTCCCCACCGCTGTATATTATTCTATACTTATCACTCCAGTAATCCCTGCTATCTTTCCATCTCACCTCGCATAGACCTAAAATATCTATATTTCCCCTTTCCATCTCTCGCTTAACATTCTCCAATTTCCCTGTCCTCATCATTGTCCTAACATTCCACGTTCCTATTCTAACTAATGTGGTCTTCTTCTCCTGCGTCTTCTGTCCTGCTGCTGCTGGTTTTCCCTTGCAAGGGTTTCGCGGGATGACGACCGTGGAAGCCTTGCCTCCCCCGCTCCCGGGCACGACACACAGCCGATTGGGCCAAGCCCCGTGGTTGCCAGGACTCAAAATATCTCTATTGTCCATCATATTTTTCTTGGGAATGATAATTGAGGTGGTTTCCCCATTTCCTTCCTCAATAGTGTTTTGAACGTGACACCATCACTCAATGACAGTCCCACTAGGGTCAGACGCCATTGCAGCCGCCTCACTGAGGAACAGACGCTGCGTGGACTACCTTTCGTCTGGCTCCTAAACTTTGACCTATCTGGCATGGGTGACCCTACCAGCAGCAATAATTGTTACTCCTGCCAGTACAGCTCTAGGGGTCATCGGAACGCACAAGCCCTTCCACCACGTCAAGGTTGTAGTCCGGGGAGGGAATTTTATTAAATCTAAAGGAAATCTGCCCTTAAAATGCTTAGCATTATAAAGTTTGATAATTTTATTTTACCTTAAGGTATGCCTCTTCTGCTTCCTTGTAAAGTTTCAAGTGGTTGAATGTCCTCCCAACATTTATGTGTGCGCCAATGTCATCTTCTTGTACTCTGCAAATATTGAAGGAAAGAATTGTTGAAGAGGAGAAAAGAAGCACTAATGGAAAACAAAATGAATGTGGGCCATTCAATAACTCCTCGTAAAATCCAAGACATAGTATTGGACAAGGTTTGCTTTGTTAAGCCTTATCTCTCACGGGAGTGTTGTTAAAGTTTCAAACATATACATCAGGTGGTTTCATTTAACGAGTGTATTGAGGGAAAAAGCTTTTGATTACTTAGAAAAATGAAAAAAAATGAGTTTCGGTCGGTGATTAAACATTTCTATTCAAATAGCATCGCATTGAAAGCGATCAAAGCCGAGATGGTTAAAGTTCATGGCACATCTGTACCTGTGTTCGCAACTGTTTACAACTGGGTAGATGGATTTAAACTTGCCTGTGCATCCACAAATGATGAGCATTGTTCGGCATGTTCCGTGGAAGTGACTTTCTTAGAAACTACTGACAAAATCCACAATATTGCTTTCAATGATTTACAAATCAAAGTTCTCAAAACAAATGAGGCCACAGGCATATCACAGGGTAGAGCGGTTTCAATTTTGCACAAAAAATTGGATGTGAAAAGAATCTTAGCACAATATGTACCTGCCTACAAGAAAGGATTCATTTACATTGCTTACAAAGAGGACAAATGATAAATGGAGAGCACATATTATGCATTGCTATTGCACCAGTTGACCAAGGATCTCAAGAGAAACCAATGAGTTTTCATGGTGAAAATTATAGAATTAAAGTTTGAATTATGCATTAAACCACGGTATTTACCAGAATTGCCCCCCAATGACTTTCCTTTACTTGCAAACCAGAAAAAATGGCTGGGCAAAAAATGATTACCCCC
Source organism: Hetaerina americana (assembly GCF_022747635.1). NCBI lineage: Eukaryota > Metazoa > Arthropoda > Insecta > Odonata > Calopterygidae > Hetaerina > Hetaerina americana. The sequence goes on from NW_027286764.1 coordinate 7,532,052, forward strand.
AAACAGGGAGGTCACCACTAACACAGATGCCTATTTTTGAGGACCTTGCCAAACCCTACTTTTTTGGATGGCTTGGAAAAGTATAACAAGCTCAAAGAAAATTACGTTGAAAAAATAAGAATAAATCTGCTCAGAGTAAATTGTTATTCAATGTTTTCCTAAGGTCTTATTGAATGACCAATGTAATATATGTCAGGGGACAATGGGCAGGCTCATTTATATGGACTCACCTTACGGCTTTTTGAAAGTAATCCAGGGCTTCTGGGAACCTCCCCTCTTTTTCCAGAGCATGGCCAACATTGTTGAAAAGCTTGGCGTTCCTCTGGTTTACTTTCAGTCCAGACATGAATATGGTGTACTCAGACTCCCAATCCAAATTTCTCAAATAAGTTTTACTCCCATGGACTATTAAAAGAAATCCAATACCTAACCATGCAAACTTTCTGAATCTGTAAGAGAAACAAAATTTAATAATTAAGATTTCTTTGTGATTATAACTTACAAAAAAAAATACTAAAATGGGCTTTTCATAGTATTCCATTCTATTCCCTCTCTTATAACAGTCATTCATGCTCATGTGAGTCCTGTGAAACCTATTAGTGGTGCCCTTCAGGGAAAAATATTCAGCTCATGATATGTGAACACCAGATAAATAGTCTTTTCTCAATAGTGATTCAGAATAGGGATCACTCACTACAACCTGAGTACACTATGAAAGTACTGCTTAGGTTTGAATAGGTGAAGTACATATGTTGCTCTGGGGTAGAAGCATATTATTTCACAGAGAAATCTTCAATTACCAACCTCTTCTCCGCTAAAAGATTCCATCCATATGCAACAAGCATGCACCAACCCATCGATGGCATGTAAAGGACCCTCTCTGCTACGACAAATCCAACAGGGAAAAACAAGTTGGAAGCTGGCAGGAATGGCAATACCATGAATGCAAGGCTCTGAAATATAAAATTCACATTTGTTATCGATGGCCCATACAATTATTTCCTAATGTGTGTAATTTCATGGATTATTATTTTAACTGTACACTCTTTGGACTGTACCATATATCACTAAATTAATGAATAGTGAAAAAGGGTATAGCTGAAAGCAAACAGTTCCTCAATGAATGCAGTTGAATTTTAATTCTAAATATACCGATTAACGTTAGATACAGATCTAAATCATTTATTGGCACTACAAATGAATTCTCAAGCAAACATGTTCAACAGTGCTAACATTTCAATTGTTCAATACTGGAGTTAAATCATTTAAACTTGTAAAATATTTGAAAATACACACTAAGCTAACAATATAACATAAAATTAATTTTTGCACAAAAAATTATTCAAATAAATAAATATAGGACTCTTCATTGACCAGTCCTCGCACATAAAATGTAATATCGCTGATAATGTAAGAATATTAATGAAGTCAGTATCAATGGTATTTCTAACCTTTCTCACACTCTTTCTCACTCTATTTTGTATTGTGTTCCATAATTTTGTTTAGTATTGTGTATTGTGTCGTAGAAGATGAAACAGTTCTGTATCGCGTCAAAGAAGATCAAACAAACATTTCTCCCAGCTATTTTTCTTGAATTCCCTTACCTTCCCAGGTCTCCAAATTAATGCCATGATTTTTCCATTGGGCCAGATAGGTGGCAACAGCCCTACCCACTAATGCCTTCCACACTAACACGCACATTCACTTCAATATTTCTTCCACCCTTCACATATTCACTAATGGTTTCATACAAGCTCTTGTTCTTTATAAAGTGCCTCACCTTGAGTCACCCCAACCACACTCACCTCGACATTTGCTTTGATCTCCACCCCTTCCTTTCACATTCACTATCCTTTCATATGTCTGTTGATGTTATTTTTCAATGAAAAATTATGAAAATTTTCATGACCATTTTTAATTTTGTATACAACGGTATGGTAAAACATGGCTCATATTTATGTAATATTCTAAACTCATGAGGGAAGACAATTTATGTTGTTCTGCTGATTGGTATGTTTGCGATACATATTATTTTCGAATGGAACAATAGTGAAAACGGTCAAGATGATTACTAACGAGTTATTCAAGATGAGTCATAAATCTGCATTGTCACGGTTATTCACTTTTGTAAAAACAGCATGTCTAATTAAAACAATTGAAGATTTTTGCAATTGATAAGGATTACAAGGAAATTTATTCCAATAATTTCGTTAATGCACAAGAAGTTTGGCTCATATCCCATAATGTATGTGGCCATGAAGTGGATTTTATAAGATTTAACTTAATTATGTGCATGAGACAAGTAGTGAATATCGCATTTGATCTATATTTAAAATTCAAACCACAAAATAGAATTTCTGAGGACGCTCCATTTTATTTCCATTTGCAGTTTTTCGAGATCAGATGTTTTGGACGCAATGCTGAAATCGCACCCTTTGTGATGCTTGATAAGGTGATTATGAGATGGAGCCAAATGACAGAGGGGAGAGAAGAATGGCGAACACTAAACAGTGAGCCAATCATGTTTATTTTACAATGAATTTTGGCCAATTGCTTTTGATTTAGTTTTATAAAACAATACTGGATGCAGGTGGTTTAGGAGAATACAATGGACTGACATTTAGGGTGTCCTAGTTATCATGGTTTACTCGTTAGTCCATCCATTGCGATGGATCCTGGTCCTAATATATGTAAATAACTAAGGTCAGCATGTTTTGGTCACATCTTTTGTATGTTTGGCAAAAGATCACAAATTTGTTCGTACCGAGACAAGGGTGCAATGCATATCCTTAAAGCTTTAGTAAAAAGTTCCTTGCATAAAATGATTAAACCTAACAATATTTCTTTAAGCAAAGAGTTATAACAAATTTAGCTAAAAGGAATAATCATGAGCATAATTTCCTATTTTGTTTTCCATGATGTCAAATCAACATACATTCAAAGAAATGTTTGTTTTGGAATTCTGGAAGCCGTGCTATCATTAAAGTGCATAAGTGGACGTGCTGTGTTTTGCTGTAATATCAACCAGGGCGAAATGTGCTTCATCCCCTTTACATCAGCTCTCCCACTCTCCTTGAATTTTTGGACAAGAAAAAATCACCATTTTAATTATTTGAGTTGAACTTCTTATTTGGTGATGTAAAACGTAATCAGCAAATTGAATATTTACACTTACTGATTGCTTTAATTGGCTATTATTGTAGTGCAAGCATGTAACCCCTGCAGAATTACTTCAGGGTACTTTAGGATAAACAAGGTAGGAAACTCCAAAGAAACTGCGGGAGATGCCGCAACAGTAACTTTTAACGGAGTCATCCGCTAATGTGCATTTCAATGCAACAATTTCAGAGTGTAAAAATCATTCGCCTTGACTGGGATTCGAACCCAGATCCCTCAATATCTGGTCGAGTGCTTTAGCCACTTAAGCTACCGAGGCGTCCTCTTAAACTCTGAAATTTTGGGGCTTTTAAAGGAACAAGATGTTGTGACGAAATACCGTACATACAATGTCACAGGCATTCGTACAAAATTCGCACAAAATTTCAGAGTTTTAGAGGACGCCTCGGTAGCTTAAGTGGCTAATGCACTCGACCGGATATTGAGGGATCTGGGTTCGAATCCCAGTCAAGGCGAATGATTTTTACACTCTGAAATTGTTGCATTGAAGGTAGGAAACATTGCATTTTCAGTCAGAGCAAGTAAGTAAGGTTTGTAAACTTCCTTCAATCAATATTCATTCTTATAAAAAAAAGGTGAATATAGGACAATAAGTTCGATTTTGTATGCAGCCAAGTTGGTATGTACCGCTGCAATAGAATCATCAACAAAAGATGAAGAAGAAGGATAATGATTAATAAGGGGAGAACCAATTCGCGTTTATAAAGGTTTGGGGTACAGTTGATAAATAGAAGCAAAAAAATTTAACATACAAGCAGGATGCATGAAGTCTCGTCAATAATGAGTGATCATAACATATTTATTCGCAACATTTATTGTGCAAGTAGCAGTAGTAGTAGTATTTAGGGGAGACGACCGACAGCTGAGGTCATTTGCGCCATTAGGGATGGACAGGAAAGGACGAAGGGTGGAGAGAAACCTGGTGTCGGCATTAGCCTACTCCCGACGAAAGGTGCCAAGGGGTCAGAAGTTCAACGTCCCATCCGACGCACGGAGTATTCACTTAAAGTGCCCTCCACAAAGCACCTCAAGTATGGATTGAGATACCTATGAAAAATATTCAACACTGCCGGGATTTGAACCCGGGCCCTCAGGGTGGAAGCCAGTACGATAGCCACCGCACCATCTCGATCCCCTTATTGTGCAAGAATGTAATTTCACCTCGTGTCGTTAGTTTAATGCGTGATGTGCATTCAGTAAAAGTTTAATTGATTTGACTCCAGTTTTGCAGCAGCAGCTGTTTAGAGTTTCACAAATTCGCAAATGCCTCCTTCTAATGATGAAAAATGATGACTTTCACAAAGGCTTCAGGCTTCAGGCTATGAAACAGGAAAGGAATAATATAAGGGGCTAGCTCTGGACACTAGGGAAGATGAGGATAACACTTCACGCTGATTTTTGTGAGATGATCGTCACTTCACCTGGTGTTTCATGGGACCCACCAGGGACAAACACATCTCATGTATGGTTTTATAGTAGTCGACGTCTTCCTCCACAAGATGGGTATTTACGTAAGAGATGACCTCCTCGTCCGATGAATACCACTCTCCTCCAAGCGAAACATTTATTTATCTATTTTATTCATTTATCGACTTAATATGGTGATATTGAGACTTATAGTCCTTTCTTCCACTTAACGCTTCCACATTACATGGAAGAGAATAGCATACGCCCAAGCCGCGGGTGGAGGAAAATCCACCCAGGTGGGAATCGAACCTGCGACCTCTGGGTTGGCAGGCAAGGACATTATCCCACTGCCACTGACCGGAAACATTGTGGTTATGGTTACAGAGGAAAAAGCCGCTGGGGGTTAGATCTGGTGAATACGACCCGTGTTACAATTCATGAATTTTAGCAATGGTGTACGCTGAGCCGTGAGAAGGGCACTGTCCATATTAACAAAATCATGGACCAATTCAATTAGTGTACAGGGTTCGTCCGGAAAATAAGTGTACTGATTTTTTCCCGCCGCTCCAGGCGCGCCCAGCACCGCTCTGACGGGCTGCGATTGGAGGGAGGTATGTTGGCAAGCGACGCTGGAAAAGGCAGTCGGCTCTGAGCTGTGGTGTAGTGAGGAGCTCTGTTAACGCGAACCTCCACGCTCGACCCACGTCACGGAACACGATGCCGAAGCAGCGTTATTCCATCAAATTTGCGGTAAAGCTTGGGAAATCGTCTACCGAAACTGTCGGTATGATTAACCAGGCTTACGGGGAGTCAGCCATGTCCAGAAACATGATCTTTCGGTGGCACAAGATGTTCGTGGAGGGCAGAGAAGAGGTCGACGACGAACCACGGCCTGGACGCCCATCAACGACACTCACCGACGAAAATGTGCGAAAAGTTCGCGATGTACTGAACTCTGATCGTCGTCTTAGTGTTCGGATGATAGCAGAGCAGTGTAATGTGCCAAAAACAATAGTGCACGAGTCGCCCGCGTCCGGCCAGCGATCAAAAACATCTGGCGGCTGCATCACGACAATGCGCCGTCTCACACCGCGCTTGTCGTGTCGGACTTCTTGGCCAAGCACGGCGTGGCAACGCTGCCGCACCCGCCCTACAGCCCGGACTTGGCACCACCGGACTTCTTTCTGTTCCCGAAGATAAAGAGGAGTTTGAAAGGAACGCGATACGGGACTTTGGACGCCGTCAAAGAGGCCGTGACGACGTGTCTTCGAGAGGTTCCCGATGATGCCTTCGCGGGAGCGTTGCAGGAATGGGAACACCGCTGGAACAAGTGTATCGACTCACAAGGGTCCTATTTTGAGGAATATTAGCTTAAGATATGTAAAAGTGTAATAATTTTTTTTTCCTGAGCTCAGTACACTTATTTTCCGGACGAACCCTGTATTCTCCCATCGATAATGCACACCTTATGTCTAACGCGCATCCAGAACTTTGAAGTTACCATGAATTTAGATATTTATCGTAGATACTGCGAGCCCAGGGCTTCATAGTTATCTTGAACGTGTATAGAGGCCGCGCATCTGTATGTGTATGCATGTAAAAATTATACATAGTGTGTGTAAAAATACATCTATAGCAGATGTGTTTGTGTTAAAATACTTCTATGTTTGGATTTTTAAAATTTTCATCACATAATTTGCATTTTCATTTTTTCGATCATCTGAACATTTTTGTATAGATAACGCACGTGTTATTGATGGGAAAATATGGTAAATTCTGATTCCATAATCATGCACTTAATTTCTCTTTGTCAACGTATTGTCAGTGCCAAAGGGCTGCACATGAAACTGTTGGAAAACAAGAATGTGATGGCACTTATAATCTTGCATAGGAGAAGAAATGCATTAAAATTTAAGAATGGACGTTTCATAAAAGTCAGTAATAATAAATGAATGTGAATATGATTCAACTTTAAGATTTACATTCAATTACCTATAAATCATTGATATAGACTTTTAATTTACAATTACAAGAGAGAGGGATTGCAACTGATATGTCATGAACATGGGGGCGTTATAATAGATCTGTAGAAAAAATACAAAAACATTATTTTAGGTGGAGGTGTTTTTTTCTTCATTTTTTAACATGATCTCCTTTTAGTTTATTACTCTTTTCCCAGCATTTATCCAAATTTGAAATGAAATGAAATTATTGACTTTGAAATTCCACACACACAATTGTGTGTAAAATGCAAATTCCATAAAGTTACACCAGGGACAACAAATTTTTTCAAATTGTTGTAGCCATCCAAGGAGTAATAATTAGGGAGGTCCTCAAAATAGGCATCTGCGTAGGTGATTACGATCTCCTCGTACTCGTAACTACTCGTTTGATGTGAATCATTTTCCACTGAACCATTTCTTTAAATAAAGAAATAAAAAAAGTCAATAGGGGTCAAATCTGGTGATTACAGTGGATGTCGCAATAGTTCTAACTTTAAATCAATAATTTTCACCTTCGAAACTGAGCAGGTGTGCAACAGGGCATTTTCTTGACGGAAGAGAATTTTTTCTTTGCCAAATGAGAACCTTTTTCTTCGTTCCTTTGCTCAACTGGTGTAACAACGACACTTAATATGCACTTTGCATTTATAATTTGCCCGTTGTTATAGCAATCGATTGAGATGACTTGGCGAGCATCCTGAAAAACCATGGCAACACCTTGCCAGATGATTTCACTGCTTTCGCATTCTTTGGAGCTGGAATTGTCTTAGAAATCCCGACTGTTCCTTTGCTCCTGGAATGTAGCAGTGTCTCCATGAGCTGTCCACAGTTATGTATCGATGCGGGAACTCGTCAGGATTGCGATGGAAAAGCATCAAACTAACCTCAGTGTTGACCATATGATTGGGTTTATTCTCCACCGAGAGCAAACATATCACTTATCTTGCCAAGATATTTTTCGCAGCCAATTTTTCACACAAAACTGAAAACATTGTGCCTTATGATATGCCTGTGGCCTCAACTATTTTGCCTACTTTTAATCGTCAATCACTCAAAACACTATTGTAGATTTTGCCAATCTATTCCAAAGAAGTCCCTTCCACTGAAAGCCCTCAATGATGTTCATCATTTGTGGATGTACAGCTAAGTTTAAAGTCATTTACCCAATTGGAAACAATTGCAAACACAGGAATAGAAGTGCCATGAATTTCATTCCACTTGGATTTGATCTCTTTTGGTTCTCAGTCTTTTATATAGAAATGTTTAATCACCACATGAAACTCATGCCATTTTCTAAATAAGGAAGCTTGTTGCCTCAATCAACTGTGATAGTGAAACCACTCCACGGGTATTACTGAAACTTTTATCAGCATCCTAGTGAATGATGAGGCTTACCAAAAGCAATCATTTTCCAATACTATGTTAAAAGAAGTCTTGATTTTCCCATTACTGAGGTTGGATTACTATGACACCACAATTAGCATATACATTTACTCATGAAGATATATGTATGGCACTGATCTGTATTGTAAGGAGTTGTGACATACAGGGTGAGGCTCTTAAATCCAGACAAGCACGCATTTCCTCGAATGAGGTTCCCTCTCCGAGTTTGCGAAACCTTCCTTACACTTCTCCAAAGCATTATACTCAGCCAAAATGTCGTAAACAGTTGATCTGGGGAACCAGAAGAATCAAACTATTTCGAAATACAACGCCCATGGGGAACACTTTTGATAATAGCAGCTCTTGTACTCCGCACTTGTGCATTAAATCTTGGCCATTTTGAGGTTTGCGACTGTTTACTAGATGCCTCTAGTTTTCAATAACGCCAATCGCGACCGCCAGTGGGACTACGATATGGTGGGAATTCAAATTGAAACTTGTCTGGATTTGAGTGCTGCACCCTGTATGTATGTGGTTTACCTATGTTAATTCATACAATGGGAGAAGGAAGGAAGTCTTGTACTCATCACTGCAGAGAGCCAAGCACTCCAAGGGAGAATCATCCTTACCATGAAAATCACAGTTGCTTGCCTCCGGTTACCAGAGCATAGTGCCACAAAGCACAGTATTAATAAGGACATAACTGTGACTATAGTCGCCAGGTTTCGGGGATCAAGGAATGTTTCGACTAGGGGAACAGTGCCCATTGTCCAATCACAACAGAGGTCACAGGGGAAGAGGAGTAGCCACAGGTTGACCCCAACCAAGTAGCTGTATGTCATCTGGCGAGTGGGGCTTGGTGCCACTGATGCTGGGTTGTCAAACCTGCAGGAGGGAAGAGAAATTTCAATTAGGCCACCTTTTCTAGGCAATTTTTAGAAGAAATACATTTCCAATTATTCCTATCTGCTAAAAAAATATATTTGCCAAATGGTAACTAGAGAATAATACCAAAAATATATTATTTTTGAGAGAAGTTTTAGTGTGGTCCACTTTAAACATTTACAACAACTCATAATGGTGCTCATTATCATTCGGAAATGCCATTCACAAGTGCATTAGAATACTCGTCTTACATTAGACATAGCATTTGTATATATGTATATATTGTACAAATGTACAATAATATACAAGTCAATACAATATGTAAAAAGGTTTTGGGATTGTAATAAAAGTATTGTCTTAAAAGAGCTTAGTGAAGAAAAATTCAAATTAGAAAAAGGCATGGACAGCATGCCATTTCTTTTTATTAAATTGAGGATGGAGAAAGTACCATCAATTTTAAAAGTGGATCATGCATTTTTTTCACTTTTTGGCCTGACACCAATCGACTATTCAGCTCTAAAAATGAAGCAAAATGAAAGAATTAATACTTTGGTTTCCATGAAAAATTTTTAGCATGGCAATCAAATTTTTGTGAGATTTCAGATTTACTGAAATTACTCCTTATACCCAAATGTTTATGTTGTTGCTGTAAAATGGTGAAATTTATTTTTCATAGCTCATGGAAGTCTCACATGTTACAGACTTCTCTCAACTGCTACTGATGTAAGAACTTTTAAATGGACCACTTTCACCAATCAATTTAAAATGCTATTTAGCATGTTTATTTAATTTGCATCAGTCCAAAGCAGCACTTTGACCTTTACATTGGGACTTTGAACATTGATATAACAACTTGACAATTACATAAACCCAATTATCCTAACCCTCGGTATCAATAAAAATGTAACCTTAATATCCACAACAAAATCACAAGCAATATCCAAATTTGAAGGAATTCTTTCAAGATATGGAAAAACAGTGCCCCAACGTAAGTGAGCGAACATGAAAATAAGTCATCTGGACTGTGATCAGTTCCCACAGCAAAAGAAGTGCTTATCCACTGAAATGTGAAACTTACTTCCACGGAATCATTTCTGTTCTCACGACATGGGATAATATCTTAAAAATAAATTCACTAAAAAAATCACCTTCTGCAAAATATTACAAAAAAACCTCAAGTGGCTATGTCAGGTATTTAAAGAAGCATGGTGGGATTTTCCAATGATGCAATTCATCACTAATTGCAAATTGACACTATGGTTCGACTGCCAAATCAAACGAGTGTCAGTAAGAGTACATACCATATATCATGCGGACAAGATAATGCAAGGAGATGGCACATTGGATGGAAGTGATGGAGGGATGAGGAGGGGAAGCAATTCCAGAAACTGAAGAGGACAATGATGAGGGAAGAAGTTTTGAGGCTAGAGCGCATATCTCTTTACCATTGTGGAATAAATCAGCCGTTCGATAAAAACGAATTTTACAAATTAACAACATTGCTTTCGTTCACTCAAGACGTTCAGTTAACCTTGTTTCCAAGAAGTCAAAGAATCAGACTATTGCCAGAAGAATCGGAACCCATGGGGTTTGCCACACATTCACCAAAAGTCATTTCATTATGTCCGTATTTTTTCCATTTTAGTCGTTCGCCATTTATCAATGTTCTTGCGCAATGGCCGAGTTGAAGACATGGCGCTCCAGAATGCAGCACAGCCGCTACAGAATACACAGTTACAGCCGCATAAAATGGCGCTAGTAGAATATTGAAGATTGCCTTCTGTTGCATGTTTAACAAAGGCAAATAATGAAACAGGAGATATAACAAAATAATGAACATTCCTAAGAGATTAATGTGACAACCAATAATGAACCATTTTTGGAATTGTTGAGGAGATAACAATATACAAGAACAATGAAAATCAATTACACGGTCAATCAGCTTAACATTGATTTTTACCGTAATCATCATCTGCTCTCCGTTCATGTGATAGTTCTCTCGGTCAACTTGCCTTTGAAGTCGATAATGTTTGCACAATAGTCAGGGTTTGGCAAATACACACGCATAGAGGAGGGATTCATGGTTGCGGACCCTTTTGCCGCGGCCACCGTGGCAAATGAGGGTAGTAGGGGATGCTGGGAAAAGTGATCAAGGGATCAAAGAAATGTCGACATGAAAGAAGAGCAAGGGGTCTTTCATTCACGCAAGCCTACTCAATTTGAACTCCGACCCCCTTCCCACCCCCCGGTGGTCCTTTTAAAACCCCCTCCTCGCGACCACCGACGGAACCACCCCGAAAGGGCTCATTCCACAGGGAATTTTCCCCCAAAACTCTCTCTCTCTCACTTTTTCATATTTCTTATTTATATTAATGACCTCGGCATGGGCGCTGACGTTGACGGCGGCCGCCCGCCCGCGTGCGTGCGACGCACCCTCGTTGCACGCAAGGCGGCCGTGTGCGTCTCCACTTGAGAGTGCGTGTGTTTGTTGTGAAGGGCATGATCGATAAAAAGGGAAAGAGAGGAGAAAATAAACCGAACTCGGCTAGCGATCTCTCAAGGACATTCGATCGACGCGCGACAAAGCTGCGACTGAATTACACGTCACCGCCGACGGCCATCCATTTTGATTTTTTCCACCAAAGGAATTTCCGCCATTGTTCGCCGAGGGAGTTTTGGCAGGGGAAAACGCGGCTTTGGGTCGAAGGAATCTGGCATACAGCTATCCTAAATAAAAAAAGCTAGGAGTAGTTTGCTCGTTTTTTCCCTCGGAAGAAAAAACAAAATAAGCATTTCGGAGTTACAGGAAAAATAAAGAATTCCACCGGGAAAGTTCACGTGACAGTTGCGATGAGAAACAGAAATATTGAGAAAGTAGTACGTGTATATTACATTGAAAAAAAGGCCTTTCAGAGTTATGAAGGGAAGGGAATGAAAAATATGCAATGACGAATGAGAAATACGGGGATTGAATCAAGCAATATGTGGATACATCATCAGCGGCTTGGGAGGCATTAAAAACGGCGCCGACCGATCCAAGGAAAGGGCCTCCGCTGGGGCCCTCGCCCGCGGCCCTTAATATTCGCACCGAACGCAGCGAACCAAACTCCGAGGAGTGCTACAGCGCTGGGCATGAGAGATAGATAAAGAGAGAATGAGAGCGGGGCCCCAAATTGAGATTCCTTGCCGGTGCTTTCGGGCCACGCCTCGGAAAGGGAGTCCATCTGGACGGAGAGAAAAGGAGACGGGAGAGGACATTTTGCCTTTAATACGGATGGGTCCGAGAATACATACACATGCAATTTGGAAGAGTAATTTGCCACAAAAATCCCTTTGAAATCCCATGCAGAAGCAATTCTCTTCTCCATCCGAGGACGAATGTGGGGGCGGCAGTGGACAAGGGAGGGGGAGGGAGGAGAGGGGGGAAGGGAGAGGGAGAGAGAGGGAGGGAGGGAGGGGGAGACGACGGTTGCGCTTTGATTGAGGCCTCACGGCGAGATGACGTCACGCGTTAAGGCGACTCGATTCGCCGCCGCTTTCCACTCCGGAAGAATGGCGCTGCTCTATGGAAAATAATATATTTCCTCAACCCCCCTCCTTTATATTACAGGAGTCTCCTCATGTGACTCAGGGAATTTATAATGAGTATCCTTCACGACTCATTGATATTTAAAAAAATGAATGACAACTATTGGCTACTCCCGGTAGGGTCACCCATGCCAGATAGGTCGAAGGTTAGGATCCAGACGAAAGGTGGCCCACGCAGCGTTTGTTCCTCAGTGAGGCGGCTGCAAAGGCGCCTGGCCCCAGTGGGGCGGCCATTGAGTGATGGTGTCAAGTTAAAAACACTATGGAGGAAGGCAACGAGAAACTGCCTCAATTATCATTCCCAAGAATTTATAATGACACGGAAGATGGAAGTTTATCCATCTTGGAAGTGTTATGGACCAAGATCGTCTAAGTAGTAGGGACATAAGGAGGAAAATCGCGCACACCAAAGAAGCTTTCCGAAGAAAGGAGTTGACAGGAGGGGTATCGAGTTTTGGAGTAAAACAAAATATTATTGAAAACATTGGTACGGAGCGTGGTTTGGGAAGGCGCGTAGTCGGTAACTGAAGTTAAGACGTTAACCGTAGATTGAATTGAGACGGTTGGGGGTGTGTAGGGGATAGAAAAAGGAAAATGGACGGAAAGGCAAACACACGAAGAGGTACAAGTGATCGCGGGGGAGGAGAGAGGTTTTTTGGGAAAAAATCCAGTGGAATCAGGAAAGCTGGATTGGAGTATTTTGATTAGCGATGGAACGTTGACTTCTGTGACAGGCAAGCGGAGGAGGGGGGAGGAAAAGGGAAAGGACGGAATGAAGGGAGGAAGTACACATGCGGAATTGGACATTGGTTTATCGCAGTGTGCGTCGGGAGGCTCCGTCGAGGCTAAGAAATGTGGGGGTGGTGTGAAACATATGTGCCCATCCAAAACCTACTATAAACGATAGACTACCAAATAATAATTACGGCTAATGAAAAACATTGCTCAGCCAATTTTGACAGCTGACTCTAGCTATTAACACCCGACTCGTAATAAATGATAATGATAGAAAAATCCCCTCCCTCCGTCTTAATGAACTCGGACATGTAATTGTTTTTAGAACCACCACCAGGGTGTGTAATACATACCAAACTAGGTCGGACAATATTATTCAGATCCTTTATCGTTCGTGGAAAAAATGACGTCTTTATTGTAATGATCGCTCCTGCTGTAAACAAAGGGGTCAATATTAAATTTTCTACATCATCGCTAAAGAGACATTCTTACAATTAGTGAAACAAATATAAGATATAATTTAACCTTCTCTCAGTGGGTGATTCCCAGCCCAGCTGCTCTGATACGAGTATTTTGGATACGCTACTAAGTTTATCATGACAACCATTTACAAATCTAGCTCCTCTACCCTGTTCGCGATCCTATTCGGTAATTAATCCAACTTCGTGAGGATCCCATATACTAAGGCATATTCTAAATGAGGCCTAACCAACGACAGATACATCGATCTTTTTATCACATTTTCCCCACACTCTTCAAATAAATCGCTATATTTTGTTAGCTTGTCCACATATTCCCCGTATATGTTTCACCCAGGAGAGATCGTGAGTGAGGGTAACGCCGAAGTATTTAATTGAGTCCACACGTTCCGTGTTCCCAATGCAGTAGGCGTTCGGGTGTGAAGTGCTCTTTTTCCAAAAATTCATCACTGCGCATCTTTCTAAGTTTAATTCTAATTGCCAAGTGTTGCACCAGCGTTGCATAGCATTAAGGTCATCTGATAAAGCTGATGTGTCCTCAGGATCACGAATGTCACGGTAAACCACTGCATCGTCGGCAAATAAACATATCTTACTAGTGACTACGGAGTTAATGTCGTTCACGTCAAGTAGGAATGAAAGAGCGATAACACATAGCTGAAGTGACTTCTACAGTATTAGAGCGAACTCCAGGGTCTATGACTACTCTTCGTACCCGGCCATTCAAAAAGTCATTTCATTCAACTCCGGATATTTCTATCTATGCCACATGCTTCTAGGAGTAGCTTTGTGAACAGTTTACTATGAGGTACTTTGTCGAAAGCTTTCTTAAAATCTAGAAAAACCGCGTCCACTGGAGCATTGCTCCCTCCCGACATAAGATTATCATGAACAACACCCTTTCGGATACCGTGGTGATTTTTCATCAACAACTCAAGACTTCTCAGTGTCTCACGGTCGAACTAGCACCTACATGTTCCATAACCTTGCACAAAATGGATGTGAGGAAAATAGGTCCGTAATTGCTCGGTTCCTCCCGGTCTCCATTTTATAAATATTGGTGTTATGTTAGCCGCTTTCCAATCGATGGGAACCTCGTGATCTACGAGCGACTTCTTAAATATGATTTCTAGATAAGGTGCAATTTTCGACGTTGGTCCTTAAATATACGAGCGGGTATTACATCGGGTCTGGAGGATTCATATTTTTCAGGAAACGTTCTATTCCATTGCGCGAGATTTCAATTTTGGGCATCGGTTGACCGGCAGGATTTGGTAAGCTATGGGAAGCATTGGGGAAGACCCTTTGAAAGAAGGAATTTAATTAGTTGGCCTTTTCCAAACTGCTGGTTTCTCTTTCGCATCCATCGTTTTTGAGTGAATTATCTGATGGCTTATTTCACTAAAACTCACTGACGTAGGACCAAAATGCTATATGTTCTACTATTTCAAATTGTCTGCTAATCTTTTCCTTTTGAATTCGCTTAACACATTCCGAAATTCCTTCTTGGTGTATGCCCTAAATATCTAATAATTCAAAGTGATCTCACTATTTTTGTCGCTAGAGATATCATCCCTAATATTTTTCATCTTGGCGTGACATAGCCTTGGAGGTCGTAATGCCTTTCTAAAATCCGCGTTGTACCATCTAGGTTCAGTGTTACCTTTTATAAATTTACTGGGAATGAACTTGTTGACCGCTGATCACGTGATTTCAAAGAAACGATTTCACGTATCCTCGGTAATTGGGTGATTACTATCGTCATTAAAATTTGCTAATTGATTCTGTCATGTGGAGGATAATATTTAACGTGAGTTATTTGCTTTCAATTACATCGGATAGGCCACATGTAAAGCTTAGTCGAGTCCACCGAATAAAGATTAAGTTAATACATTTACAGATCGGATCACAAAATAAAAGTTTTAGGAAATCCACATTTTCCGCGAACAATTTAATGCCCGGTAGTAGCAACGAATACGGGAAATGCTGACCCCCCGCCTTTCAATTGTCAATGTATTTTTAATGTTGTTTGTAAGATAGACTTTAATGGTGTTCGTCTGATTGCCCGTAAATCGGATTTAATCTACACTATTGCACACGTGATGATGTAGAAGACTATTAGGTTTCCGTATAATCAAATATCCCGAGTACTTCTTGCATGCATATATATTGCAAAAGGGACAACAGTTGTTGGGTGGGGGCTATAGGGGCCAGTGGTTGGGCTTAAGGCTCCGTGCTGATTGAGTGATGACATCTACACCCGACATATATTCGCCAATACTTTTTCCGCAATATCTTACCCTTATTAATTTATCCAAGTTAACAGGGACCCTCATCTCTATGGGTGGATTAATACACCTCCTTGGTTCACAATTTTGACTGAAGATGCTGTGAAACTGGGCAGTCAAATGAAAACCGAACACCCGCCATACACCCGCAACGTGCGAGAAAGGTGGCAGCACTGTTGTTACGTATCGATACTGCCATCGATATGGTGGGAGAGCTGCATATTCGACCAACACAACAGGCGGATGCAGTCGTTGTCGGGTTATAATAATGCCCTTATTGGTGCGCGGAATGGTCAAGTGTGTTCGCCCGTTAGGTTTTCATTGGACTGCCCCTAATACTTCTATCTAATAGCAAAAAAAGACTAAATAACTTGGCACTTCATCTTCATTTCCCAACGAAACACTCGTGCCTTGACAGTTGGCAGTCAATACTAATTGAATATTAACAAGGGCACTGAATTGGGAGCTTGGGAAGTGGGCCCCGTGGTTCGCCGGACCAAGCCCCCACCACCAACGGCGGGACCTCCGTGTGAGCGGGGGGGGGCGCCGACAGTGAGGGGAGGAAAAGAGACTCAGTGGAACACAAAACAAGGTCAACGTTGCTCGCGACGCCTATTATTTATATTATTAAATCGGTTAAACGACTGAACCTGAAAAATTAAAAAAAAAAATGATCCTAATTACTTGATAACATTGCAGACTAATAAGTTCAGAGTGAAATAAAGCGTTATCCGAAAATTGCCGACGAAGTAGCAGCTACGGTGTGGCGTTTTATGTTGACAGCAATGCGTGCGGAGCTTAAACGTGGGGACGGGCGTCGGCGGTGGCTTCACTTCCCCTCGAATGGAGTGAGATGTCCTCCGGTCTCCTCTTGACCCCCCCGACCCTCTTAATGTCAACGACGTCCTACCACGAAAGCGAGCCTGTCCGTTAATTACGGGGAGGGGGCGTGAGTAACTAAAAACGGCACGTCGAAACACTGGAGCAGATAATCGCCCGGACTGAGAGCCATTTAAATGGTCAACGTTTCGCCGACCAGCGATGAAGAAAGTTGGGCAACAGGGTGGCGACATCCGAAGCGGAATCTTAGTTGCCCGAGAAGTGCGACTCCTGAAAATTTTCGGCCATAAATTTGAACAAATGTTTTCCTCCAAGTGTGCAGAACCGCGAAGAGCCTTCGTTCGGAACAAGAACTTTAATCGGTGAAAAAGGTTGGCCACAAACAGTCTTCATTTAATTTAGAAACGCAGTTGAGGAAGAAATAGGTAGACGAATTGAATTAGGTAATCTACCGGTTAAGGTAGGCTTTTGGATGGACACAACTACCAAACAAACATTTTGTTACTCCTAACAAAACACAAAATCCATCATCCTACTCTATATCAGGTCCCTCTTCATCTCTGAGTACTACGTTTCCGCGCCGTACATACCTACGCTCCATTTCAAAGTTTTTACGAGTCCTTTCTTAATGTCCTTACTCAACGTCCATGTCATCAACTGCCTCCTCCTTGTGAAAGTCTCTTTGCCTAGCGCAATTCTTCTCCTTACGTCCCTACTACTTTGACCGTATTGGTCCAAAACACTACCGAGATACGTAAACTGTTCTACCAGCTCTAGTTTTTGCCCTCCTACTTTAATGTTAAGCTTAGCCTTTTTCTTTCTAGAAAATCGCATAACCTTTGCTTTATTAATATTGATTCTCATCCCATACCTGTCTCACTGAATTTCAAATTCACTCAGCAATGCTTGCAGGCCCTTGTCTGAGTGACAAACTAAAGCTTGGTCATCAGCAACCTAACTGATTTTACGAATTCCCCGCCAACTTTCATTCCTACCTACGGGTCTTCCCATGCCTCTTTGATCATTTCCTCTGCATACAGGTTGAACAGAAACGGTGATAATGGGCAACCCTGCCCATTCTAACTCTCCGCCCCTGCCTTATCTTTTTGAAAATTACGCTACATTTCATAACAACTAAATTATGGTCAGAGTACGCATCCGTTCCCGGGAAGCTGTGCAAATTTATCACACTATTCCTAAACCTGTGTCTAACCAGGATATAATCTAGCTGATACCTTCCTGAGTCACCTGGCATTTTCCTTGTATACCTGCGTCTTTTGTGGTGTCTAAACCAAGTGTTGGTGATGACTAACACCTGTCTCCTGCAGAACTCAACTGCTTCCTCCCCTCGGTCATTCCTCGCGCCTAAACCGTAGTCCCCGACCTCGTCACCATCTCTTCCTTCGCCTACCGTCGCATTCCAGTCCCCCATCACTGTCAAATGTTTCCCTGCGGGAACACACGCGATTATGTCCTCTAACTGATCGTATATCCTATCAACCTCTTCTTCCTTATGGTTGCTCGGTGGCATGTATACCTGAATAATAACCAAGTTCGTCGGGTCTGCTTTTATCTCTACTAGTAATAATCTATCCGTTACCTGCTCTATATTGACTACGCTTCTTCCTATCTCTTCATTTAATACTATGGCAACCCCTCGTTGGCTCTCGTTCCCGCCGCTGTATATTATTCTATACTTATCACTCCAGTATTCCCCGCTATCTTTCCATCTCACCTCGCATAGACCTAAAATATCTATATTTCCCCTTTCCATCTCTCGCTTAACATTCTCCAATTTCCCTGTCCTCATCATTGTCCTAACATTCCACGATCCTATTCTAACTAATTTGGTCTTCTTCTCATACGTCTTCTGTCCAGCTGCTGCCGGTTTTCCCTTGCAAGGGTTTGGTGGAATGACGACCGCGGAAGCCTTGCCTCCCCCGCTGCCGGGCACGACACACGGCCGAGCCCCGTAGTTGCCAGGACTCAAAATCTCTTTAGTGAGCATCTTAGCAGGGTAACTTCGTTTTATGGCACATTTGGAATCGGCGGTGAGTATTTGGGATATACTACCTTGATCAAAAAGTTCCCGGAATAACCACCGTGTGGCGCTCCCATCGTTCCGATTTGAGTTCTGTTTTTTTTGTTAAATTGGTACATCTGTTGTTGATATTCCCTTTAAATCTTAGTGTCATAACTTGACATTTGCAAAAGTTACGTAGCCAAGAGTACATCTATCTCTGTGTGTGTTGGCGATTTTTTACAATTGCAGAAATGGATTTAAATTTGCAACAACGAACTTGTATTAAATTTTGCGTAAAAAACGGATTTAGTGGCGCACGGACGTTGGAAATGTTGGAAAAGTGTTTCGGCAACGATTCTCTAAAAAAAACGGTCGTTTACCAGTGGCACGAGCGGTTCAGAAGTGGTCGTGAGTCAATCGAAGATGATGAACGCAGTGGCAGACCATCGACATCGAAAGTCGGTGAAAAAATTGATAAAGTAAAAGAAATGTTGGTCAATAACCGCAAATTAACCATCAGAGAAATAGCGGAGGACTTGAACATTGCCTATGGATCCGCCCAAGACATTGTGTTTAATGATTTGGGTTTCCGTCGTGTAGCAGCAAAGTTGGTTCCAAAAGACCTCAATTTCATGCAAAAAAAGAGACCGTGTTGACGTCGCAAAAGACATGATTTGCGAGGCTGAATCCGATCCCACATTCATCAAAAGGATCATCACTGGAGACGAGACGTGGGTTTATGAGTACGACACGCAATCCAGACATCAGGCAAGTGAATGGCGTTCACCAAATGAGCCGAGACCAAAAAAACCACGTCGTTTTCAGTCAAAAAATAAGGCAATGCTGACGGTTTTCATGGATTACAACGGTGTAGTGCATCATGAATTTTTGCCAGAAGGCCAGACAGTAAACAAAGAGTATTATTTGGGCGTTATGAGACGTTTGCGTGAAGCAATTCGCCGAAAGAGACCAGAAATGTGGGCAGAAAACTCGTGGATTTTGCACCATGATAACGCACCGTCGCACAGTGCTATCATTATTCGTAATTTTTTGACGAAAAATGCAACAAATACCATCCAACAGCCACCGAATTCACCTGATTTGGCTCCCTGTGACTTCTTTCTGTTCAATCGAGTTAAAAAACCATTACGGGGAACGCGTTTTAGCAGCCGAGAGGAAGTAATGGAAAAATCGCAGGAAGCACTGATGGACATACCGAAAACCGACCGTAACTTTTGCAAATGTCAAGTTATGACACTAAGATTTAAAGGGAACATCAACAACAGATGTCCCAATTTAACAAAAAAAACAGAACTCAAATCGGAACGATGGGAGCGCCACACGGTGGTTATTCCGGGAACTTTTTGATCAAGGTAGTATGGAAGAAAATCACTATTTCGGGATTTGGAAATGATAAAGAGAAAATCCGTTAGGTTTGTCGAATATTACAGCGAGGAGAGAGGCGGAAAGCGTCGGGGGGGGGGGGGGGGGTGCCGGGGGAGGAATTGGCTTGCTCGGAGCCTCACGGATACGCTGGGGGATTTAGCCTGGGAGGCTCTTGATTCTGGGAGAGATCAGGTAAGACTCGAAACTTGCAGCACACCCGAGTTTTCTCGCTACACAGGGAATTGCTACGGCACGCAATCATTACATTATCGTACTCAAGAGGCCAGAAAAATTAGATTAACTTAAAAATAATATGAAATGAACTAGTCAAACACAACGAACAGTTAGATTTAAGATGTCATTTTTTCCACGAACGATAAAGGATCAGAATAACATTGTCCGACCGCGGCAGGGGTCATATTCGGGTGAAAATTAGTCTGGTGTGTACTCACCCCCTACCACACACCCTAGCGGTGACTTGTAGGTAACTTGAATGCATAAAATTTTTAAATATCTAACAATTAATGTGTGTACACATGCATGTGGACGGGCCTTTTGTATCTGAGTTAACATTTGTACATTCAAATGAATGTCCAGACTAATAATAGCCCCGCCACCTGCTCTTACGGTGGCATGACGGGCATTGTATAGATGTAGATTTATTTCATAGCCGATTTCTTTATTTAAAATTTTCAACGTTGTGATAAAAGTTAATTTCTTCAACATTCGTCTTTGAATGCACCGCCCCTCAAATAATGAAATTTTATTCATTTTAAATTCGTTTTCGAGAGATGGCTATTAAGAGACTGGTTTGGACATTTACGCTTTGTCTGGCCTCGCCGACTGGAAACCAAAATGATCTCCTGAAAGGGATTCCATATTAAATGAGTTAGTAATTTTCCACAGAGTTAAAAATCCTGAAAAGGAGGAAGGATTACGTCTTAAACGATGTCCGCATTCGTTAAAAAACGTCTTCAGCTTTGATTAGTGCCGTCGGTGAGGCGAGGGGATTTCCCGTAACGCAATTATTTATGCAAATAATTTCCATTGTGAGAAAAACAAATTTCCACTTTTCCACAATTTTTTTTGTAACGTACATCGCGTTTCAGTTCATCGAACGATCTTCAGGTACATGACAAGATTCAAATTGTGATATGTTATATTTACTCTTTTTACCTCTCCATTTCTTTAGTTTCTCTGTTTATTTGGGTTTCCCATATTTCCCCTCTTTGTCCCCGTCTACCTCACTCTTTTCTTCCCTCCCCCCCTTCCTCAAAAAGGTATAAACATGATGTATCACCATTTGAATCTTGTCTTGTACCTGAAGATGGTTCGATTAACTGAAACACGTTGTATGTCACAAATAAATCTGTGCAAAAGTGCAAATTTGTTTTCCTCATTATGGCGAATTTCCACTACATCTCGCCTGAATCTGTTAGAAAATAATTCCCATTTTAATCACCGAATTCCTGAATTCGGCAAAAGTGCGGGGTGTAGCGCGAAATGTTAGAGAGTCCCATACTCTGATTGAGGTGAAATAGTTCTCCCTTGGAGGAGGAGAGCCTCCTAGCCGAATGTGTGTCCCAATTCACGAGACATCAGTGACTTGCCGCCGTGGAAGAGATTATCGCGTCCTGCCGTGTTGGAACTCCTAATATAAATAGACAATAAGTCTTCCTCACAACGCATCAAAATGAGAAACTTCTAAAATAAGAACATGAACACAGTAATAAACAAAACTTCGCACGTATACTAGGTTTGTATAAAAAGTATCGGTAACAATATTTCCTGACGTGTGCGTGGAGTGCTTAATTCAGAAAGTCGGTTGTTAAGTGTGCGCATGATCGCAGATATCGTATTATTGGCGTCGATAAGATGGTGCACACACCATTATCACTGAACATTTGGCAATGTGAAAGATGTGCACTAACTTCGTCTTCCCGAAGGTCTCTGGTCGGGCGACCAAAAGAGCAGAGGCGAGTGTGTCTGCTTGCGAAGACCTTCTGCAACGTCATCGCGACGATTCCCCATCCCCCTTACAGTCCTGACTTGGCACCCCATCAAGCTATTTCCTCCTATCCCCAAAAGTGAAGTCCTCTCTCAAAGGACACCATAATGGGACCCTAAGTCAAGCCGTAAAAAGAGCTTGGACGCGTACCTTTAAGGACCTTCCGGAATCCGCCCTCCAGGGAGCCTTCGAGTCGTGGGAAAGCCGCTCTGGCAAAAGTGTCTTCATGCTCGTGGGATGCACTTTGGTCTCGATGCTCAAAGAATGTACTTTAAGGAACTTCGAGGCATTCTAGCAATATCTGAATTGAATCTATTATACGTAAATATTCCCGATACTTTCTATACAAACCGTTTATACGACTGCCTCCTATGAATATTTCCACCCGTTTCTTCACACTATTTTTCTCGTGAGATTGTCAAAATATTATCCCTTTGGCGAGACAAAGAATGTGCCTTCGATGGTGAATAAAACGAGACATTCGTTAAACAGGTATACATACATCTATATGTCCGTTAATGATTTTGAATACACAATTTAATGCCGTCCAATATCACCAGTACAAACTCACATTTTAGTACTTAAGTGTAACGCTTATTACTACTAACTGACTAGATACTGGAAACTGACGATCGCTAGGTAAAAGATGACGCGTAAGGGGGGCAACGGGCGCCCCTTCCCCCGCTCTTGCTCTATTCCTTCCTCTCAAACCATTTACGTAGTCTTATCTCATTTATACGAGTTTCTACGGCGTTTTTCCCGAGCAGGAAGCGAAATTTAACCGTTCATCGTTTAATCTGTTCAATTAAATCCGCCATGAAGAAAAACAAGAATCGAGCGAAACCGCGCTGACAAAACGAACTGTTTGGACTGAAGGCAACCGGTGACGACAACAATGCCTGCGCAGAACTCGTCACGAGTTGCGCTATGCTCACCTAGCGGAATAAATGCGTACTACGTAAGGTCTGCCAACTGAAGCACTATTCCGGCTATTTTAGGGTGCGTAGGTGTAGAAAATGACTCATTTTGCCAGTCAACGAGCACCATTATTTCGTACTTCTCTCGCTGTTGTATTGCCTTCAAGACTCAACACATTCTTTCATGACCCACTCGTGTATATAAACACTTCTGGATTGCGTTACAATTGAGAGAATTTAGTCAACATCAAACTTACCTGGAAAAACCAAGTCTCATGTCCATCCATGAATTGGTTACGAGTGCACTTTGGTCAAACATTTACGAGTTCCCAGCAAGAGCATTCATTTCTTCTGGAGAGCTATAAACCAATGCGCCAGGACCCGCAATCCACTTAATCCTTGCAGATATGATTATTCAGTAATTTCACCCTTTGCAGTGGGCTTTTCGAAAGCATTTCCGCAGTACTTAAACACCTTTGGTCATACAGGGTTCGTCCGGAAAATAAGTGTACTGACTCCTGGGCTGGGCGCCCAGCACCGCTCTGACGGGCTGCGATTGGAGGGGGGTATGTTGGCAAGCGACGCTGAAAAAGGCAGTCGGCTCTGAGCTGTGGTATAGTGAGGAGCTCTGTTACGCGAACCTCCACGCTCGACCCACGTCACGGAACGCGATGCCGAAGCAGCGTTATTCCATCAAATTTGCGGTAAAGCTCGGGAAATCGTCTACCGAAACTGTCGGTATGATTAACCAGGCTTACGGGGAGTCAGCCATGTCCAGAAACATGATCTTTCGGTGGCACAAGATGTTCGTGGAGGGCAGAGAAGACGTCGACGACGAGTCTTCGAGAGGTTCCCGATGATGCCTTCGCGGGAGCGTTCCAGGAATGGGAACGCCGCTGGAACAAGTGTATCGACTCACAAGGGTCCTATTTTGAGGAATATTAGCTTAAGATATGTAAAAGTGTAATAAATTTTTTTTCCTGAGCTCAGTACACTTATTTTCCGGACGAACCCTGTATATGTAGCATCAGCTACTGAAGTTACTTCCTCACTTGAAAGATTTTAACGTTGATAATTAATGAATACTTACATCTGCAAATTATTGAAGCTGAAAGTTTTATCAAAAATCATCTATTCCTTAATAATTGGGAAGAAAGATTTCCAAGTCGCAATTTAAGGCTATAAATTATTCAACGGAATAAGTCGGTGCCACTTAGATTGATATCAGTGGATGTACGTAGAAGGAGAACGAAAGGAGGCGAAAATCTGTATTTTTGTAGAATATTTCATTCTATCGACATATCTCAACTTCCGTATACCTATACCAAAAATCATGTCACACGAGTCGTTAAGTCGCGCACGTAACTAAGTGGAAGCTTTCCATATTGGAAAAGGAACAGAGAGAAGACTGTCACCACCAGTTAGTCTAAGTGAGTTCGGAGCTTGGAGAGAGGGGAGGGGGACTGATTCTCACTGATGATTGTCCTTGGCTTCTCCAGCGGTCTTTGTTCCTTTGGACGTACTCATCCGGTGTTGGCGCTCGCGTGGCTGGCCCCCGAGGGTCCGAATGAGGCACTGATGGGAAACCAATGAAAACAGTGGGAAAGTTTGCGCGAGAAGCCCTCGCTCATGCCTAGGGCTGCGTTGCCAATCGCATGCGGCACTATTTCGTAATTCTCGAGTGCGTCCAGTTTTCAACCTTCCTATTTAGTAAACAGGTTAATTTGAGAGAAATAGCATTCCAGGAGATAACCTCTCCACTCTAGAGAAAAATATAATGAACGCCAAAGAAAAAAAATCCGGAAAAGCGGAGTCTGCATTTACTGCATTGTGACGACTACCAATCACAGTACATAGGAAGAAGAAGTCTCGTCATCTGAATCAATGAATGCAGAAAATACTACAGGGAAATGTATTCAAGTATGTGTGCATTGCATCTGCCGTGGAAACTCCATAAAGGTGCTCTTCAACCATGCTGCATACATTTAATTCAAACGATTTCTTATAAGAATTCCAAACGATTCAAAATTCAACCAATCCTATCGCAAATGAACGCCACCGAGGACGATTTTAAATGAATTCACACTGCATTCAAACACAGATTCTTCCGATATTTCTTTTTCGTCGCTCGTTTCTCCGCGAGATGTAATGGGACCCAAGGGTGTGCTCGATCGTAAAACTTTCATCTTTCCCGACATCGTCGCAGTGTACAGTTCAAAACGAGTGGTCGCATTCACATCCATTCATTCATTTCCGTTCTCCAAGTTTCAACAAACGGAGAAGTGAAACATGCGACCAAGGGAAGACATTGATGGATAAGGGAGGCGAATCACAGCAGAAGTGATTCACTGCCGCGTCTCTTTTAATATTTCATCTTTATGTGCATTATGAGGAGGTCTCAATTGAGAGAAAGCACTCTTTCCGTCCTCCCCCAACCCAAGAAGGGAAGGAGAGCGAGAGATCGATATCGCGAATCCCAACCCCCCTCCCCATCCACTTCCCCTTCTCGCGCGGAAAAACCTCGTGACTGACTTGAGCGCGCCCGAGATTCGTGCGACTCCCGACTGCAAAGGGGATGCGGGGGGGATGACCACGGCCTGGGACCCCACCCCCCCTCACTTGGAGCTGAAATCCCCAGAGGCGGTGGACTTTTTCCAGTGGTATTCTCCTTATGCCTTTGCAGGCGATCCCCACTTAATGCGCGCGCTGGGCAACGGGTCCGAAACCTTCGAACGTATACGACAAGCGAATGAAAGGGACCACCGCCAACACAATACCTCGCAAGGCCGTGTGGAATGGACATTTTAGAAAAATACCAAAAAGCTGCGCGGAAGTGCATAAGGAGTTGGACTACGGATCGAGATTCAACACCTCTTACCTAACCCTACCCACGATACGTTTTGGGTAGGACTTTGCTTGTTTTGAGGTGAGCCCTACCCTCACCTGTTTTAACTAAACCTTCGTCAAATGATTAGCCCTAGAGCTGCCGAGAGATCTTTGGCAGGGCGTGTTACGTCAACAGAAATTACAGTAATGAAAGGAATGATGAATTAATTCATTCTGGAACTGTGGTATGTTATGTTTTTAATTTGATGTGGTCTCGAAATAGGTGAGGGGAAAAATGATTCCTTCTATCGGTCGGCAAGGCAAGGGGATTCCTTTATCTCCACGTTGTCTCTCGCACATCAGTGTAATGCGGCACTAAAATCATTCCCTTTTCGTCAAACAAATTCGTATGATTTGGGTTTGTCTTAATGTTTAACTCGTGCACCTAATCTTCCTGCTCCCAGTGTTTCTCAACGCAGGCGATGAAATAAAGAGTTGACGCTTTCTATTCGTTCGCAACGATTCTTCTCGACACGGGCAGTTCCCCTCCACATCCGCTTTAATGTCGAAGTTGAGTCTTCCCGCAAAAGGGTTGGTTCTACGCACTCGGTGAGAATTCGAGGTGAGGTCTACCCTCACGAAAATTAAAACCGTTCCTACGATTTTTCATTCCAATATTTTCTCGTTTGAACAACGTTATTTTCCTTAAAAAAGCCCCGGAAACCCTTCGGAAGTTCAATTTACTAGGCCGAGGGTCGATGCCGGAGATATCGCACGACCATACGCCGAGGTCTATTGGCTGCAATATTATGTGCACGCGTCGAGGAACAATGAGAGTGTTGCGTTTGTTAGTGAGAACACGACTTTAAAGATGAGAAGTTTTTCGAACACGTACGTGCACTTCGGGAAGAAAGCCAGAGAATCGGCACTGGGAGTCTCGGGAGGGGGCGAAGAGGGTTGTAACCTGTCCGCCTGTTAGTCACGTACCTCATGGGGGCACCGTATTCATCCACACCCGGCCCGAGAGGGAAGGGGGGGGGGAGTAAGGGGTGAGGGTCACTGCACGCTACTGACCTAGACGCACTGTGTCGCGATTGTGCCCTTATCCCCCGCCCGCCCGTTTTCGCGACGCCGGAGGGTGCAGAGCGGGGGTGGGAAGGGTTGTCGGAAGCGGGGGGGGGGAGGGGGAGGGAGGGCCGTGGGCCGGTCACTCGACGGGGGAGTGTCACGTCACCTTCTCGCTCGTCGACGGCCGAACGCTCGGGAGAGACATCTCGCGGACACGAAATGAAAAGAGAAAAAAAAAACGATTCCCGAGAAAGAAATCTTTAGGGTGGACAAAACGTCCACATTAAGGAGACGCAAAATAAAATTCCCCTTTCTTATAAAACACTTCACTCCGTTTACCAACGTCGTCCTCAGAGTACGGCACTTCGTCTCCCAGAACACTGGAAGGCAATTTCTTCGTCCAAACGCGCTGTTCTTCTGTCAGCATGCTCCAATTGCATGTACGCCAAATTCGCTCCGCCCAAACAAAATCTTAAAACGCTTCAAACCGCGAGAGGTTTACTGGAAAGGATCGAAGGGCGTGTCTGCACTGACCGCGCTCTGACGGCAGGGAGGGAGCACTAACTGCGATGAATCTTTCTCGCCGAGAGACAGTTCGCTTTGGTGTTGACACTATACATCTCTTGAGAGCTTCGGTCACTTCTCTCACCAGTGTCCACGCTCGCATCAGGGCGAGGGACAGTTCGGAAGTCGAGTGGCCAGTCGCCAAGGGCTGCATCTTCGGTACGGAGCGGATCGTTGCCCCCGCCAGTACGTCACCATTTGCAAAAGTCAGTCAGGTCAGCAGTGAGCGGCTCACGGAGAATTGCGGAACGGTGAAAACGTTCGCTACGTGGTTCATTCAGGGATTGGCAGGCACTCCGACTTCTCAGAGCGACGTAAAACGTCATTCCGGGGAAATATTAAGTCATAGAGAAAAGACACCACCGATAAAGGATTCAAATACTAATTGACTAATACAAAACTACCAAAGATACATACATGGTTTGTATAAATAGTATTTGGAAAAATTTGGGAAAAATAGCTTTGTTTTACGTATCGCTACAATGCCTCAAAACTATTACAAGTTCATCCCTATAGCGTCGACACACTTTGCCAGGGGCTTTAACACGACCCGAAGGTTCCCTGGCGGGGGATTCTGGAAGGTCCTTCAGGATACGCGAGCAAGCTTCTTTGAAATCAGTTAGCGTCCCATGTTGGTGTCCTTTGAGGGGGGAATTAAATTTTGGGAATAGGAAATAGTCCGCTGGTGCCAAGTGGGGACTATAAGGGGGTGGGGAATCGCCGCGATACCGTTGCAGAAGATCTTCGTTAGCAGACACTCGACTCAGCTCTTTTGGTCGTACGTCCGAAGACATTAGGGACGACTTTAGCGCAGATATTTCGCATCGCCAAATTTTCAGTGATAACGATGTGCACTGTCATTTTATCAATTCCAATACGATCTGCGATCATGCGAACACTTAGCAAACGACGGTGTGAATTCAGAACTCTACGCACACGCCAGATAAAACATGTTAACGATTATTTTTATACAAACTTTGTAATCACGACAAACCTTCATTATTTGTGCAGATGCACCCTCCACGCCACCTCGCGATAGCTTGTGGGGTATCGTGGAGATGCAGAACAAAATTACACATAACCACTCCCACATTCATAATTAAAAGAATGAAATAATAAACTCGAACAGACCCGTTATCTGGCATGTATGTGCATTAGTGAACATGCGTTTATTGTGCGAAATATACAATTATATTTATGCATCAATTGATATTTATACATAGAAGGCTGGTGACCTGTTACCCCCGCCACACACCCTGCGGCGGGTCTCCGAGGTGTCCGCCAATGTAAAATTAGAAAACGCAGCCCAAGTTCCAACCAGTCAATGGCACCAGCAAAACAAACATCCTCACTGTCCCCCAAGCATCACTGATTGCCTGCATACTTACGAGAACGCTGCGCGCAAAACCATTCCACTACTTTGCGCTACTTTGTGGTGTGCTGCGTTTGGGCCTGGTAAGCTTACCACGCTGCTGCACGTACAGACAAACCGAGCGAACTAATTACAATGATTTTATCCTCATCGATTTGAAACGGTGAGCCTTTGTCCATCTTCTTTTGTCTTAACTTAGTGCCTAAGATATTCACAATAGGTCATTGGGAGGGCCCACTCTGGAATGCCGGGCATGGGATTACCCATTGCCAATAATCCTAGCGGCGTCCTTCATGGTACAACACAATGAGGCGAAGCAGTCGGACTTCAAGTGACCTTTACCCAATTCCTGAACTTTCTTCGGCAGTTAGGCAAAAACGAAACTACCTGCTGACAAAGACAGTATTTACGAACAGAACCAATGAGTCGCTTTCTGTCTCTCCACGTGCCATGCGGATAGAAATGTTACTGAAGGCGAAACATGAAGGGAAAACGATGGGCACCGGCCGAATGCCATGGTACGCGAGTTCTCCTTTCCATCGCAGTCTTCAGCACTCCATCGGCAATGGGAATGCACTGCAGGCATCACTTTCTTTGGATTTCTTCCAACAACCCTCTCTCTTGGCACTTTCTTCTACTTACCTCCGTGTCTACATTCTTCCATTTTCTTATCCCGTCTTTCTCCTTATCTATTCGTCCGTATTCCATGGTTCCTTGTCCTTTTTCTTTTAACTGTTCCTATACGTGGTTCCGTTTGGCCCATTCGATGCTACCATTTTTCTCCTTCCTTTTCGTTCTGATTCATGCTTCTACAGAACCCCACCAATCGTCCCCGTTTTATCCTCTTGAATCTGACATTACACTTATTAGCACTATACTATTATGGCCTGAATCAGCATCCGCTACCGGGTAAACATGCAAATTCAGCCCGCCGTTTCTAAATCCGTGCCTAAGCGCATGAGATCTGGTATATCTCTGAATACCTGGGCATTTCCCACGGATATTTAAGTTAATTGTGGTCAAGTCAATAGGTTTTATTCATTATAAAACCCCATCTCCCGTAGAACTCTTTGCTTTCTCTCCACCATCACTACTAGTTCTTCTTAAACCTTAGTACCTTAACTCACCCCATCTCTTTCTTCGCCCACCGCTGCAAATCACCCATAACTATCAAATGTTTCCATCCAGGGACAACCTAAATCGTTTCCTTATATTGATTAAGTACCCTGTCGACTTTCCTCTCCCTATGGTTATTTGTTGAACGTAGGGAACAATAATAAACAATTCGTTACTTCAGCTTTTATTTCTCCTAATAATATTCCATCAGTCACTTGCTCTATGTTTACAATGCTTCTTCCTACCATTCTGTTAATTAATGTTGTCACGTCTCGCTAGCTCTCCCCTCCGCCGCACATTATTACTCTATTAACAATCGCTCCAAGAATCCCCGCTATCCTTCCATCTCACCTCGCACAGCCCTAAAATATCCACGTATATTTATTTTGTCACCCCACCCACACCTTATATTTCACAATTTCCCCGTCCTCAATATCCGTCTGCGATATCGGAATTGAAAACGATTTCGTTCCGACGCGCGCTCTGACGATCAAATAAACAGATCGGTCAATCGCCATGACACGGATCACGAAAGCGGCAAACCACTTAGCACAGCTCGAAGGGACAGCAGCGTTAAAGTGACATCGTCTCTTTAAAAGTGAAGTGTTTCGAGCCATGCTTTTCACATTTAGAAGCTGATTTTACCACGCCTGCACAGCGCAATGGTCGTTAGATATTTTAGCAAATGAATCGTTACCTCAGCGTTCTCTCAAAAGGCTTTTTTTTTACAAGTTGTAAAGGACTGCAGTGGAGCCGAAGCGATGTGGTGGTACTATTACGTTAAAGTTGTCAATCGCAACCGCCGGTTTGAAAAATAAAATGTTCCGGTGGAAGCGGCATTTCTAGATTTTTATAAAAATATTTTAAGACTAAATATCTAATTGTTAACTACTCACGGCCTATAGCATAAATAAAAATATCCTGTGAAGGAGTGAAGACGCTTTAAATGGTCGCATACGAAGGGGTGTCGTAAATTGTGTTCATTCTAAAAGCAGAAGTCGCTAAATATGTTCCTCAAGGGAAGTGCTATCTTTTGTTCTTTCTTCACGTTAGCGAATTAACACCCGAGGTCAAAAGTAAGCAGGCGACGCGATGGTTTACAGAGGTATCAGAAGTCCTCAGGACTAAGTAGCAAAATGCAATAGACTTCAGTGCGATAAAAGGCAATTAGAATGACACCGTCACAGGACGATGCACGAGTCGAGCATCGAAACTTCGGCCAATATGGAACCCCTGACCCAAGTGGAAGACCCGAGGAAACTTCATCAAGCATATACGCCGGGAAAGCACCAGATCTTAGCTTCTGCTAATTTGGTTCGGCAGGCCTCATTGTATTTTAATGGTCAACTTCGAATGCAAAAATGTATTATCAAAGCTAATATCTGTTTCACTTAATATGTTTGGATAAAATAACACAATATTGAAGGTTCTTCAATCGCTGATTTGATAATTCAGTCGAAAAAGATTTTGTCCGACGTCAACCATGGGAAAAGGGCAAGTGATGTCTACAGATGAACTGCCGTCCCTCTTCTGCCTTTCGAAACTAAATTAAAAACAATCTAGAGGAATCTGCCACCTTCAGTCTTTCCCCATTTATGCAAATTATGAAAGACCAAGTAACGCCCGAAACAGTGTCTCACTTGAAATTAAAGTAATTTTACACACCACCAAACAAGCTGCCATTATAATGTCACAATATTTCTTCCTACTCTTGAAGGGCTTTTCTGTTACGAGAGAAGTGATTCTTCCATCACCTAGCTCATCAAAACACATCGAATTCACCTCAACACAAGCCACACTTCCCTTCAAAACATGCCCCATCGTCAATTGCAATATCAATTACATACCACCTTCCTACTTCTATAAACTTTATTCATCGAATATGTAGATGGACTTTCAAGTATATTTCCTCTCATACATAGAGGGAGAAACGACAGTAAACAGGAGGAGGTTTATCTGCGAGAAATCGCTGAAATTCTCTTTGACGATTTCGGTGGAATAAGCTGGGTTTGTTTGAAAGAAGTACATACAAGGTCTATCACAAAAGTAGTAGGACTGAGTGGATTAAAAATATTTATTACCAGAATTGAAACATTTACTCAAAAGTCTTCGAAGAAGCCCCCTTGTGCGTCCAAACACCGCTGCCAACGGGTTTTCCACGCCCCGTACGTCTTTTGGACAGCGGCGACCGGAATGCTGATAAGCTCCCTCGTCACGGTCGGTTGTAACGCTTCCACCGAGCCGTGGTGACGTCCTTTCAGCATGAATTTGAGGCGGGGGAAGAGGAAGAAGTCTGGTGGGGTAACTTCAGGGCTGTAGGGTGGCTGAGACATGGTCGAGAAACCCTTGGCAGATCTGCGTGCAAGTTTACTTTTGTTCATTCGAGAGTACTCGCGGTACCAACTTCGCACACGCCTTTCTCATTTCCATGGTTTCAGTCCAAAGTCGATGCACATAATTTATAGGGATACCAAGTTCATCAGAAACCATGCGAACACTCAATCTACGATCCCTGTCCAACAAAGCCTTCACTTTTGCAAGATTTTCGTCACTTTTTGAGGTCGAATGGCATCCTGAACGTTCGGCGTCTTCAACATCTTCTCTACCCTCCCGAAACAACTTGTGCCACTCAAAAACACCCGATCTGCCCATGCCGTTATCGTCATAAGCTGCCTCGAGAATGTCATGGGTCTCTTTCCCGGTTTAGCCCAGTTTCACGCAAAATGTAATTATCGGAGCGCTGTCCAAAAACCGGTTGCAGTGCGCAAAGTCACATTTAAGAAGTTTCGCAAACGAACAATCAGCGCTCCGCAAAGACTGGGAGGCAACTGCCACCGGTCTCCAGCCTTACCTGAGACTCCCCTTCCTCGAACCCAGCCAGAGAAACCACCGCCCGTCCGTCCGGGAAAAATAAGTCATACTACTTGACCTTGTGGTCCACTCATCTGACGAGGGATAGAGTCACATCATTACTGGTCCAACCAATTTTGTAATAAGAAAATACGACAATAGTTTCGACAACGACCCCCGTAGGGGTAATTACGGCCCTCGTAGAGAGGAAGAATCAGTTAGAGAGAAGCGAGAGAAGTTAGGGCACCCATCCGTCTCTCCATAAGCCACAGCCTCACGAATTACATGCCAATTCGTTCAATGGATTAGAATAATCGTTTTTTATTACATGCAGTAGCGACTATTTCACCTATAAAATTTGATATTTTCGTTTTCGTATAGATGGCGCAGTCGATATAGTTATCACCTTTTCGTGCTATTAATTTTATTTTCAAGTGCAGTCATTGTAGGATCGTATGCTCTCATATCGTGTGAAAGTGAAAAAATATGATTTTTTCTGTTAAAGCCATTGAAACCCTATATGCACGAGGCCTTGATTGCTTTCCTTTCCTTTCAGGGACGCATCGAGCGTAGTCGAGTGAGGGATGAATGCCAAAGAAAAGACCGGAAGTAATATACATGCGCTAAATGGGTATCCCCCACTAGAGCTCCATGCCACGTATTCCAATTTTGTTATTGGATGGCCCATTGACTCCTCATAACACTTGATCGATTCTTGCGTTTGTTCATGTATCCTGGAAAAGTGTCCTGCAAATGCCCTTGCTACCGGACACGTTGATACAACCAATCAAGGCAATACTTTCGCTACCCAACACGTAAAATTCGACAAATTAGGCATTGGTAAAATGCGCGAATTTAACTGCAAACATGTTAATGATGCTTTGTTGTTGGCATGCAAAATTCGGAACGCAACTTTCGGCCAGTGAGTGGTGACCAGGGCACTCGATCGTGAGGTGTCGACGGAGGCTGTGTACACTTCTTCAACCGGACAATCTGCCCAGCGGTCAATTCAACTCAAATATGGAAGAAAACCCGCCGAAAAATTGCCATGAATTCTCACAATGGATATAAGACTCATTTTATCCTTTACCTAGGTTAGTTTTAAATTGCGGAATACTACGCGTTATGCAGTTTAAGTCCAGGTGCCACAGAGGGTAATTGAACTAAATATCGGTGGAGAGCGAACTTAAGTTGTGCCATGCATGGGTAACCAACGATTGTTTTAATATTCGAAAATAAGTTCGCTAGAAATATTTCAGTTATTCCCAATTTTTGCGTTTATTTTTTCGCTCTTCTAAATTTAAATGGCAATTCTACAAAAGAACGCTTTGAAAACCTAGTTTCAAAGCAGTCGAGAAGCATTTTGTTCCTGCCACGATTCTCTCGACAACACACTTCATATTGTACGTAAGCCATGGTGTTCCCGCACATCGAGGGGTTATAGAAACGCAGCTGCAATTACGATGCTCTGATGCTCCAAGGTCATGGGGGCCGCTCACATCTCGTCTTTACTCTTCCCGAATTTTGCCTTCTTTCGACAAATATCTCTTTTTCTACCGAGTTTTAGAATCTGATGAGGTGTCTATAAGTAATAATCCCTAATTGCTGCGCGTGCCACTGCAGTCACCGAATCCCAACCAACGACTTCGCTAATATAGTTTGTTTGTCAGTTATGGAATTTGACAGCACATGGTCCCCACCTAACTGGAATTTATTTCAAGGATTTCAGGGTGAAGACGATGGCAGAGTTAGCTATCGAAACGTCGGTGTACTGCAACCTAACCTGGTGGGAAACCCGGGAGAACTTCTTGAATGGAATTTATTAATTATTTATTTAAGAATTACGTTGCAATCGGGTCATTGTCCTGGTATTGATCTCGCAACTGAACACAACCCAACGGAACATCGTTCTCGTAGGGGTTTGGCGAACCTCATATCATTTTTATAGACATTTTAGAACCCCGCAAGCCAGCGTGAATACATACCAGACTAATTTTGGCCCGAGTACGACCCTACCGCGGTCGGACAATGTTATTCTGATCCCTTGTCGTTCGTGGAAAAATGACACATTAAATCTATCTGTTCTACACCTAATCTCTCTAATTTTATGGACATTATCTCTCCTATCGTAGCACGACGGGGACGACAATATATATTTATAACAACACCGCTAGAGAGACATCGTTTCACTACATGCAAGAGATTTACGCTGCAATTTAACCGTCGCTATGTATTTCCGACAAAATAAATCAGACCATTTCCCCGCTGTTTTCTATTTTTGAATAAGTTGAGTAAATCTCGACTTTGTCAAGATAATTACCTTACTCGGATATTTAGTTACATATCAATGAAATGAAACGTAAATAAGGTCATCTGCCACGGCAGTCAACGAACATTTCGCCTCTAATGGCCC
This sequence comes from Hetaerina americana, assembly GCF_022747635.1. Classification (NCBI taxonomy): domain Eukaryota; kingdom Metazoa; phylum Arthropoda; class Insecta; order Odonata; family Calopterygidae; genus Hetaerina; species Hetaerina americana. Next base: position 7,567,380 of record NW_027286764.1, read on the forward strand.
TGAAAATAGCTGACATTTATGACGGAATAAAATCCTTACTGGTAAAAGTTTTGGATATTTAACCAAATTTGTTGGTTTTCCTAATCTTAAAATTAAACTTTTAAAAGAATAAACATGATATTTATTTTTCCTCAGATTCTTGGCCACATGATGAGGTATGCTGGTCGCCATTAGAGGTTATTCCGAGATTGGTAATGCTGTTTCATTCCCTCGAATCAATTTTCAAATAAAAAAGACAGTACTACAGTTTTGCACCACATACACAACCAATGCTGTAGAGGAAAACTTATGAGGAAATGTTATCAGAAGAGTCATACAGGGTTCGTCCGGAAAATAAGTGTACTGACCACTGATTTTTTTCCCGCCGCTCCAGGCGCGCCCAGCACCGCTCTGGCGGGCTGCGATTGGAGGGGGGTATGTTGGCAAGCGACGCTGAAAAAGGCAGTCGGCTCTGAGCTGTGGTGTAGTGAGGAGCTCTGTTAACGCGAACAACCACGCTCGACCCACGTCACGGAACGCGATGCCGAAGTTTTTGGAGCAGTGTTATTCCATCAAATTTGCGGTAAAGCTTGGGAAATCGTCTACCGAAACTGTCGGTATGATTAACCAGGCTTACGGGGAGTCAGCCATGTCCAGAAACATGATCTTTCGGTGGCACAAGATGTCCGTGGAGGGCAGAGAAAACGTCGACGACGAGTCTTCGAGAGGTTCCCGATGATGCCTTCGCGGGAGCGTTTCAGGAATGGGAACGCCGCTGGAACAAGTGTATCGACTCACAAGGGTCCTATTTTGAGGAATATTAGCTTAAGATATGTAAAAGTGTAATAAATTTTTTTTCCTGAGCTCAGTTCACTTATTTTCCGGACGAACCCTGTAGCTAACTTCGCCATAATTTCATCACGCTAATTCTTAATCTTCAATTTGATGCAAACAATTTCAGCATTTCAATTGTTACATTTATGAAATTTAACGGTTTGCAGTGAACAATATGCTCTCTCAACATGGAAGTCCATACAATAATCGAAACTCTGCTTTGAGTTACTGCAGTCGAACAATGAGATGACCCAGGCATTCGTGGGCTATGGCATGTCCGCACGCAACCATGCGGCCACGCACAATACCACGGGGGCGTCGGGCCACACTTCGCACGCCGCGGTGTCCCACACGCAGCATCAGCAACAGAGTTCGGAATTGTGCGACATAAACGTCGCATGAGAAGAGCTTTTCAGTGGACACCATTAATAATCCTCAAATACGCGTTTTGTACACACGCTTTCCTTGGCCTGAGCTGGAAGCACACGCTCTGAGCTACGCAAACACTTCGAGAAACAGAGAGGGAGTCCAACACAACGGGCATTTTCTACCCTCTCCCATTCGGCCGTTTAATATGCCATACTAAATGTGCCATTTTCCTTTTGGTTTTCCTAATGCATTTTTACATAAATAATTCACTCCCGCAGCCACTGTGCTTCCCAACATTCCCTTTTCCTGTACACCGCTCATCCCTGCCACTTCCGCGCCACGAACTGTCGACTCCATTCAAAAAACCCACCCCCGAGGCACTGCTGCCGTCCCCCGCCCCCCTCCTCGCCCACCCACCCTTTCCAACGCCAAATAACCCCCAGCACGACTTCTAGCGATGGCCTTCCACTGTTCCAAGCATTTTTTCTGGCTCAATTTCTTTACTATATCCGGCTGGTACTTTTTAAATGAAAGAGTAGTTAGTATATTCCAGTTACTTAAGATCCATCAACCATTTCTCATAATTTTCATCAAATAACTTTACTATGTAAAAAGTTTGTATATTAGTATCGGGAAAAGTTTCGGAAAAATAGAATTATTTCAAGATTTCAGGCTTTTCCACGACTCGACGGCTTCATGGTAGGCGTATTCCGGAAGGTCCTTACGCGTGCAGACTTCTTTGAAATCACTTAGCGCCCCATGAGGGTGTCCTTTGAGGAAGGATTTCGCTTTTGGGACTAGGTGGAAATAGTCTTGTGGTACCAGGTCGGGACTGTACGGGGATGGGGAGTCATCGCGATGCCGTTGCAAAAGGTCTTCGCAAGCAGACACTCGACTTTGTTCTTAAACTTAAAGAGCATTCCGATTCATAGGTTAACTAACACAGTATAATTCACATAAACACGATATTTTAATAATTCAACCTATTGCGAGAAATAAACTCAAAAGCAGCAGAGGTTTGCGAGTGATTTTTTTACGTACAAGGGAGACACATACAGTATTTAATACCTAATCATGATGACACTTTGGCATTGGTGTCCGAATTTCGAGAAATTTATGTTTTAAGAAATTAATGCCAATAATAAACCCAACAAAGCTGTCACAATAATGCAAGTATTTTAATGTTCAACGTGGGCTTTAACCTCTGCCCACGGTGGGCAACATTCATGGCGGAATGGAAGTCCATTATGTAACTGGTAACACAGAAACGTTAATTGCCATTTGCATCCAGTTATGCACAAAACTTGCCATCACAATAGTAATGTCTTAATGTAGTGTAATATAAAAAGTTATTTACGCACTACTATTAATAAACACACTAATTTACACACTAAATTAATAAAGGAATTAATACCAGTAACAAGCAAGCCAAATATGACTCTCTAATAAGCTATGAACCGTTCTAGACGGATAATTGAATTTAGTTACTTTGGAAAACGGACCATTTTTTTCAAACTTCCCTAGGAGGCCTTGCTTGAAATTTTCATTTGATATGGCAAAAGAATACATATAAAAGTGGACGCAGGAACAACAATATCTTAAGATGCTTTGTGCATGTCTACTAATGCCATAATCTAAGAGTATTGTAATGAAACGAGTAGTTAAAGGCTCATTTCTACGAGGAATCAAGTGAAACAATACGTCATATATTGCATTTATATTGAGTAAAGACTCGTAAAAACTTTGATATGGAGCGTTGCTAGGTACGGTGAGAAAACGTGGTCATCGAAGCAGGAGGATAGACGTAGATTGGAGGCTTTTGAAATGTGGGTGTGAAGATGAATGGAGGAGGTGAAATGGACAGAGAAGAAAACAAATTAAGTACTTGGTATGGTGGGCGAAGAGAGGGGTTTGTTGGGAGATATCCTATGGAGGCAGGAAAAGTGGATGAAGGGGGTATTGACCCCTTCATCCACTTTTGGGAGAATGTTAGGCAAACGAGGAAAGGGAAGGAACAGGATAGGGATGCTGGACGGGATGAAGGGAGGAAGAAAGTACTCAGAGATGAAGAGGGACCTGGTATAGAGTAGGATGATGGATTTTGTATTTTTTTAAGAGCCACAAAATTTTTATTTGGTAGTTGTGCCCATTCCAAAACCTACCTTAACCGGTAGATTACCTTATAATAATAATATTGTATTTATTATAGTGGCATACCTTCTAAGGTAAGTTTTTCATGCATTTCTTCGCCTCGCCAAACAAGATAAATTGACACCCCAAACTACAATAAACTCTTCTTCAATTCCGCATACAATCTATCTTCCTTCATTCAGCCCAACGTCCTATCCTTTTCCTACGCCTATCTCGCATGCCTAATGTCCCTCCCCTCCATCACAGCCTTCCATCGCCAGTCAAAACCCTCTGCATCCATCTCTCTCCCGCCTCCTTTGGATTTCTCCAAACTGAAACTCCAGTGAAATCTTTGCCTAAGGCAATTCTTCGTCTAACATCGAATCTATTACTGTGGCCATCATGGTCGAAAACACTTCCGAGATACGTTAACTGCTCCATCTTCTCTCGGTTATGCCTTCATATTTTGACGTTAACTTATCTTTCCTCTTTCGCGAACACTTCGCCATCTTTCTCTCGCTTACATACAGGTAGAGCCAATTCTCCGCTCAGAGCAAGGGCTGGTTTAATTTTTAAACATCACCATACAATGCATTTTAATAATGTTTCGGGAGAAACTCCTATCAGCAACTTATTGTTTCTATTTCATGGTGTGCGTCATCTTTTCCTGCGATTAATTGATAACGGACATACTTAGCTGTTTTCTAAGGGGTTAATTTATCATATTTTTTCATCTAAATAGGATGTTACATAGATAAAAGTTTTAAAGTTGAAGTAAATATTACATCTTGATAGTAAAAATCGTAACTAGTTACTTATAAATGTACTTGAAGCGTGTCAAGTCAATCATAAAATATGGTCACTCATACAATATGGCGTTTGGAACCCGTAAAGATACTAAGTATTTGCCATTTGCAGAGCACGCCATCCCTTTCCCCCGGGTTGCTCGTGCAATTACTGTGTCTGGTACTAATTTTGGTCCTTGAGGACGTTTTCACGCGTGACGGACTAGAATGAACACGCAGTGTCCCGTTAACTCAAAAGAAATATCGTATTTAACAGACATTCTCGAATATAATACTTTCAGAGGTATCTCGATCCCTACTTGAGGTGCTTTGTGGAGGGCACTTTGAGTGAGTACGCCGTCCGTCGGATGGGACGTTAAACTGCGGACCCCTTGGCGCCTTTCGTAAAGAGTAGGCTAATGCCGACGCCCGGTTTCTCTCTACCCTTCATCCTTTCCTGTCCATCCCCTATGGCGCAAATGATCTTAGCTGTCGGTCGCCTCCCCTCAATACTACTACTACTCGAATATAATACGTACACTAAACTAATTACCGAAAGTACACACTTTGTGTGCAGGGCCATTTACCAACAGTCTGGAGAAATTGGGTCCAGTCCCTGATCGCATTCCCCGATTCGCCCCTCCGCGCGGCCATCGTGCACTGATTGGGTTCAATCGATACGATCGGATTGTGTCAGAGATCCATTAGAGTGAGTACCTTCGGCGGCGAAGAGAGAACAGCCCTGGTGGGAATATTGTAATCAGACGCATACGTCACCAGATTCCCCCCCGCCATGTACATATTACGTGCGCGAGATATGTTATTCAAACCCACACTCCATTGGTAGAATTGAGCACACCGATGATGACGGAGACATTCGTCGAGCCAAAGTGATATTTTTTGACATATGCTTGTCATTCCCACGCACCGGTATCGATTACAGCAAGAGCAAGGTCAAACACGCCAACATTCGTAAAGGGTATACTAGTATCTTGATTTCATCATCTCTGGTTACTCTATCCTAACGCCTTATGATATAAATTCGCAACTGCATGCATTTTTGAGACATGCTGTCTTATGGGGCAGACGACAGATGACGTGCGAACAGCGTTGCTGATGATATGTACCATGTTAAACAGTAATAACGCCAGTATTTTTCGGAAGGAGAACGCTCTCAAAAGCACAGTAGTGCAGAGGGGTGGGGGAACGAAGCAGCTGTGGCGGGCACAGGGCTACACACTTCGGTTTCCCTACTCTTTTCCAGGGCTGCAAGTCGTGGCAGTCGCACCGGTCGGGTGCCGGAGGAGCGGTGAATTTAATGATACGCTGAGGTGCGCCGTCATGCGAATGCTCTCAATCCGCCTTCGATTTCGGGGCCTGCAGAGCGTGGCGAGAGTCGCCCTCGCCTCCAGGAAGTAGAGCAAACAGTCAACCCGTAGAACTCGCCTTTCGCCCGGGCGTACACGTCCCATTTCATCCAATCATAATATTTTTCAATTTCTGCGGTTCCATTGCTATCATGGCGCACATCAAATGGACGTATACATTCGAAAACCATCTCTCTGTTAACTGTTAACAAAAGTTATTCGATGTATTTAATCAGTGCAAGTGGGAAAAATTTCAACGTTTCAATTTTCATACATAACAGTTTCAGGCTAAACTTTGTCGAATTCCTTCATGATGAAAAAAAGGTAGAAAAAGAAACTTGGCACTTCCAAATAAAGATTTAATACTTCACACGACCATGGTTTCGATGCTGCGCATCATCGAAAGTTTCTTGTTCTAACATAATTTAAGTTTTCACTCACGTACCTAAAGTAGCTAGAAGGAAGCCGGGTGCTACGATATTGCCGGCGTGAAATGGTGCTCGTTTTTCATTTCCCTTATTAGCCAGCGATTTCAAAGCGCTGTCGGCACACTTGCAACGTATTTCTGAGAAAACTTAAGAAGAGATAAGATAGGTTGCTTAAGTTGCTTTTGGCGAAAACACCCATTTTTATATCAGCATACGACACGAGAGGAGAAGAGATTTTATACGTAATGTGCTTTATATGGAGAGAAATGAAATACATAATTCACCTCAGCTCCGTGATCGATTCCCAATCTGGTTCTTGATCCGCAATCTTGATCAGTTTATCATAAGACAGTTTCACAAAGCTAGCTCCACTACGCTGCACGCGATCTAATTCGGCAATCAAACCAGCTTCACATCAACTTCCAGGATCCCATACTATACTGGCAGCATACTCTAAATGATGGCTAACTAGCGAACCATAGAATCTCCCTTTAAGCCTCTTGTAACATTTCCCCAATACTCTTCTGATAAATCCTAATTGTTTTTAGCGCGCCAACATATTCCCCACACACATATGTTCCACCCATGAAAGGTCGCAAGGGTAACGTGGAAGCATTCAATGGAGTCAAATACATTAGCTATTCCGGTATTATTGATTCTCTAAGCCCTCGGGAGAGAATTACACCTTTTCTAAAATAAAAACATAATTACATGCTTCTTTTATTCAAAAGCCAATGCGTCGCAATGATTATGTATAGCAACGTTCTCTGCTAATGCTACTTTATCATCCGAACGACAGATATTTCTATAAACCACTGCATCGGCAAATAAACGAATTTTACTATTAATCACGGTGTTGACGTAAACTTACTAATTAGTTTTTTATACATCGAAACTGCATCAATGTCAAAGGAAGTGGTATCGCGGCTCTATTTAGCTGAAAAGCACCGTCGGGAAGCAAGGTTGGTTGCATGAGATGATTGCCGTTACTAATGCACAAAGGACTTACACTTTACGCGAGACAGAATTGAGCTACAGAACAGTATTGAACATGATAGTCACGTGGTCATACGCTCCACCCCCCCTCCCCCCTCCAGAGCAAGGAAAAAGGAAGGAAGGAAGGCGTGCAGGCAAAACGTCGAGAGGACAAAAATAACCCCACATTTCTCGTTTAGGCTCGATTTTGGTCTTTTCTGACGTTGATGTAACGTTGATGCGTTGCATATAACAGACCTGATGTTAGTGCCCACATTAATTGACATTTTCGGCCGTTTAGTGAGATACGGTTTCGTGAGAAGGCAGACGAATTCATAAACTACAACCCTACCATCTAGTTATCTTTACAATATCATAGGGAGTGTAATCAGTACGTTAGTTGGAGAAATCTTTACCCCTAAAATGTGATGCCCTAGTACGTTATCAATTAATATACAAAATGCCTCAAGGGATCTCTTTCGGGAGGCTTTTAAATGGTCACATCCATGACCTTCTGTAAGGCATGTTATTAGAAAGCAGCTCACTCACTGAAATGAAAAAATCTCTCCATTGAGACTCAGTGGGTCCAGATTGTTGCAGTATTCATAGAACCGAAGACTGGAAGTATGAGACAACGACATCATGGGAATGAAGGGGTTTTTGAATGCTTCATATGCCTTGTGTTTTCACTGATGATGCTAATTGAATTGAAGACAACCTCTTTAAACCAAGCCACCTGGCACAAGAGAAAAATTATCCCATCCTCATTCAAAAGTGGAATTTGTGAATTTATCTAAATTATGGGTACATCCAACCATCATAATAAAGTACATATCATGTTGAGATTTGTTTGGGACTTTCCTTTCGTTGTTTGAGGAAAGATTTTGCAAAGCAGCTTTTTTTTCAAATGCTATAGTAGAGGCATCATCACTTTAAAAGGAGGGTGCATTCAATACTCAAGATTGAAAAAGTACTTCAGTTAAAACAAAGATAAGCATTGAATAAAACAAGATGGCATTTTTACTATTTTAGAACGCATATTGTTGCATTGACAGCAGATACTTTTAAACTCCAACGGGCAACTTATTGCTGATTCAATTTCTTGTACATCTAGGTATTTCATTTTATGGGGCATTGATTTTTATTTTGTTTATCAAAAATGAATACCTACTGTTAGAAGCAACTTCCTTCCGAATGACATGTTGATCACCATTTTAAAATTGATTTGGTTAATTATTTGATCCTTGATTACAATTGCAGTAGAATCAATATGAAGCACCCAACACCACCACATCAAATAAACATGAAAATGAGGCGATACTTGTGCAAAAATGAAAAAAAAAACATGCTTCATTTTGTACTAACAGTAATAAAGAGAGCCTGTACTTAAATGGAGTGCAAAAAGGCATTCGGATCAGTCAACAGTGCATGAATTTATACGCACAAGGTTTAAGTTTCATCCCCAGGAGCATGGGCTTTTTTTGGTGTACTGTCGTACGTAGTACTGCTGGAGTCATTTCAAGTTTTCGAGGCTAATGATTGGAGCATCAAAGTGAAGTCTTTCCCATCCCTCGCTTAATTAGCAGGCTGATCATGGCTGCACCCTTAATTCCTAACTTTACAGTGCCCTGGAACTTATTCGTTCATAATTAGTCACAGGTTATAACAAATACTAAAATTACGATTCCTCCACAACTAACAAAAGTATTACTTGAAGTGATTACCACAGAAAAATAAATTTAAACGAAATGTCACATATGCCACTGATTGCTATAAAGCTGACATCACCTTTCCAGCGACTAACGGAAGAGATCTGATTTCACCCAACCAATATGTCCAACCATACTCCGATGATTTCGGCTCACAACCTACTCAATATTTTTTTAAATATTCCACGTGTACACACCAACCACACAGTAGTATAAAGGAAAAACGATAGGTAAGGTTTCGACCAATATACATATTTGAAATATCTCAGAAAGCACTTTGAGAAAATTTAAATTGCCGACTTCCTTGTACACAGCAAAGTCCTAACATTATGAAGTAGATGATACTGGAAAACTTAAGACCTTAGTAATCCCAGAGCAAGCCAGGAGCACTCCTTCCCAGGCCTAATCAGCTAAATGTCACACAGTTATTTAACAGGAAAAGAAACTTGATCAATAAAACAAAACAAACTACATTAAGTTTCATCGCATCATCATCGCCACAGGCATCTGGAGAGCCAATAAAAATATCAATACATAAATATCCATCTTATTTTCATTATTACTATTCTAACAGTTATGGCAGGTTTTCGATGGCGGCAGCCTATACAGTGATACCATGAAAATGCCCTTGTCTCCCCTAGCAAAACATTGAAATTGGGCACCACAGTATGTCTCTCCCTTGTCTCCCCGAGCAAAACATTGAAATTGGGCACCACAGTATGTCTCTCTTCATCTCCCTATACTTCCTTCCTCCCTTCATTCTGTCCAGCATCCCTATTCTATTTCTGCCCTTTCCTCGTGAACCTAACACGCCCATCAATATGCTTTTTCATCCATTTTTCCTGCCTCCCTCTTCTCCCCCACTTCATTTGTACTCCTTTCTGCCCACTTCATCCTTCTCCAAATTCACAATTCAAAAATCTCCAATCAACATCAATCATCCTGCTTCAATGCCCACCTTCCTGCACCGTAAATTACTACGTTCCACATCGAAGTTTTAATGAGCCTTTTTTTAAGCACCCTTACTCAACAACCCTGTCATCCTCCTCCTTGTAAAATCTTCTTGCCTAACTCAGTTCTTCTCTTCATGTCCCCACTACTTTGACCATCTTGGTCCAAAACAGTAACTGTCATTCACTCACTTTCATTTATGAGCGCCTATTTTAATATTTAACTTAGTTTTTTTCTTTCTTGAAAACTGCATAAGCTTTGCTTGTACTTATCCTCATCCCATAACTATCACACTGACTGTTTACTGAATTATGCATGACTATATACGTACACACACTCGGTACTGATTGATTTCGATTTAACACAGCCTTAATTAATTTTCAGGCATGACTGAATTGGTTTTTAAAATGATTTTGGCTCGTATGCCACAGCTATTTAAAACACCAATTTTTATGCTGCCCCCAGAGCCCCAATACACGAATGACAAGCTGGGCTAGCTATTATTTAACAGTTTGAGGGAGAGAAAAGGAAGAAACAGGTAACTTCTGATCCAAGTGGGTTGCAATCAGGATGAACAGGAATGGAGAATAAAAGAGTATAATCACTTGATTGTTAGCCATCAGTAATGCACCTAAAAAAATTGAACCAGGAATAAGAAACAAGAGAACTGATGGAAGATAAAGAGAGGCGGAAGGCAATTTCAGAGTAATTGCTTCTTCAGAGTTGTTCCTAGATCACAATCTCTCTCCTGCAGTCTCAACATGGCCATAGCCTGATTGCATATCCATTTACAACGATTCATCAATAAAATTTGATGGTATCAAAACTCTCCCTCGAGAGAATAATTTTTTATCAGCTTCCACATCCAATTCCAAAGATACGAATTCCACTGTCAAAATACTGTCTGTTGTTTATTATTTGATAAATACTAGTGAGTCCAGGCTTCCCTTAAAAGCATTAATCAATCTCTCAACACCTTCAATGAGCAACGGCTCATCTCCAGGTACATCTTCTTCCGTCTATTTTTAATAGTGGATTGATTGTTTCACCCCCTTCATATTTTGCATTTTCAATTTCTTGTGAGCGACACGGGTTTTGGTTGCCAAACTCAAGCTATGTCTGCTGCAACCTTTGCTTAAACACAGATGATATTGTGACGACTAGACTTGTAGTAAACAATGGGGCATTTTCCTTGAATTCACACAGTTCTGGTCAACGAAATGTCAAGACAAATTTGACATCTTAAAGCTGCAAGACACTAGAATTTTATCTCACCAAATCAGACCCTCATGGAGTTCTTGAAAACTCCACAGCTGTATTAAATATTGATCTAATAACTTTAGTATAATGAAATATATGAGAAGAAAGGAAAAGTTAAGAATGTTTTGGTATATTTCCAATTCGTCCCATGATGCAAATGCATGAAATACACACATATGTCAGTATCAGTATAGTTGAATATGCTTCCACAGAGAGTGATTGGCTATCAAGCTCAGCTGAGCCTGTAAAAACTGCTCATGATCTTTCTTCTGCTAGTGGTATCCCTGCGCTTAACAGTCACAAGAAAGCAGTGCATTTGCTTAAGGCTTTCGAATCTCTAAGATTGTTTAGCCACCTGAAATGGAGTCAAAATTCAAAAAGTATAGCTGGAAAAATGAGCATGAAATGTGAGGAAATAGCATGGAAATTTGGAAGTGCCAAAGAGGTTTGATCATGAGAAATCCTGTACTCATGTCACAAGATGAATGGGAAGGAATAAGTTCACCAGAAATACAATGAAAAATCATGAAGCATTGAAATGGCCTATGGCCAATGGCCTGATTTGTAGAACAAAGAGATATGGAAAGTAGAAAAACGGTCATATATTCCTAGAAAAAATACATCATAAGTGTTAAAAATATGAACTAGTGCTCCGTGAGGACATCTAAGAATTAGGAAAAAAGCAATGAGAATATATGAAAACATTTTGTCACATTAGGTGAGTATTCTTGAAAGCATAGGATTCAGTGTAAGAAAGTGTTGATTTGAGAATTTTTTGATGGGACTCAAATCTTCTCAACTTGAAGATTGTTGTTGATGGGCCTGATCATTTCAATTCAAAGGGGTTTCCTGATAATTTTATGGATTCAATTAAATAGAAGGGTTTCCCACGGCAGAGAGTCCAATAGTCCTGATGAGAAAGGACTGATTTAGTGAAAATACCAATGTGCTCAAGAATGGCACATGCTCAATACAGAGATCAGGTAGCCGTGAAGAGACAATGCAAAATCAGAGAATACATTAACATAGAGGAAGGAGTAAGGCAGGGCTGGCTTTTTGCAATTGATATTTCATGTGTGAATTGAGAAGTTAATTAATAACCTGTAGGAAAAAATAAAGAGGGGCTCTATGAATTCAAGGAGGGTGATAAATATGTTGGAATTCAACTTGCAGATGACGGTGGAGAAGAAAGAAGACTTGGCAAGGATACCAGCAAATTAGAGAAAGGAATGAAAAAGGACAATCAGGATAAACAGATTAAGGTAATGGTCTACAGTTGAATTAGAGGAGATTATCTCCAAGTAAGACAGGGGGAAGAATTGCTGGAACAAACCAAAGAGTTTGAATACACGGAAGGCAAGGTCATTAGCAATGGAAGAAGCAGAAGGGATATAGCTAGCAGAAAATGAATAGCCATGAAGGCCTTCTATCACAAGAAACAATGACTGACAAAGAGTAATTGCCATACCATAATGGTCCATATAACCAAATAATGGCCTTTACTATAGATAAATCGAAAATGTTTAAAATGAAAAAGTCATGAACTGGTTTTGTGACTCGTGAGCATTTAATTTTTATAAAAAATTTTCCCAAATACTTTCCACACAATTAGATATTGGGTATTTCAAATTTATGCATACAGTTTATACATTATCTTTTAAAATTTGTTCATTGCTAACCCTGATATCTGGAAGTAATATCCTTTGGTCTCTAGAGTTTTGAAATAGGTATATTTTACCGTCCATATTTTTCACCTCATATTTTGTCAAGACTTGTACCTGAAGATGGTTCGATGAACTGAAACACATTGTGTGTTACAATAAATCTGTGGAAAAGTGCAAATTTGTTTCCCATAATGACGAACTTCCACTACATCTCGCCTGAATCTGTTGAATATATTCAATGGTTTCTAAAAATTCCTTTGTCCTGGACATGTAAAATTATTGGAATACAATCATACTTATAAACAGATCCTACCAAATTTATGGCAAAATTAGATTTGCTGTTTATTTACTTAAAACATATTTTATGTTTGATTGCACTAAGGGTAAATTCCCTTCCCACTTGTCAAGCATAAATTCAATTAGTTTCACTTCATTTTAACATACATAAAACACCATCTCCCCTCACTTTGACAGCCCAGGTTTCAATTCCAGTGCTTGCACAATCTTTCAGGGATATCCTAATCCATCCTTGGGGTGCTACGTGAAGAGCACTTTGAATATGCCAATTGCCAGATGGGATGCTAAATTATGGTGTCAATCATTAAAAGTAGGCCAATGCAGATTATTAACTTTTCTCGGCCTTCCTCCCATTCCCTGGCTTTCCTACCACTACCACAAACTATATCCCCTCACCTATATTTATTGGCGGAAATGCCCTGTTTTTGGTTACCTCCCCTAATAACTTCTGACAAACTACTTTTCTCTACTACACCTATCTTTTTTTGATATCCTGTACCAGTTGTAACCAATGCCAACCCTTTTTTTCAATGTCAGCTTTTAAAACTTATCCAAGGAGTAAAAGCTAACATTGAAATAGTCTCTTGGTATATGTCATGCCATTGTATAAGCAGGGTCCCCCAAAAGGGGCAACTTGCTCCACTTGTTTGGAGTCTATCAGTGGGTCTACTGAAGGCATGCCAAGACGTGATGGCATTTTGCCAAAGAATTGTTTGAATATGATAGAACATTAACAGTTATGCATGTCTTTGTGTTGGTCAGTTCTCTATGAAGGTCAAAATCATTTAAGTGGTGCTGCGGCTAATCTGTTAAGCATTGCTTGTGTGGCAGCTGAATTGTGGATGCAGTGAACGGAGGCATGAGCGATTTTAAAATCAGAGAATGCCTCGATGACAGTAAAGTAAAGAGAGTGAACATGCTGTCAGCAACTAACGAGACCATAGTCCAATCATCACAATAGTTCATAAGTTACTGGGCATGCATCTCCTTGCCAAGATAAATTTAACAAGCTGGTATTGATACTAATTGAGATATTAGCTCGTAATTCATGTGATAATCGTAAATGCTACAATTGGCAGTCTACCAGTTAAGATAGGTTTTGAACAAACACCGCTTATGCTATTGAACAACAATACATTATCCTCCCAAAATAAAAAAACACAACTTGACATCTGACAGCACAATATGACCATCTTCAATTCTGCATACTTCCTTCCGCCCTTCATTCTGTCCAACATGCCACTCCCATTCATTCACCTTCCTCGTTTGCCTAATGCTCCCCCTCCTCATTCACAGTCATCAACATCCCACTGCCAATCAAAATGCTCTGCATCCATCCTTCCTGTCTCCTAAACATTTCTTCAACAATCTTCTCTTCTCCCCACCATACCTATTCCACCCTGGAGGTACCTGTTCACTTCACCTCTTCATCCTTCTCCACACCCACAATTCAAAAACCTACAACCTATGCCTATCACTCTGCTTCAATGACCATGTTTCCGCACCATACATAACTATGCTTCATATCAAGGTTTTAATGAGTTTTTCTTAACATCCTTAATCTATGTCCCTGTCATCATTTCTCTTCTCCTCGCGGAAGCTTCTTTGCCTAATGCAATTCTTCTCCCTAGGTCCCTACTACTTTGACCATTTTGGTTTACAACACTTCCGAGATACGCAAACGTTTTCACCTGCTCTAGTTTATCAACTCCTATTTTGGTTAAAAAAGAGATGTTTCAGGCATGATACGGTGGAATATCGAGATTAATTAAAAATTGGCAATTTTCCACAAAACAAAATTTAATATGACCGTTTCAATTTTACTACATCATCATCAGGTGTTGATGTAGTAACATTGAAACCGCTCGTATAAAATTTTATTTTGGGGAAAATTGCCAATTTTTAATCAATCCTATTTTGGTATTTAAGTTAGTTTTTCCCTTTCTGAAAAACCTCATAATCTTTCTTTTATGTACATTTATCCTCATCCCATATCCATCGCACTGAATTTCCAATTCAGTCAGCAATGCTTGCAACCCCTTGATGACTGACAAAATATAAATTGATCATCATCAAAGCTAACTGATATTATGAATTCCCCACACAGACTTTCACTCCCATCTCAAGTTCTTCCCATGCCTCTTCAATTATTTCCTCCACATATATGTTGAACATTACAGGTGATTATGGATAACCCTGCCTTACACCTCTTCCTAACACTGTCCATTCAGACTCTCCGTCCCCCACTCGCACCTGAGCTGTCTGACACATGTACAGGTTGCGGATTAGCATCCTATCCCTACAATCTATTTACATTTAGTTTTAATCTTCCCGCATAGTGCATCAATTTATACCTTCCTTAATAAACTTTCCCAATCCTTGCATTATGTCTTCTACGATGCTGGCTTCACTGCTTGTTTCCCACCTGGGTTTATTATTTACCTCTTTATACTTCCTTCTAACCCTGTGTTTACATTCTTCCATTTCCTTCTTTCATTTATCTTTAACAATCGCATCTGTGACCCATGGTGTCCTTGTCATCTTCCTATTTACTGCTCCTATAGTTTCATTTTTGGCTCTCAACATCCTTTTTCTGATTTTCCATTTGTCGTATCTAGTACCCAGCCCTCTTTCTTCATTCATCATTTTCTCCAAGCCTGCTGATACTCTGCTGGTAAAAAGAGTGATGGGTAAATGTGACAAAAAAGTGAAGGAACGATGTTTTCTTGCCCTAGTCAGGCCCCACCTAGAGTATGCTGCCAGTGTATGGGATCCTCAAGAGATAAATTTAATTTCGGAATTGGAAGGAGTTCAGCGGAGGGGGGCTAGATTTGTCCAAAATTGCTATGACTAACGCAGTAGCGTGACTACTTTGCTAGGAAATTTAGGCAGGGATTCCCTTACAAAGCAGTGGCAACAATATAGATTAAACTTATTAAAAACATTTACAGATGGGTCCTGTTCCGATGACATCAACAACATAATACGAACCCCAACGTATTTGGGGCGGAGGGATCATGAATATAAGATTAGAGAGATTGACTACATTTTTTCCAAGAACAATAAGAGACCAGAATGCTTGTAATCGAAATACCCCAGGAAACGGCTCGACATTATAAGTATTAACCTACAAGGTAGCGACTGCACATGGGAAAACGATTATATTTATACATTTTTTTTGCAGGTTCCCCTTACCTTTCCCCATCCATTTGAAAAACCCTAACCCCCTCATGCCGAACCCTTTCCTCCTGGTGCTGCACCCCCTGCCACACACCTTTTTGGTGGCTTGCAGGGTATTGATGTAGATGTAGATGCTCTTGTCATTGCCATTAATACTTCCAAATTCTAATTCCTAAACTACCTAACCTATTTCATCTTTTTATATCAGACAATACCCTTCATTTAACTAAATTATAGTGTGAACACATTGCCACTCCTGGGATCAGGCTGTTCCTAAATCTATGCCTATCCCATAGTATAGTCCAACTGATATCTTCCTGAATCCCTGGGCATTTTCCACGTATACACACGACTTTGTGGTGTCCATGTAAACAAGTGTTCATTATGATTAACCCCTTTCTCCACCAGGACATAATTGCTTTCTCCCCGTGGTCATTCCATGTTCTTTAACCATAGTTCCCTGCCTCATTACATCTCTTCCTTTGCCTACCATCACATTACAATCCCTCATCATTATCCAAAATTTCCTTTTAGGAACATACACAACTATATCCCCTTATTGATTGCATACCCTGTTGCCTTCCTCCACCCTGTGATTACTTGGGGCCATGCATACTGAAAAATGACTAAGTTCTTTGGTCCAGCTTTTACTTCTACTAGTAATATTCCATCAGTCACTCACTAAATATTTATTATGTCTCTTCCTACCTTTTTATATTATATTATAGTCACACCTCACTGACTCTTGTCCCTTCCACTTTATATTAGTCTATAACTATCACTTCAGCAATATCCCCACTCTCCTTTCATTTCACCTCACACACATCTAAAATATCTTTATTTCCTCTCTTAATCTCTTGCTTTCTATTTTACCTGCCCTGAGCGTCATCCTAAGATTCCAAGTCCTTATCCGAACTAATTCATTCCTCTACATCATTGCTGTCTCTTTCGCTATACAAAGATTTTGTGGGATGACAGTCTTGGATGACTTGCCTCCCCTGCTGCCAGGTACAACACAGTCACTGGGGGAGTCTTTTCCTCCTTAGTGCTCATCATGTAGTTCTAGGGATGAAGATATTGAGGTCTTTCCCCGTTGCCTACCTCAGAAGTGTGTTTGATGTGACACCATTACTCAATGGTCACCCCCTGGGGTCAAATGCCTTTGCAGCCGCCTCACTGAGGTACAGATACTGCCCTGACTACCTTTCGTCTGGCTCCTAACCTCCTAACCTAACGTCTGGCTCCTGGCTCGACCTAGGCATGGGTGACCCTATCAATGAGTAAATATAATTGTTCTTGCCAGCACAGCTCTAGGGGTCATTGGAACACACAAGCCCTCGTACCATGTCAAGATTGTAGCCTATGGAGAGGGATTCTTATCAGTAATCATCGACAAAAAAAACACAGACCTTTGAAGACCAATCAAAGCCATTATCTTTTAACATCTACAATCAATTCAAGAGTTCTTTTCAATAATGGCAAACAAAAATTTACTAGTATTTGGGCAACCATGAGGTGCCGTGCGGTGATGTTTTTCCAAGCTCTTGAGAGGGTTCCAGTTAATTCACAAACTACTTTCTAGCCCGTTATTATTTCGCACAGCTGTTTCCTACAACGTGAAATGTGATTATAAAATTCTGATTCCTGTTATTGCAGACCAGGAAAATTATTTTACAATACATTTTATACGAAATTATGATACTGTTCTTGTTATTGTCCTCATGCCATAATAACAATGCTCAATAATCAACCCAGAGGATGTTTAGATAAGTGAGGTTAAAGCTTGCCACTTACTGTACAGTATTGCCTCACCTGGCATGTGAAATTCATAAATTAGGAAAGGGGGGGGGTTGACCCTCTTTCCCAGTGTGACCTGAGGTTTCCCAAGAAAACGTGATGCCTGAAAAACGCACCGCTCATGTGAAACTTAGGGCGCCACGAGGCACCACCCAGAATCAAACTTGGCATCCTGTTCAGCACTCAACCAACTGGACTATCGCGCCCCCTTTGTACGTAAAGTTTTTGCAAAATTTGAAAGGGAACACTAGCTCAAAGTATACAACCATTTCACAGCTTATTATGATATATACACATTCAATCCGTCTACAAAATCTGTAGATGGTGACTGAATGTTGCGTTAGAAGTTGTTTTGGTTGGTGGGATGGCTTTAATTTATTCATCACCATTAAGAGGCTTTTCAATGTTATAAAGCGCACAAATCTAGGTA
Source organism: Hetaerina americana (assembly GCF_022747635.1). Taxonomy (NCBI): domain Eukaryota; kingdom Metazoa; phylum Arthropoda; class Insecta; order Odonata; family Calopterygidae; genus Hetaerina; species Hetaerina americana. The sequence goes on from NW_027286764.1 coordinate 7,585,535, forward strand.
TTATAATACCAGGATGATTTTGCCTCAAAATTTTACATTCATATTATGAATTGTTATTGCCACTGCTACTAGTAGAGGTTGATTTCTCTGTCTCTGTTTTTACCTCACTTGAGATTTAGATTGTGTGCAGGAGCTAGATTTGTAAAACATTGCCGTGATAAACTGAGAAATGTATTAAAATTATTAGAGGACCTTGGATGAGAATCACTCACAGAGTGAAGTGTTCATTAGCGATTTAATCTGTTGCATAAATTGGAAGGATATCTCTTCAGAGATGATGTTAAAAATATTTTATTAGCCCTATTGTAATGCAGTGGGAAAGATTATGTAAATATAATGAGAGAGATGAAGGGTAGAATGGATAGATTATAAGGTGCCAATTTTGTCACGAATGATAAGGGATGAGAAAAAAGTTATCCGATCGTGCTAAGTATTTTCTGTCAACTGTAGTCTGGTGCGTACTCACCCCCCACCAAACACCCTAATGGTGGCTTGCAGGGTAATATGTAATAAATAAATCAAAATGCCATTCCTTCTATTACATCATCTATGAATGACTAGGATCTGCAGGGAATGCTATAAGGAGTGAAAATGCATCTGTGCCCCTTAAAGAATCTCAACTGAGAAGGAAAATATTTGGAAAGAAGTTTAAAACATGAATTATGAGGAAAACATAAACTTTCTTCTGCCTTTTTAGAGCAAAAATTCCATATAGCACAGGGCTTCTATTTTCTTGTTACCGTCACATGATATATTTAGGACTTTTGATTATTGTTTCACTTTGATGAGAAATATGTTTCACTTATGCCAAGAAGGATTAATTACACATTATGCCTTCATATTTGCGATTGAAGTTGACATCAAATGGTTTCTGAAACTAGATACCCGAGTAAGAATATCACCGGAGTGTTGGGGGATTACACCATGGGGGAATACAGACCCCTGTTCGAAAAATGCCGGCTAATCATGCCGAAAAGAAAACTGAAGTATAAGTCGCAAAACTCATGGGGCAATGGCTAATGAGAATGCATGAATGGGCATTTGAGGCAGTCAGGTTTCTCTACTCACCGAGTGAAGACTGGTAGCCTTGCTCCCATGATGTGCACTCGCAGGAGGAGGAGGGCCAGCGTTGTTGCCCCCAGGACCCCAAGTCTCTTGGCCACATCTGGTGTCCACCAATTTGGTGCCCACACTTTTCCACCAATGGCAGATCGTATAAAGTGCTGCACATCACCCAGGCGAAGCTGCGGGGGGATCAGATGATATTTACATTAGTCTTCAGAGTCGTCATGGGAAAAGTTTAAGAATAATTTTTGGCAATATCAATTTAGAGGTAAAAAATCATTGGAGTGTTACGTAATTTACATAATCTAGAAAAATGGTACGTACAGGGAGCGGCAACATAACTACCCTTTTTTCAAACACAAACCATTTTCAAAATAGGAAGTCGTGTTTATGTTAAGAAATACCTAGCATATTTCAATATGAAGAATACAATATTTACTCTCATGTTCGGCAGTGTTTATGAGTGAAGCAGCCCGGAGCCCATTAAAAATTTACCTTCATTGGTAATATACTTTTAATTTAATAATAATCGTATTAGAATCATAATCGAGGAAAGGTGATCACTCACAGTTTCCAAAAATGCATCCCACTTGACTTATTTTAGCAAATGTTCATTCAACCAGAACAGCTTATTGAGAGTTATGCTCCAAATTTACACTAACGATAAAACATAGGGCCTCAGAAATACTGCACAGATACCCTCTCATGCCTTAATTAAGAAAAATATCTCACTTTTGGATTGTTTTCTTAAGGAGTGTTTACTTGGGGCTTTTTAAGGAGAATAGAACTATGAACATTTCTGAATACTTTAAATTTTCTATTATTGAGATTTAAAGGTTCTGCATCTACACGTGTAGGCCCCACAAACTTGAGCATTGCCAAGGGTTTTTGGGTGCTGGAGAAAAAAGAAGACCCAATGGTAAAGGAGTACCAGTAACATTGAAAATTACTGATTCAAAACAAGAACCGGAGTACTGTCAATCTATACAGAAATGAATAGGATTTAAGCAGCACAAATTAGACAGTGGACAGTGGATCAAGAAATTGAGTCATTTTCTTTAAAAACATTAGGTCCAAAAATGAACATTTTAAACCATGCTGTGAAACAGGAGATTCATATATTTTAATCATTCATGGAAATGACATAATTGTGCAATTAAAAATATACTTCCATAGTTAGCGTCAAAATATCATTCATATTAAATAGGCGAAGGTACAAAAGATGACTTTCAAAGCGGCTCCCAATATTTCCTATTCTTTCAATTCAAAGATACTACTTGGCTTGGTCTATGTACTGTTTTGTACCTTCTTCACAATATTAATTAAAAATAGCAATTTTCCACAAAAATAAAGTTTAATGCAACCGGTTTCAATGTTACTACATCATCATCAGGTGATCTGATGATGTAGTAACATTGAAACCGGTCGCATTAAACTTTATTTTTGTGGAAAATTGCTATTTTTAATTAATCATGATATTCCACCATATCACGCCTGAAACGTCTCTTTTTATTCTTCACAATAGCTAATTCTGATATGAATTATGCCAACAATTTAATTCTGCATTAAATGTACTCATAACTCCAATAAGGATTACTATTCACAATAATGCAACCCTGGATGATAACTAGTAGTAGTTCCTGTGACATTGTATGCACGGTATTTCGTCACAACATCTTGTTCCTTTAAAAGCCCCAAAATTTCAGAGGTTAAGAGGCCGCCTCGGTAGCTTAAGTGGCTAAAGCACTCGACTGGATATTGAGGGATGTGGGTTCGAATCCCAGTCAAGGCAAATGATTTTTACACTCTGAAATTGTTGCATTGACTAGTAGTAGTATTGAGGGGAGGCGACCGACAGCTAAGGTCATTTGCCCCATAGGGGATGGACTGGAAAGGATGAAGGGTGGAGAGAAACCCAGCGTCGGCATTAGCCTACTCATTACGAAAGGCACCAAGGGGTTCGCAGCTTAACGTCCCATCCGACAGATGGCGTGCTCACTAAAAGTGCCCTCCACCAAGCACCTCGAGTAGGGATCGAGATACCTCTGAAAAATATTCAACACCACTGGGATTTGAACCCGGGCCCTCTGGGTGGGAAGGCAGTACGTTATCCCCCGCATCTCGATCCCCCTGGGTGATAACTTTAAGAGAAACATTGATGCAAGAGTTAAAATGTGAATTAATGCAACTTGCCGGCATTTCTCTGCCATTTGTCATTACACAATATTATTCAATGGTGAAGATTCACCAACCATAATGCACAGTGATCTCATGAAGGACCAACGGGGTAAATAATCAGGCAGAGCTTTCTGTTATTAACAAAAGATTGCCTTATGGAGTTTTGGTCTTTTTTGGTTTAATCAATGGCACTGCCCGATGAAACTTACACCACTTGCATACTTTCTCCATATAATACTGTGAATGGAAATTGGAGTCTAATATTTATGGCAATTTCAATTAATCATGCATTGTTTTCAAAACTGTAATTTAAAATTATTAGTATTTACAGCTTGAAGTTTAAAAAAATCTACGCTAGCAGAGAATGCACCTAAATGGTCTGCTGAAGAGTTTGCGATGAGTACCGAGAGAGATTGGCGATTCAAGTTCATGACTGCCTGGAACTGCAGACTTAACAACTTTCTTCACACCTACTCTGACATTTAGCAATTCAATTTAGCACTTATGTCTTGGTAAAGAGATTGATAGCCATAATGTAGTTCTACCTGAGGCATAGGAGAGATAATTGAACTATCCATGCATTCACATCATAAGCCTTCAAGATTTCAGCTCGAAGGCTGTGAAGTCAGTGAATATATGAAAGATGAATGAATTTCTTTTAAATAGCACATGTTCCTTGCATGACTCCTTTTGAATAGATTATAATTAACAGAGCTAATAAAAATCAACTTAAGACAGTGAGCAAGGTACTATCAGCTTTAATGATATTTAACCCTTGACAATAATGATTAAACCTCAGAAACATTATCCTACAAGTACAATTAGAACAAAGGGTCCTTTTTCGAAGACTGAAAAAAGATATTATAGCTACATTCCAACAGTTTACTATTCTGTCACTTTAAACATAATGATAACATCGACAATGCACAATTTATTACCCATAGAAGGATCTGATATGCTAATGTCCTTTTAACTCTAGGAATTTTTAACATAATTACTGTGTCGATGGTTAACTGCCTTCTACAGGGTAAAATCGGAGAATTGTAAATATTTTGCATCTCCTCTTTCAAATTCCCTGGTGCTATAGTCCAATACTCTCTTTGAAGAAAATTGTCAATACTTTCAAAGTTTGGAATAAATATTAATTAACGTCAATTTATAGTGAATATAATGTTTTTAGAAGAAAGACCATTCACCAAGATTGGTAACTTAATCTTTAATAATCGCATATGCTTATGCAACGTCCATAACTTTACATTGAAATCTCCTCGAACGTCTGTTATGGCTGAGGAATGCTGTATTCCCGATCAAAGCATATAGTGCCCACGTATATAATAGCATGACATATTTTAATTGTAAGAAATGTTCACTTTTCATTAAATAGGGTGACATCGCTTCGTAAAATGTTAGCAACTATAAAAGCAATCTGATAACATGAATTCTTTCTCTATCCAATGTGAAAGTAATGATGGACTCATAAGATGAAAAAAAGGCCCTTCACTTAACCCAAACTCAGTGAAATAAATATGATTAATCCATTAAGCAGCAGACTAAGCGGTGTATTGAAGTATTACGACACTGCAAATGGCAAAATAAGGCCCCAAAACCCAGCTAATAAGGGAACCAGATTAACGGCGAGCTCGCCGGGGGCTTAACTACTGTCCTGTTTACTACTGTGAATTGTAATGCTGGAAACTGGAAACATTCGCTGGGCAATACATTCTAAGAGAACACAAAGACACCAGTACGAATGGCAATGAAGCCGTCCATATAAAGCCTTACCTTTTGGGCAACAAACAGCTCGTACACGACACACACTCCTGTTATTGTAATTCCTTGTTCTTTGCAAAACATTGCGGTAGCCACCGATATCATGGAAAATGCCAAATACCTCCAACCTACGGGAATAAAAATTAGATTAATGCTATGGAAATACTGGCCCTAATTTTCATTCCCATTCCATTTGTTTTAACATTCGGCGAATACACATACTCGTTTCTTTTCGCTTCTTGGCTGCCTTCGTGTAAAATATTAGTGCTGCCAAGAAGAATACCGAAGATAAGGTCTCAGCTCTCCCAACTACCCCAGTAACCTGAAATAATGACATATATTAACACACTTAGAAAGAACAGGAGGAAACCTCGAACGCCAAATCGCACAAATGTTCACCGGTACATGGAAATTCGCAAAAAACTACCTTTCCCAATGGCACACCGCACTAGGGTATACACGATAAAAGCTGCGCGACTCCCATTCCGACGATATTTGCATTTTCCGCAGCTCCGGTCAACACGTTCCTGTATTTCACTCACGTTAAACCAGCTCAGGCGAGCGCACAGGTTCTTCCGTGTCTTTTAG